>NW_026577893.1:2627973-2956470 GCF_029407905.1 Bubalus kerabau | reverse complement strand
CTCTGCATCTAAGAATAGACAAATATTTATTGACTGTGGAATATGATTAGAAATGTCCTGGACCTCCGTCACGAGGCTGTTAAATAGACTATGGGGGAGGCTATAGAGGTGGATGGTGGTGAGTCTCCATTTACTGCACAGATCATATTTTCTGCCATTGAAGAAAAAAAAAAGGAGGGAGAAAGTGGTCTACCTCCCGAGGAAGGAGAGGGCTTACAGGACGCTGCGGCCGAGAGCCCTGGCGAGCTCCCTCCCCCTCTGCGCAAACCTTTAAAAAACTTATCCACCACTTTCTGATTTAAGGCGACTGCCACCGCCTTCGATTGTGCCTCCCAGGACCCAGGAGTTCCCCACTTTGCCCCCAAAGCCTCCCAAAGTGTTGCCTAAGACTGAGGAAGATAAAAAGTTTTTTAAACAAAGGAGCTTTTAGTACACAATATGCAGAGCGTGCTCCTTGGAGAAAACTCCCTCAGGGGGGTCTCACCCAGGCTAGGAGAAAAGCGAAAAGGCAAGGAGATTTAATAACAATATTAACCCCTGATGTGCCACTTACTCCAATTCTAACCGGAGTGGCTGGCCCCCTATCTGAGGACATTGTAAGATTTGTCCTGGGGCGTAGCTCGCTTTCTTTTAAAAAAAAAATAAATAAAAAAAAAGAAAGAAAAGAAATTTCGCTGGTGCATGGTGTAGTAGATTCTGATGATATTGAGAAATTAAAGTCTTGATCTCACTGCCTATCAAAACTGTACAAATTAATAAAGGTCAAAGAGTAACACAGCTTTTACTTTTACCTTACTATCAGACAAGGAAAAACTTGACTTCTCAATCTAAGAGCCACAAAACATTTGGATCTAGTGATCTAGCCTTTTGGGTGCAGGAAATTACAGTTCCAAGGCCTTTAAAAGATCTTTTAATTCAAGAGAATAAAACGCCAGGGCTATTAGACACAGGAACAGACGTCTCTTAACATTGCTGGGAAAGACTGGCCCAGCTCCTGGCCAACACATAATACTGAAAATGAGTTGGTGGGATTAGAGAAAGTGGTATGTGGGGTGGAGATGCTGTACAGGTGGTACATTTAACAATACTTTATATATTGTTATAAATACATAATATAAATGTATTTGCCTAATTACAGTTTGCCTAATTAGGTATGGGTATAAATAAAATATAATAAAGGTATACCTAATTCTATTTATAGATCTATACTTAATTAATTTGTATATAAATTAATATGTATACTATATACACACACACATATATATACTGTATAATTAAATATATATGGCAGTAATATAATGTGTGTGTGGCTGATATTAATTGGTATGGATTGATGTGCTGTGATGATATATGTTCTATATACTGTATAATTATAAATGTGTGACATGTATTATTACAGTATATTGGTTTGTGTTGGTTGGTATTAGCTGTGTATGTGTTGTATTGCTGTAATATATATTAGTTAATATATTAATTATAAAGATTAATTCAAGTATATTGATTTATATATATTATATGTCAATAACTTTATACTTGTTGCCATATATAAATACATATATAAATGCATTTTGCATTTAGGTATATCTGTATACCTGTATACCAAAATGAGATAAGGAGGTTATACATTTATTACTTAAATTTATACAGAGACCTAAACTAAACATTAGACCTAAATTAACATATCCATAGGGAAACAGCTAGACAAATAGTGAAGTTATGTTCCAATTGTAATTAATCACTTAAACGTAAACACACAGGGGCAGACTACAATGATGAGACACTAGATGCCTGAATTACAGGCTACGACTCGGCCCCTGGTCAAGTAAAAAGGCCTCCTTACGGGAGAGTGAAAAAGGCCAGATGTGTTGCTAACTTGTGGGAGAGGGTATGCTTGTATATTTCTACAGAATGCAGATTCTCCAGTTTGGATCTCAGACAAATTCGTCATGTCACATTCCCCAAAGACCAGGTTTGCGGCGCGCGCACTCGCTCGCTCCCCCTCCCCCAGCCAGCTCTCGCCTCAGCGCCACCAGCAGCGCCTCGCACCCACCTCGCTGCACCCCGTGACCTAGAGCAAAGAAGTCTGTGCAGCGAGTGAGGGCCAGAGAGGAAAGCGCGCCCGCGGAGTGCCGTCCAGACCAGCGTGGCCCCACCGGCGAGAGGGGACCGCCCTGAGCCCAAGCGGTGGCGGCTAGCCCTAAACCACGAACCCTGCCCCTCCGCCCACCATAGGCGCCTTGGCCCACAGCCTGCCGCTCGCGTTCTGCCTCCTGATGCTGGGGACACTGCTCCCCCGGGCTGACGCCTACAGCTGCTCCCTGGTTCATCTTGTTTAAACCCTCAATATAATGTTTGCTCCTTTGTAATGCTACAACATCCACCTTATCTTATGATGTAACCACTTATTGAATTATGGTCTTGCTGTATTACAACAACTACAGGATTTAATGCAAACACGACGGTTTGTGGGCTTACTTATCTTGGGAACAGCAGCTTTGATAAGTGCAATCACTTCTGTTACTGTGGCAGCAATATCATTGACTCAACAAGTACATACTGCTCAATATGTTGATTCTATGTCCAAAAATGTTTCTTTAACATTGGCAACACAGGAAGCTATAGAGAGAAAATTAGAAATGAGGGTAGACGCCCTAGAGGAAGCAGTAATACATATTGGGACTGAATTGCAGGCTTTAAAGGTGAAAATGGCATTGTCTTGTCATGCTGACTATCGGTGGATATGTGTAACACCCCTGAAAGTAAATGAGACAGATTTTGAATGGGAAAAGATTAAAAACCAGATTTCAGGTATCTGGAACAGCTCTGACATTGGTTGAGACGTAGGGAAACTTCACTATCAAATAGCAACCATGGAGCAATCCCGATTAGATTTTACTGCTGCTGGAACAGCAAATGATTTCTTCCATACTTTCCCTAACTACATCTCAGGAAAGAATATTCTGTCTAATGTCTTTAGCTATGCTGCGGTGGCTGCTTTAATTCTGCTTCTCATAATCATTCTTCCTTGTATTGTCAGGATTCTTCGGCAGAGTATTCAGAGGCTCGCGACTGAGCTACATCTGGCTGTTTTAAGAAATAAAAAACGGGGAGATGCCGGGAGCCGGCGAGAGACATTCCACTCGTGACAAAGGTCATGAGGAAGGAGGCTGGGCATACACAAAGGCGGGATCGAGCCTCGGGAGTCCTCCCGGATATTCTTGAGCATCTACCCCCCAAAACCAGAGTCTGCCTACTTTATTGCTTTGTGCTCTCCCCTCTGACTTTACTGGGGGCTGTCCCCCACCACCATCTCACTCTCTCTGTCAAAGAGCTAACTTACAGCTCCAATTAATAAAGTTCCTGGGCAATTAGGAGTGTTTAAATCCAAACACGTCAGATGGCTCTCTAACTCGCCTGACAAGTTTACCCGGTCTCCTACAGCAATGCATACAATTGTTTACAGTCTCCGAGCCTCGAGAGGCACGGGAAGCTTAAGATATTCAAATAGCTTAGAGCCTCTCAGAGAGTTAGAAACTGTCAGAATAAAACTAGTAAAAGATTTCATTGATGAACCAATGCTTGTTGCCAAGTTTCCACATCCCCTGAATTGTATCCTTGAATGTGTATTAATTAATATAGTTGGTATGTAGAAGAAATAAGTAGTGGCCTTGGTGTTACTAACTTTAGACCCTTAAGGTAATAAATTATTTCCTTTGTTGTAAGCCCATTACACATCTGCCCTATAGGAATGCAATTTTATCTTCGAAAGATGGAGCCAAACCTTAAAATAATTACTCTTAGAGAAAATAAGTCTTACGGTTGATAAGTCTTTGTCAAGAGACATAAAATGTTAATAGGTCTTCTGGCTAGAAGATGATGTAAATCACCTAAACCATTTGTATACGATACATTTGCAGGACAGAAACTCTGGTTTTTGATAAGGATCAAAGGCTGCTGTCTTTGCATCCCCATTATCCTCTATGTGTAACTTAGGGTATAAAAACCCCTGTTGAAAATAAAGCTACGGGCCTTGATTGCCAACGCTTAGTCTCCTAATGTCATTCTTCCCCTCAATTTTCAGATGAGTGTCCATCTGGAGCGCGGATATCCTCTGCGACCATTTATTTGCCTGGGCTTCGAAGACCACTTGAGAAGGTGTCTAAGGTGGGGCACTTTTCGCTATTCGAGAGGGAGCCTGCGGCCTCCGTGGTCAGAGCTAACCTGGTGTCACGGGTTATACTGATTTTCCGCATAAACCAAGCTACTCAGCTTCTTTTCTCCACTAAATTTTCCTACTGAGCTATCCTCATTCTATTACTCTTTATATCTTCGATAAATAAATCAATAGGTCGCCTACTCTGTCTCCCCTTCGAAAACCCTGGACCAGCCGAGGCTGGACCTTGTCAGAAGAGGGCCTCATCTCGATTTGAAGCAGGAACCTCAGGGTTGCTCTCCATTTCTGACTCTGAACACAGAGTCCCTACAGAGTTAGGACAGGAGAGTCAGGCCTCGTCTTGTGTGGAGGAATGGAACTCCACTGGACTCTCGAGTTGTTCACCGGATAACAGGCCACTTGTCGAGCTGTGTGTGGAACCTGCGGTTTTATCTGGACGATGCATGGGGGTGTCAGTTCCCCTTCGTTTTTTGCCTTCATACACAGGGTTGCCTTCGAAGAGGTATCCAGCCTTCAGATTCTTATCAAGAGCAGACCAGGAAATCAGTGTCTTTCGGCATGTGGCACCACCCACAAGCCTACGTCTCGAATTTCTTCTTGAGACGGACCTCAACCTGAGGTGCACCAGGAAGGTCGGTAACCCTTTCAGACAAAGCAAGTGAATCGACCTTCTTGTCCCGATCAGGAGGGGAGAAGGGGCTCAGATGAAGTGGTGCCGGGAACCTCGATGTTCCCCTCGAGTAAAACTGGGATGTCGGGGAACTTTTGGAGTCACATCAAAGGTGCTAAGTACCGTTTCAAACTTCAAGACGGAACGTGAGACTTCTCTTGAGACGCTGTAGCTGGCAAGGGCCTCATCTTGTGGTGACGGGTTAACCACGTCGTTTTTCTCGAGTTGTGGCGGGATTCTCGAGTTAGGTCAGGAAATTCAGGCTTCCTCTTGTGTTGGCCCAGGGAAGTCCAGTCTTCCATTCGAGTTGCGAGGGAGAGCTAGGGATTGCGCTTGAGTTACTGCAGGGCAAAAGAGACCTTATCTAGGCTTGTGTCCAGGACATAATGTTCGTCTCCAGGGGGGACAGGGATCTCGGGGTTGCTTTCCTGATGCACCCGGGGAGTCAGTCCTTGTCTCGAGGGGAAGCAAAGGACTCCGCTCTCCTCTCGAGTTGCGACGGGTATCTCTTGGAGCCCACTGAGTGGCCTAAAGGGAGTCAAGCCTCCTGTGGAGTTTGGAGAGAGGACTCGTGATTGCTCTCCAGGCCATGCAGGAAAAGAAGGCCATCATCTCGCGATGAAGGGGGCGTCTCGTGGGTTTTCTCGAGCTGCAGCGCCAGTGTGGGGTTTCTCATGAGGTACTACGGGGAGCTCAGGGAGCCTCTCATGTGGCGCTTGGGAAGTCAGGTCTCCATGCGCATTGCGAGGGGGAGCGCGTCATTGCTCTAGAGTCATGGAAGGTGTATCGGGCCTCAAGAACCGTTAAAGAAGGACTTTCAAGGTGTTTCTTGGGTCACGGCAGTAAACCCTGGGTTCCCTCGACTAGTGCCGGTGGCCTCAGGGAGCTTCTCAGTGTGCCTCTGAGAAGTCAAGGATACCCTGGAGTTGGGAGGGCCCTCTCGGGACTCCACTGGGTTTGGTGCAATAGAAGAGGGCCTCATCTCGAGTGGAGGCAGGAACCTCAGGGTTCGTCTCCATTTCTGACTCTGATCGCAGGGTCCCTGCAGAGTTGGGACAGGAGAGTCAGGCCTCGTCTTGTAAGGAGGAATGGAACTCCGCTTGCCTCTCGAGTTATTCACGGGGTGACAGGCAACTTGTCGAACTGTGTTTGGAATCTGGGGGTTTTTCCGGACGATGCACGAGGGTGTCAGTGCCCCTTCGTGTTGTGCCTTCTTCCACAGGGTTGCCTTTCAAGAGGTGTCCGGGCATCGGGTTCTTATCAAGAGTGGACCGGGGAATCGGGGTCTTTCAGCATGTGTTACCACCCATGAAGCTACGTCTCAAATATTCTCGTTAGACCGGCCGCATCCTGAGGTGCGCTGGGAAGGTTGGGAACCCCTTCCAGACAAAGCACGGGAGTCGACCCTCCAGTCGCAATCAGGAGAGGAGAAGTGGCTCAGATGAAGTCGTACCGGGAACCTCGGTGTTCCCCTCGAGAGAGACCAGGGTGTCGGGGAACTTTTGGAATCGCATCAAGGGTGCCAAGTTTTCACACTTGAAGTGTGAAAACACTTCAAGAAGAAACCTGGGACTTCTCTTTAGACGCTGTAGCGGGCAAGGGCCTCATCTTGCGATGACAGGGTAACCATGTGGTTTTTCTCGAGTTTCCGCGGGATTCTCGAGTTACGATGGGGAATTCAGGCTTCCTCTTGTGTTGGCCCAGGGAAGTCCAATCTTCCATTGTAGTTGCGAGAGAGAGCTAGGGATTGCTCTCGAGTCACTTCAGGGCAAAAGAGACCTCATCTAAGCTTGTGTCCAGGACCTAATGTTCCTCTCCAGGGGCGACAGAGATCTCGGGGTTGCATTTTAGACGCACCCGAGGAGTCAGACCTCATCTCGAGAGGAAGGAAAGGACTCTGCTCTGCTCTCGAGTCCCGACGGGTATTTCTTGGAGACCAATGAGTGGCCTAAAGGGAGTCAAGCCTCCTGTGGATTTTTTTTTTAATTTTATTTTATTTTTAAACTTTACATAATTGTATTAGTTTTTCCAAATATCAAAATGAATCCGCCTCAGGTATACATGTGCTCCCCATCCTGAACCCTCCTCCCTCCTCCCCCCCATAGCATCCCTCTGGGTCGTCCCAGTGCACTAGCCCCAAGCATCCAGTGTCATGCATCAAACCTGGACTGGCAACTCTTTTCATACATGATATTTTACATGTTTCAATGCCATTCTCCCAAATCTTCCCACCTTCTCCCTCTCCCACAGAGTCCATAAGACTCTTCTATACATCAGTGTCTCTTTTGCTGTCTCGTACTCAGGGTTATTGTTACCGTCTTTCAAAGTTCCATATATATGCGTTAGTATACTGTATTGGTGTTTTTCTTTCTGGCTTACTTCACTCTGTATAATAGGCTCCAGTTTCATCCACCTCATTAGAACTGATTCATTCTATTCTTTTTAATGGCGGAGTAATACTCCATTGTGTATATGTACCACAGCTTTCTTATCCATTCATCTGCTGATGGACATCTAGGTTGCTTCCATGTCCTGGCTATTAGAAACAGTGCTGCGATGAACATTGGGGTACACGTGTCTCTTTCCCTTCTGGTTTCCTCAGTGTGTATGCCCAGCAGTGGGATTGCTGGATCATAAGGCAGTTCTATTTCCAGTTTTTTAAGGAATCTCCACACTGTTCTCTATAGTGGCTGTACTAGTTTGCATTCCCACCAACAGTGTAAGAGGGTTCCCTTTTCTCCACACCCTCTCCAGCATTTATTATTTGTAGACTTTTGGATCGCAGCCATTCTGACTGGCGTGAAATGGTACCTCATAGTGGTTTTGATTTGCATTTCTATGATAATGAGTGATTTTGAGCATCTTTTCATGTGTTTGTTAGCCATCTGTATGTCTTCTTTGGATAAATGTCTATTTAGTTCTTTGGCCCATTTTTTGATTGGGTCATCTATTTTTCTGGAGTTGAGCTGTAGGTGTTGCTTGTATATTTTTGAGATTAGTTGTTTGTCAGTTGCTTCATTTCCTATTATTTTCTCCCATTCCGAAGGCTGTCTTTTCACCTTGCTAATAGTTTGCTTTGATGTGCAGAAGCTTTTAAGGTTAATTAGGTCCCATTTGTTTATTTTTGTTTTTATTTCCAATATTCTGGGAGGTGGGTCATAGAGGATCCTGCTGTGATGTATTTCAGAGAGTGTTTTGCCTATGTTCTCCTCTAGGAGTTTTATAGTTTCTGGTCTTATGTTTAGATCTTTAATCCATTTTGAGTTTATTTTTGTGTATTGTGTTAGAAAGTGTTCTAGTTTCATTCTTTTACAAGTGGTTGACCAGATTTCCCAGCACCAGTTGTTAAAGAGATTGTCTTTAATCCATTGTATATTTTTGCCTCCTTTGTCAAAGATAAGGTGTCCATATGTGTGTGGATTTATCTCTGGGCTTTCTATTTCGTTCCACTAATCTATATTTCTGTCTTTGTGCCAGTACCATACTGTCTTGATAACTGTGGCTTTGTAGCGGAGCCTGAAATCAGGTAGGTTGATTCCTCCAGTTCCATTCTTCTTTCTCAAGATCGCTTTGGCTATTCGAGGTTTTTTGTATTTCCATACAAATTGTGAAATTATTTGTTCTAGCTCTGTGAAGAATACTGTTGGTAGCTTGATAGGGATTGCATTGAATCTATAAATTGCCTTGGGTAGTATACTCATTTTCACTATATTGATTCTTCCAATCCATGAACATGGTATATTTCTCCACCTATTAGTGTCCTCTTTGATTTCTTTCACCAGTGTTTTATAGTTTTCTATATATAGGTCTTTAGTTTCTTTAGGTAGGTATATTCCTAAGTATTTTATTCTTTCCGTTGCAATGGTGAATGAAATTGTTTCCTTAATTTCTCTTTCTGTTTTCTCATTATTAGTGTATAGGAATGCAAGGGATTTCTGTGTGTTGATTTTATATCCTGCAACTTTACTATAGTCATTGACTAGTTCTAGTGATTTTCTGGTGGAGTCTTTAGGGTTTTCTATGTAGAGGATCATGTCATCTGCAAACAGTGAGAGTTTTACTTCTTCTTTTCCAATTTGGATTCCTTTTGTTTCTTTTTCTGCTCTGATTGCTGTGGCCAAAACTTCCAAAGCTATGTTGAATAGTAATGGTGAAAGTGGGCACCCTTGTCTAGTTCCTGACTTTAGAGGAAATGCTTTCAATTTTTCACCATTGAGGATGATGTTTGCTGTGGGTTTGTCATATATAGCTTTTATTATGTTGAGGTATGTTCCTTCTATTCCTGCTTTCTGGAGAGTTTTTATCATAAATGGATGTTGAATTTTGTCAAAGGCTTTCTCTGCATCTATTGAGAAAATCATATGGTTTTTATTTTTCAATTTGTTAAGGTGGTGTATTACATTGATTGATTTGTGGATATTGAAGAATCCTTGCATCCCTGGGATAAAGCCCACTTGGTCATGGTGTATGATCTTTTTAATGTGTTGTTGGATTCTGATTGCTAGAATTTTGTTAAGGATTTTTGCATCTATGTCATCAGTGATATTGGCCTGTAGTTTTCTTTTTTTGTGGGATCTTTGTCAGGTTTTGGTATTAGGCTGATGGTGGCCTCATAGAATGAGTTTGGAAGTTTACCTTCCTCTGCAATTTTCTGGAAGAGTTTGAGCAGGATAGGTGTTAGCTCTTCTCTAAATTTTTCGTAGAATTCAGCTGTGAAGCCGTCTGGACCTGGGCTTTTGTTGGCTGGAAGATTTTTGGTTACAGTTTCCATTTCCGTGCTTGTGATGGGTCTGTTAAGATTTTCTATTTCTTCCCTGGTCCAGTTTTGGAAAGTTGTACTTTTCTAAGAATTTGTCCATTTCTTCCACGTTGTCCATTTTATTGGCATATACTTGTTGATAGTAGTCTCTTATGATACTTTGTATTTCTGTGTTTTCTGTTGTGATCTCTCCATTTTCATTTCTAATTTTATTGATTTGATTTTTCTCCCTTTGTTTCTTGATGAGTCTGGCTAATGGTTTGTCAATTTTATTTATCGTTTCAAAGAACCAGCTTTTGGTTTTGTTGATTTTTGCTATGGTCTCTTTTGTTTCTTTTGCATTTATTTCTGCTCTAATTTTTAAGATTTCTTTCCTTCTACTAACCCTGGGGTTCTTCATTTCTTCCTTTTCTAGTTGCTTTAGGTGTAGAGTTAGTTTATTTATTTGACTTTTTTCTTGTTTCTTGAGGTGTGCCTGTATTGCTATGAACTTTCCCCTTAGGACTGCTTTTACCGTGTCCCACAAGTTTTGGGTTGTTGTGTTTTCATTTTCATCCGTTTCTATGCAAATTTTGATTTCTTTTTTGATTTCTTCTGTGATTTGTTGGTTATTCAGCAGCGTGTTGTTCAGCCTCCATATGTTGGAATTTTTAATAGTTTTTCTCCTGTAATTGAGATCTAATCTTACTGCATTGTGGTCAGAAAAGATGCTTGGAATGATTTCTATTTTTTTGAATTTACCAATGCTAGCTTTATGGCCCAGGATGTGATCTATCCTGGATAAGGTTCCATGTGCACTTTAGAAAAAGTTGAAATTCATTGTTTTGGGATGAAATGTCCTATAGATATCAATTAGGTCTAACTGGTCTATTGTATCATTTAAAGTTTGTGTTTCCTTGTTAAATTTCTGTTTAGTTGATCTATCCATAGGTGTGAGTGGGGTATTAAAATCTCCAACTATTATTGTGTTAGTGTTAATTTCTCCTTTCATACTTGTTAGCATTTGTCTTACATACTGTGGTGCTCCCACGTTGGGTGCATATATATTTATAATTGTTATATCTTCTTCTTGGATTGATCCTTTGATCATTATGTAGTGACCTTCTTTGTCTCTTTTCACAGCCTTTGTTTTAAAGTCTATTTTATCTGATATGAGTATCGCTACTCCTGCTTTCTTTTGGTCCCTATTTGCATGGAAAATCTTTTTCCAGCCCTTCACTTTCAGTCTGTATGTATCCCCTGTTTTGAGGTGGGTCTCTTGTAGACAACATATGTAGGGGTCTTGTTTTTGTATCCATTCAGCCAGTCTTTGTCTTTTGGTTGGAGCATTCAACCCATTTACGTTTAAGGTAATTACTGATAAGTATGATCCCATTGCCATTTACTTTATTGTTTGGGGTTTGAATTTATACACCGTTTTTGTGTTTCCTGTTTAGTATTTGTTGGAGAGCTGGTTTGGTGGTGCAGAATTCTCTCAGCTTTTGCTTGTCTGAAAAGCTTTTGATTTCTCATTCATACTTGAATGAGATCCTTGCTGGGTACAATAATCTGGGCTGTAGGTTATTTTCTTTCATCATTTTAAGTATGTCTTGCCATTCCCTCCTTGCTTGAAGAGTTTCTATTGAAAGATCAGCTGTTATCCTTATGGCAATTCCCTTGTGTGTTATTTGTTGTTTTTCCCTTGCTGCTTTTCATATTTGTTCTTTGTGTTTGATTTTTGTTAATGTGATTAATATGTGTCTTGGGGGGTTTCGCCTTGGCTTTATCCTGTTTGGGACTCTCTGGGTTTCTTGGACTTGAGTGAGTATTTCCTTCCCCATTTTAGGGAAGTTTTCAACTATTATCTCCTCAAGTATTTTCTCACGGTCTTTCTTTTTGTCTTCTTCTTCTGGGACCCCTATGATTCGAATGTTGTAGCGTTTAATATTGTCCTGGAGGTCTCTGAGATTGTGCTCATTTCTTTTCATTCGTTTTTCATGTATCCTCTCTGATTCATTTATTTCTACCATTCTATCTTCGAATTCACTAATCCTATCTTCTGCCTCTGTTATTCTACTATTTGTTGCCTCCAGAGTGTTTTTAATTTCATTTATTGCATTATTCATTATATATTGACTCTTTTTTTATTTCTTCTAGGTCCTTGTTAAACCTTTCTTGCATCGTCTCAATCCTTGTCTCCAGGCTATTTATCTGTGATTCCATTTTAATTTCAAGATTTTAGATCCATTTCACTATCCTTACTCGGAATTCTTTATCAGGTAGATTCCCTATCTCTTCCTCTTTTGTTTGGTTTGGTGGGCATTTATCCT
This sequence comes from Bubalus kerabau, assembly GCF_029407905.1. NCBI lineage: Eukaryota > Metazoa > Chordata > Mammalia > Artiodactyla > Bovidae > Bubalus > Bubalus kerabau. The sequence continues at coordinate 2,944,558 of NW_026577893.1, read as the reverse complement.
GTTCCTTTATCTGCTGGGTATTCCTCTGTCTCATCTTGTTTAAATTGCTGAGTTTGGGGTGTCCTTTCTGTATTCTGGCAGTTTGTGGAGTTCTTTACTGTGGCATTTCCTCGCTGTGTGTGGGTTTGTACAGGTGTCTTGTCAAGGTTTCCTGGTTAGGGAAGCTTGTGTACGTGTTCTGGTGGGTGGAGCTGTATTTCTTCTCTCTGGAGTGCAATGAAGTGTCCAGTAATGAGTTATGAGATGTTTGTGGTTTGGGGGTGACTTTGGGCAGCCTGTATCTTGAAGCTCAGGGCTGCGTTCCTTTGTTGCTGGAGAATTTGCTTGGTATGTCTTGCCCTGGAACTTGTTGGCCCTTGTGTGGTGCTTGATTTCAGTGTCGGTATGGAGGCATTTGATGAGCTCCTGTCAATTAATGTTCCTTGGAGTCAGGAGTTCCCTGGAGTCAGGGTTTGGACTTAAGCCTCCTGCTTCCAGTTATCTGTCTTACTTTTACAGTAGTTTCAAAACTTCTCCTTCTATACAGCACCATTGATAAAACATCTACGTTAAAGAAGAAAAGTTTCTCTACTGTGAGGGCCACTCAGAAAGGTTCACAGCATTACATGGAGAAGAGAAGAGGGAGGAGGGAGTTAGAGGTGACCCAAATGAGATCAGGTGGAATCAATAGTGGAGAGAGTGGGCTGGCCAGTAGTCACTTCCTTATGTGCACTCCACAACTGGACCGCTCAGAGATGTTCACAGAGTTATACAGAGATGAGAAGAAGGAGGAAGGAGACAGAGGTGGCCAGAAGGATAAAAGGGGGGAATGAAAAGGAGGGAGACAGATCCAGCCAGTAATCAGTTCCCTAAGTGTTCTCCACCGTCTGGAATACACGGAAATTCACAGAGTTGGGTAGAGTAGAGAGGGGTTAGGGAGGAGACACAGGCGACCTGGTGGAGAAAAAGGAGAGTCCAAAGGGAGAGAGAGCAGTCAAGCCAGTAATCTCGCTCCCTAGTGAAAAAATGGATACTGAAGATTGGGTTCTTAAAGGTACAAAATTGGTAACAAATACATAAAAGCAAAAATTAAAAATCTAGAGTAGAGTTTGGAATTTCAAAAATACGATGTTAAAGAAAAGAAGAAGGAAAAGAAAGAGAGAAAAAACGAACAAAGAAAAACAAACAAGGTCGCAAAAATTATCAAGAAAATACAGGTACAAAATTGATAACTAATACCAAAAAGCAAAAATTAAAAATCTAGAGTAGAGTTTGGAATTTCAAAAATACAATGTTAAAAAAAAGGAAGAAGAAAACTAAAGAGAAAACAAACAAACAAAAACAAGCAATGTCGCAAAAATTATAAAGAAACTACAGGTACAAAATTGATATCAAATATCAAAAAGCATAAATTAAAAATCTAGAGTACAGTTTGGAATTTCAAAAATACAATGTTAAAGAAAAGAAGAAAAAAAACAAAACAAAAAAACAAGGTCAAAAAATTATATATATATATATATATATATATATATATATATATGAAGTTTGCTGAAGAAGAAAAAAATAGGGTCTTTTTTTTTGCAAAGTAATAGGTTATAAAAGTGAAAATTAAATGAACAATAGAGAACTTAAAATTAAAAAAATTAAAAAAAAGTAAGTGATCATAAAAATATATCTAGGACTTTCTCTGGTTTTGTTGTGAGTATCGTGGGTTCGGTTCATTTTTGGCTAGTTCCTTGGTCCGACTTATATTTCTCAAGATCTATAGGCGCCTTCCTATGTAGTCCTAGTAACCACAGGGTTTTAATCTATTGCCTGTAGCTTCCAAGGCGTTTCCCTCTGTTATAGCTTCTTTTGTTTGCTGGTCTCTTCAGTGTCTGGTTTACGCCCTGACACAAAGGGGACGGTGGAGGACACTTTTTTTTTTTAGGCTCACTTGTTCAGTTGCGCTGTGGGGAGGGAGGGAGGGAGTGATGCTGCAAACATATAACACTGGCGTGCGCTCGCAGTGCCTCAGCCACACTGGGTCTGCCCCCGCTCACGGCACGTGTAGCCTCCCTGCCCACACTGCTCGGGCTCTAGGTTGTTCCACCGGGAACAATCCTAGGCTGGCCCTGGGCTGCATGCACCTCCCAGGTCCAAGCCGCTCAGGTTCAGGCACTCGGGTAGTCCTCAGAGGCACAGACTCGGTTGGGCCTGCGTTTTGTGCTCTTCCCAGGTCCGAGCAGCTCAGGTGATGAGGTGTTTGGTGAGCGCCAATGTTGTGACTTATCGCCTCCCCGCCACTCGGTTATCTGGGTGTAAAACAGGCGCACCTTCTCAGGCAGATGTTGACCGTCCAGATCCCCAAGAAGTTTTAGTTAGCAAAGAAGCCTGCTTACAGTTTTATAGATAATGTCTCTCTGGGGCTGCGATTGCCCCCTTCTGGCTCTGGCTGCCTGTCACCGGAGGGGGAAGGTCTGCAGCCGGCTATCTCTGTTCAGTCCTTTGTTCCGTGCGCGGGCCTGGCAGTGTCTTAGGTTAGGGCTGGCTTTTTGCGTGGTAGATATCCCAGAGTCTGGTTTGCTAGCCCAAGTTATTTCGTTCAGATAGTGCTCAGGGTATTCAGGCCAGATTCTTACTCTAAGCGATGCAGCCCGCGCCGCGCCTCCCTGCCCAGCCCCTGCTTGCTAATGGTGTGAGCAGGCGTCTGCACTGCTTTGCGGCTGGGGGAGTTACCGTAGGGCTTGCAATCTGCGAGTTTTAATTGTTTATTTATTTTTATCCCCCTTATGTTGCCCTTTGTGCTTCCAAAGCTTGGCAAAGATTTTGCAGTGAAAAGCTTTCCTGGTGTTTGGAAACTTTTCCCTTTTTAAGACTATCTTCCCGGGACGGAAATCCCTCCCTCCCTCTTTTGTCTCTTTTTTTGTCTTTTATACTTTTTCCTACCTACTTTCCAAGAGTTGGGTTCTTTTCTGGGTGCCTGATGTCCTCTGGCAGCATTCGTAAGTTGTATTGTGGAATTTACTCGACGTTTAAATGCTCTTTTGATGAAATTGTTTGGGGGGGAAAGAGTTCTCCCCGTCCTACTCCTCAGCAATCTTGGCTCCTCTCTTGTGGAGTTTGGAGAGAGCACGCGGGATTGCTCTCCAGGCCATGCAGGAAAAGAAGGCCCTCATCTCGCGATGTCGGGGGAGTCTCGTGGTTTTTCTGGAGCTGCGGTGCCAGTGTGGGGTTTCTCACAAGGTACGACCGGGAGCTCAGGGAGCCTCTCGTGTGGTGTCAGGGAAGTCAAGTCTCCATGGACGTGGCAAGGGGGCGCACGTCATTGCTCTCGAGTCATGGTAGTGGAATCAGGGCTCAACGCAATGAAAAAGGACGCTCGAGGTCTTTCTCGGGTTGCAGCAGGAAACCCTGGGTTCCCTCGACTTGTGCCTGTGACCTCAGGTAGCTTCTCAGGGTGCCTCTGAGAAGTCAGGGATACTATGGAGCTGGGAGAGGCCTCTCGGGACTCCACTGGGTTTGCTGCAATGGAAGAGGGCCTAATCTCAAGATCAGGAAGGAACCTCAGGGTTCCTCTCCATTTCTGACTCAGATTGCAGGGTCCCTGCAGAGTTGGGACAGGAGAGTCAGGCCTCGTCTTGTGTGGAGGAATGGAACTCCGCTTGCCTCTCGAGTTGTTCAAGGAGTGACAGGCCACTTGTCGAGCTGTGTGTGGAACCTGCGGTTTTTTCCAGACAATGCACGGGGGTGTCAGTGCCCCTTCGTGATGTGCTTTCATCCACAGGGTTGCCTTCGAAGTGGTGTGCAGGCATCGGGTTCTTATTAAGAGCGGACCAGGAAATCAGGGTCTTTTGGAATGTGGCACCACACACGAGGCTACGTCTCGAATTTCCTCGTGAGACGGGCCTCATGCTGAGGTGCCCCTGGAAGGTCGGGAAAGCCTTCCAGACAAAGCAGGTTAATCGACCCTACTGTCGCGATCAGGAGGGGAGAAGGGGCTCAGATGAAGTGGTGCCGGGAACCTCGGTGTTCCCCTTGAGTGAGACAGGTATGTCAGGGAACTTTTGGGGTCTCATGAAGCTTGCCAAATACTGTTTCAAACTTCAAGATGAAACGTGGGACTTCTCTTGAGACGCTGTGGCGGGCAAGGGCCTCATCTTGTGATGAAGGGGAAACCACGTGGTTTTTTTCGAGTTGCGATGGGATTGTTGACTTACGACGAGGAATTCAGGTTTCCTCTTCTGTTGGCCCAGGGAAGTCCATTCTTCCATTCGAGTTGCCAGGGAGAGCTGGGTGGGAATTGCTCTCAAGTCACGGCAGGTCAAAATAGACCTCATCTAGGCTTGTGTCCAGGACCTAATGTTCCTCTCCAGGGGCGATAGGGATCACGGGGACGCATTCCAGACTCACCCAGTGAGTCAGGCCTCGGCTCGAGGGGAAGCAAAGGATTCTGATATCCTCCTGGGTCGCGATAGGTATCTCTTGGAGCCCACTGAGTGGCCTCCAGGGAGTCAAGCCTCCTGTGGAGTTGGAGAGAGGACTCGGGATTGCTCTCCAGGCCATACAGGAAAGAAGGCCCTCAGCTCGCAATGACGGGGGCGTCTTGTGGGTTTTCTCGAGTTGGAGCGCAAGTATGAGTTTTCTCACGAGGTACGATGGGGAGCTCAGGGAGCCTCTCGTGTGGCGCCAGGAAAGTCAGGTGTCTATGCGTGTGATGAGGAGGAGCCCATAAATGCTCTCGAGTCATGGTAGGGAAATCGGGACTCAAGACGCGTTGAAGAAGGAGTCTCGAGGTCTTTCTCAGGTTGCGGCAGGAAACCCTGGGTTCCCTCGACTTGTACCGGTGACCTCAGGGAGCTTCTCAGGGTGCCTCTGAGAAGTCAGGCATACTGTGGACTTGGGAGGCGCTCTCGGAACTCCACTGGGTTTGGTGCAATGACAAAGGTTCTCATCTCGAGTTGAGGCAGGAACCTAAGGGTTCCTCTCCATTTAAAACTCCGACCACAGGGTCCCTGAAGAGTTGGGACAGGAGAGTCAGGCCTCGTCTTGTGTGGAGGAATGGAACTCCACTTGCCTCTCGAGTTGTTCACAGGATAACAGACCATTTGTCGAGCTGTGAGTGGAACCTTCGGTTTTTTCCATAAGATGCATGAGGGGGTCAGTGCCCCTTCGTGTTGTGCCTTCATCCACAGGGTTGCCTTCAAAGAGGTGTCCGGACATCGGGTTCTTATCAATAGCAGAGCAGGAAATCGGGGTCTTTCAGAACGTGGCACCATCCATGAGGCTACGTCTCGAATTTCTTCATTAGACTGGTGTCATCCTGAGGTGCGCCATGAAGATCGGGAACCCCTTCCAGACAAAGCAGGGGAATCGACCATCTTGTCACGATCAGGAGGAGTGAAAGGGCTCAGTTGAAGTCGTGCCGGGAACCTCGGTGTTCCCCTCGAGTGGGACCGGTGTGTCAGGAAACTTTTGGGGTCACTTCAAGGGTGCCAAGTACCGTTTTGCACTTCAATACGGACTTGGGGCTTCTCTTGACACGCTGTAGAGGGCAAGGGCCTCATCTTGGGATGACGGGGGAATCACATGGTTTTTCTCAAGGTGCGGCGGGATTCTCGAGTTACGACGGGGAATTCAGGCTTCCTCTTGTGTTGGCCCAGGGAAGTCCAATCTTCCATTCGAGTTTCGAGGGAGAGCTGGGGTTTGCTCTTGAGTCACTGCAGGGCAAAAGAGACCTCATCTAGGCTTGTGTCCAGGACCTAATATTCCTCTCCAGGGCCGACAGCGATCTCGGGGTTGCATTCCAGACGCATCCTGGGAGTCAGAGCTCGACTCGAGGGGAAGCAAAGGACCCCGCTCTCCTCTTGAGTCACCACAGGTGTCTCTTGGAGCCCACTGAGTGGCCTAAAGGGAGTCAAGCCCCCTGTGGAGTTTGGAGAGAGGACTCAGGATTGCTCTCCAGGCCATGCAGGAAAAGAAGACCCTCATCTCGCGATGACAGGGGCGTCTTGTTGGTTTTCTCGAGCTGCGGTGCGAGTGTGCGGTTTCTGACGAGGTGCGACGGGAAGCTCAGGGAGCCTTTCGTGTGGCACCAGGGAATTCAGGTCTCCATGTGCATGGCAAGGGGGAGCGCGTCATTGCTCTCGAGATATGATACGGGAATCGGGCCTCAAGACACGTTAAAGCAGGACTCTCAAGGTCTTTCTCGGGTTGCGGCAGGAAACCCTGGGTTCCGTCGACTTCTGCCGGTGACCTTAGGGAGCTTCTCAGGGTGCCTCTGAGAAGTCAGGCATACTGTGGATTTGGGACGGGCCTCTCGGGACTCCACTGGTTTTGTGGCAATGGAAAAGGGCCTCATCTTGAGTGGAGGCAGGAACCTCAGGCTTCCTCTCCATTTCTGACTCGGTGCGCAAGGTCCCTAGAGTTGTGACAGGAGAGTCAGGCATCGTCTTGTGTGGAGGAATGGAACTCCGCTTGCTTCTCGAGTTGTTCACGAGGTGACAGACCACTTGTGGAGCTGTGTGAGGAACCTGCGGGTTTTTCCGGAAGATGCACGGGGTGTCAGTGCCCCTACGTGTTGTGCCTTCATCCACAGGCTTGCCTTCGAAGAGGTTTCCAGGAGTCTGGTTTTGATCAAAAGTGGACCATGGAATCGGGGTCTTTCGGCATGTAGTATGGCCCTCGAGGCTACCTCTCGAATTTCCTCGTGAGACCGGCCTCATCCTGAGGTGTGCCGGGAAGGTCGGGAATCCCTTCGAGACAAAGCAGTGGAATCGACCCTCCTATCGCAATCAGGAGAGGAGAAAGGCCTCAGATGAAGTGGTGCCGGAAACTTCAGTGTCCCCTCTAGTGAGATCGGTATATAGGGGAACTTTTGGGGTCGCATCAAGGGTGCCAAGTACTGTTTTGCACTTCAAGACGGAATGTGAGACTTCTCTTGAGACGCTGTAGGGGGCAAGGGCCTCATCTTGCAATACGGGGAACCACGTGATTTTTCTCGAGTTGCGGCGGGTTTCTCAAATTACAACTGGAAATTCAGGCTTCCTCTTGTGTTGGCTCAGAAAGGCCAATCTTCCATTCGAGTTGCAAGGGAAAGCTAGGGGTTGCGCTTGAGTCACTGCAGGGCCAAAGAGACCTCATCTAGGCTTTTGTCCAGGACCTAAGGTTCCTCTCCAGGGGCGACAGGGATCCAGGGTTGCATTCCAGACTCACCCTCGTAGTCAGGCCTCATCTCGAGGGGAAGCAAAGGACACCGCTCTCCTCCTGAGTATCGACGGGTATCTCTTGGAGCCCACTGAGTGACCTAAAGGGAGTCAAGCCTCCTTTGGAGTTTGGAGAGAGGATTCGGGATTGCTCTTCAGGTCATGCAGGAAAGGCCCTCATTTCACCATGACAGGGGCGTCTCGTGGGTTTTCTCGAGCTGTGGCGCCAGTGTGGGGTTTCTCACGAGGTACGATGGGGAGCTCAGGGAGCCTCTCATGTGGTGCCGGGGAAGTCAGATCTTCATGCGCGTGGCGAGGGGGAGCGCGTCATTTTTCTCCAGTCATGGTAGGGGAATCGGGCCTCAAGACGCGTGAAGAAGGACTCTCGAGGTTTTTCTCAGGTTACGGCAGGAAACCCTGGGTTCCGTCGACTTATGCCCGTGACCTCAGGGAGCTTTTCAGGGTGCCTCTGAGAAGTCAGGGATACTGTGCAGTTGGGAGGGGCCGCTCCGAACTCCACTGGGTTTGGTGCAGTAGAAGAGGGCCTTATCTCGAGTTGAGGCAGGAACCCCATGGTTCCTCTCCATTTCTGAATCGGATCTCAGTGTCCATGCAGAGTTGGGACAGGAGAGTCAGGCCTCGTCTTGTGTGGAGGAATTTAACTGCTCTTGCCTCTCGAGTTGTTCACGGGGTGACAGGCCACTTGTCGATCTGTATGTGGAACTTGCGGGCTTTTCCAACGATGCAGGAGGGTGTCAGACCCCTTCGTTTTGTGCCTTCGTCCACAGGATTGCCTTCGAAGAGGTGTCCTAGCATTGGGTTCTTATCAAGAGCAGACAGGGAAATCGGGGTCTTTCGGCGTGTGGCACCAACCACAAGGCTACGTCTCGAATTTCCTCGTGAGACCGGCCTCATCCTGAGGTGCGCCGGGAAGGTCCGGAACCCCTTCCAGACAAAGCAGGGTAATCGACCCTCCCGTCGCGATCAGGAGGGGATAAGGGGCTCAGAACAAGCGGTGCACCGAACCTTGGTGTTCCCCTCGAGTGAGACCAGGGTGTCGGGGAACTTTTGTGCTAACATCAAGGTTGCCAATTATCGTTTTAAACTTCAAGATGGAACGTAGGGCTTCTCCTGAGACGCTGTAGCTGGCAAGGGCCTCATCTTGCGATGACGGGGGAACCACGTGGTTTTCCTCGAGTTGCAGCGGGATTTTCGAATTACGACGGGGAATTCAGGTTTCCTCTTGTGTTGTCCCAGGGAAGTCCATTCTTCCATTCGAGGTGCGAGGGAGAGCAGGGTATTGCTCTCGAGTCACTTCAGGGCAAATGAGACCTCATCTATGCTTGTGTCTAGGACCTAATGTTCCTCTCCAGGGGCGACAGGGATCTCGGGGTTGCATTCCAGACTCACCTGAGGAGTCAGGCCTGGTATATAGGGGAAGCAAAGAATTCCGCTCTCCTCTCGAGTCCCAACGGGTATCTCTTGGAGCCCACAGAGTGGCCTAAAGGGAGTCAGGCCTCCTGTGGAGTTTGAAGAGAGGCCTCGAGATTGCTCTCCAGGCCATGCAGGAAAAGAAGGCCTTCATCTCGCGATGACGGAGGCGTCTCGTGGGTTTTCTCGAGCTGGGGAGCCAGTGTGGGATTTCTCACGAGGTATGACGGGGAGCTCAGGGAGCCTCTCGTGTGGCGCCAGGGAAGTCAAGTCTCCATGCGAGTGGCGAGGGGGAACGCGTCATTGCTCTCGAGTCATGGTAGGGGAATCGGGATTCAAGATGCGTTGAAGGAGGATTTTCGAGGTCTTTCTCGGGTTGCGTCAGGAAACCCTGTGTTCCCTCGACTTGTGCCAGTGACCTCAGGGAGCTTCTAAAGGTGCCTCTGAGAAGTTGTGATAATGTGGATTTGGGAGGGGCCTCTCGGGCCTCCACTGTTTTTGGTGTAATGGAAGAGGGCCTCATCTCGAGTGGAGTCAGGAACCTCAGGGTTCCTCTCCATTTCGGACTCCGATCGCAGGGTCCCTTCAGAGTTGGGACCGGAGAGTCAGGCCTCGTCTTGAGTGGAGGAATGGAACTCTGCTTGCCTCTCGAGTTGTTCATGGGATGACAGGCCTCTTGTCGAGCTGTGTGTGGAACCTGCGGCTTTTACCGAATGATGCACGGGAGTGTCAGTGTCCCTTCGTTTTGTGCCTTCATCCACAGGGTTGCCTTCGAAGAGGTGTCTGGGCATCGGGTTCTTCTCAAGAGTGGGCCGGGAAATCGGGGTATTTCGGCATGTGACACCACCCACGACGCTATGTCTCGAATTTACTCGTGAGACCGGCCTCATCCTTAGATGCGCCGGGAATGTGGGGAACCCCTTCCAAACAAAGCAGGGGAATAGACCCTCCTGTCTCGAACAGGAGGGGAGAAGGTGCTCAGATGAAGTGGTGCGGGAACCTCGGTGTTCCTGTCGAGTGAGACCGGCGTGTCCAGGAACATTTGGTGTCGCATCAAGGGTGCAAAGTACCGTTTCGCACTTCAAGACGGAACGTGGTTCTTTTCTTGAGACGCCATAGCAGCAAGGGCCTCATCTTGGGATGACGTAGGAAACACGTGGTTTTTCTCGAGTTGCGGCGGGATTCTCGAGTTACGAAGGGGATTTCTGGCTTCCTCTTGTGTTGGCCCAGGGAAGCCCAATCTTCCATTCGAGTTGCGAGGGAGAGCTGGGGGTTGCGCTCGAGTCACTGCAGGGCAAAAGAAACCTCATCCAGGCTTGTGTCTAGGACCTAATGTTCCTCTCAAGGGATGACTGGGATCTTGGGGTTGCATTCTAGACTCACCCAGGAGTCAGGCGTCCTCTCGAGGGGAAACAAAGGACTTCTCTCTCTTCTCGAGTCGCTACGGGTATTTCTTGGAGCCCACTGAGTGGACTAAAGGGAGTCAAGCCTCCTCTGGAGTTTGGAGAGAGGACTCGGGATTGCACTCCAGGACATGCAGGAAAAGAAGGCCCTCATCTCACGATGACGGGGGGGGGGGGGTCTCGGTGGTTTTACCGAGCTGCAGCGCCTGTGTTGGTTTCTCAGGAGGTACGACGGGGAGCTCAGGGAGCCTCTTGTGTGGCGCCAGGGAAGTTAGGTCTCGATGCGTGTGGCGAGGGGGAGCGCGTCATTGCTCTCGAGTCATGGTAGGGGAATCAGGCCTCTAGACGCGTTGAAGGACTCTCAAGATCTCTCTCGGGTCTTGGCAAGAATACCTGGGTTCCCTCGACTTGTGCCGGTGACCTCAGGGAGATTCTCCGGGTGCCTCTGAGAAGTCAGGGATACTGTGGAGTTGGGAAAGACCTCTCGGGACTCCACTGGGTTTGGTGAAATGGAAGGGGGCCTCATCTCGAGGGGAGGCAGGAACCTCAGGGTTCCTCTCCATTTCTGATTCCGATCGCAGCCCCCTGCATAGTTGGGAGAGGTGAGTCAGGCCTTGTCTTGTGTGCAGGAATGGACCTCCGCTTGCCTCTCGAGTTGTTCACTGGGTGACAGGCACTTGTTGAGCTGTATGAGTAACCTGCGGTCTTTTCCAGACGATGCACGGGGGTGTCAGTGCCCCTTCGTGTTGTGCCTTCATCCACACTATCTTCGAATAGGTGTCTGGGCATCGCGTTCTTATCAAGAGCGGATCGGGAAATCGCGGTCTTTCGGCATGTGGCACCACCATCGAGGCTACGTCTCGAATTTCCTCGTGAGACAGCCTCATCTGAGGTGCGTGGAGAAGGTCGGGAACCCCTTGCAGACAAAGCAGGGGAATTGACCCTCCTTTCGCGATCAGGAGGGGAGAAGGGGCTCAGATGAAGTGGTGCCAGGAACCTCGGTGTTCCCCTCTAGTGCGACCCGTATGTCGGGGAACTTTTGGGGTAGCATTAAGGGTGCCAAATATCATTTCGCACTTGAAGACAGAACGTGGGACTACTCTTGAGACGCTGGAGCGGGCAAGGGCCTCATCTTGCAATGACGGGGGAACCACGTGGTTTTTCTCAAGTTGAGGCGGAATTCTCGAATTACTACTGGGAATTCAGGCTTCCTCTTGTGTTGGCCCAGGGAGGTCCAATCTTCCATTCGGGTTGCGAGGGAAAGCTGGGGAGTGCTCTCGAGTTACTGCAGGGCAAAAGCGACCTCATCTAGCCTTGTGTTCAGGACCCAGTGATCCTCTCCAAGGGCGACAGGGATCTCGGGTTTGCATTACAGACTCACCCGGGGAGTTAGGCCTCGTCTCGAGGGGAAGCAAAGGATTCGGCTATCCTCTCGAGTTGTGACGCGTATCTCTTGGAGCCCACTGAGTGGTCTAAAGGGAGTCAACCCTCCTCTTCAGTTTGGAGAGAGGACTCGGGATTGCTCTCCAGGCCATGCAGGAAAAGAAGGCCCACATCTCGAGATGACGGAGGCGTCTCGTGGGTTTTCTCGAGCTGCGGCGCCAGTGTGGGGTTTCTCACGAGGTATGACGGGGAGTTCAGGTAGCCTCTCGTGTGGCAACAGGGAAGTCAGGTCTCCATGGGCGGGGCAAGGGGGAGCGCGTCATTGCTCTCAAGTCAGGGTAGGGGAATCGGGCCTCATGACGGGTTGAAAAAGAACTCTCGATGTCTTTCTAGGGTTGCGGCAGGAAACCCTGGGTTCCCTTGACTTGTGCCGGTGACCTCAGGGAGCATCTCAGGGTGCCTCTGAGAAGTCAGGGATACTGTGGATTTGGGAGAGGCCTCTCGGGACTCCTCTGGGTTTGGTGCAATGGAAGTGGGCCTCATCTCGAGTTGAGGCAGGAACCTCAGGGTTCTGCTCCTGACTTCCTGGAGGCCGGATGTGACTCAGATCGCAGGGTCCCTGTTGAGTTTGCTCAGGAGTGTCAGGTCTCGTGTTCTGCGGAGGAATGGAACTCCGCTTACATCTCAAGCTGTTCAAGGATAACACCACTTTTCGTGATGTGTGTGGAACCTGCGGGTTTTTCGGAGATGCACGGGGGCGTCAGTGCTCCTTCCTGTTGTGCCTTCATCCACAAGGTTGCCTTCGAAGAGGTGTCTGGGTATCGTGTTCTCCTCAAGTGCGGACCGGGAAATTGGAGTCTTTCAGCATGTTGCACCACCCACTAGGCTACGTCTCGAATTTTCTCGTGAGACCGGCCTCATCCTGAGGCGCGCAGGAAAGTCCGGGAACCCTTTCCAAACAAAGCAGGGGAATCGACCCTACTTTCGGGATCAGGAGGAGAGAAAGGGCTCAGATGAAGTAGTGCCGGGAACCTCGGTGCTCTCCTTGAGTGAAAGTCGGGTAACTTTTCTGGTTGCATCAAGGGTGCCAAGTACCGTTTCGCACTTCAAGACGGAACCTGGGACTTCTCTTGAGATGCTGTAGTGGGCAAGGGCCTCATCTAGCGCTGACGGGGGACCCACGTGTTTTTTCTCGAGTTGCGGCAGGATTCTTGAGTTACGATGGGGAATACAGGTTTCCTCTTGTGTTGGCCCAGGGAAGTCCAATCTTCCATTCGAGTTGCAAGTGAGAGCTGGAGATTGCTCTCGAGTCACTGCAGGGCAAAATAGAGCTCATCTAGGTTTGTGTCCAGGACCGAGTTTTTCTCTCCAGGGGCGACAGGGATCTCGGGGTTGCATTCCAGACTCACCCGGGGAGTCAGGCCTCGTCTCGAAGGGAATGAATGGACTCCGCTCTCCTCTCGAGTCGCGATGGGTATCCCTTGGAGCCCAAGAGTGGCCTAAATGGAGTTAAGCCTCCTGTGGAGTTTGGAGAGAGGACTCAGGATTGCTCTCTAGGCCATGCAGGAAAAGAAGGCCCTCATCTCGCGATGACGGGGGCGTCTCGTGGGTTTTCTCAAGGTGCAGTGCCTGGTTGGGGTTTCTCACGAGATAGGACGGGGAGCTCAGGGAGACTCCTGTGGTGCCACGGAAGTCAGGTCTCCATGGACGTGGCGAGGGGGAGCGCCTCATTGCTCTCGAGTCATGGTAGGGGAATCAAGCCTCAAGACGCTTCGAAGAAGAACTCTCGAGGTCTTTCTCGGGGTGTGGCAGGAAACCCTGGGTTCCCTCGACTTGTGCCCATGACCTCAGGGAGCTTAGCGGGGTTCCTCTGAGAAGTCAGGGATACTGTGGAGTTGAGAGGGGATTCTCGGGACATCACAGGGACTGGTGCAATTGAAGAGGACCTAATCTCGGATTGAGGCAGTAACATCAGGGTTCCTCTCCATTTCTGACTCGGATAGCAGGGTCCCTGCAGAGTTGGGACAGGAGAGTCAGACCTCGTCTTGTGTGGAGTAATGGAACTCCGCTTGACTCTCGAGTTGTTCACGGGATGACAGGCCACCTGTCGAGTTGTATGTGGAACCTGCGGTTTTGGGGGACGATGCACAGGGGTGTCAGTGCCCCTTCGTGTTGTGCCTTCATCCACAGGGTTACCTTCGAAGAGGTGACCGGGCATCGGGATCTTATCAATAGCAGACCAGGAAATCGGGGTCTTTCGGCATGTGGCACAACCCACGAGGCTACGTCTCGACTTCCCTCGTGAGACTGGCCTCATCCTGAGGTTCGCCGGGAAGTCTGGGAACCCCTTCCAGACAAAGCAGGGGAATCGACCCTCCTGTCGCCATCAGGAGGGGAGAAGAGGCTCAGCTGAAGCGGTGCTGGGAACGTCCATGTTCTCCTCGAGTGAGACCGGGGTGTCAGGGAAATTTGGGGGTCGCATCAAGGGTGCCAAGTACCGTTTCACACTTCAAGACGGAACATGGGACTTCCCTGGAGACGCTATAGCTGACAGGGCCCTCATATTTCGATGACGGAGGAGCCACGTTGTTTTTCTCCAGTTGCCGCGGGATTCTCGAATTACAATGGGGAATACAGGCTTCCTCTTGTGTTGGCCCAGGGAAGTCCAATCATCCATTCGAGTTGCGAGGGAGAGCTGGGGATTGCACTTGAGTCAATGCAGGACAAAAAAGACCTCATTTAGGCTTGTGTCCAGGACCGAGTTTTCCTCTACAGGGGCGACACGGATCTCGGGATCCCATTCCAGACTCACCCAAGTAGTCAGGCCTCGGCTCGAGGGGAAGCAACAGACTCTGCTCTCCTCTAGAGTAGCGACGTGTATCTCTTGGAGGCTACTGAGTGGCCTAAAGGGAGTCAGGCCTCCAGTGGAGTTTGGAGAGTGGACTCGGGATTGCTCTCTAGGTCATGTAGGAAAAGAAGGCCCTCATCTTACGATGATGGGGGCGTCTCGTGAGTTTTCTCGAGCGGCGGTGCCAGTGTGGGGTTTTCATGAGGTAGGACGGGGAGCGCAGGGAGCCTCTCGTGTGGCACCAGGGAAGTTAGGTTTCAATGGGCGTGGCGAGGGGAATGCGTCATTGCTCTCCAGTCATGGTAGGGTATCGGGCCTCAAGACGCGGTAAAGAAGGACTCTCGAGGTCTTTCTCAGAATGCAGCAGGAAACCCTGGGTTCACTCGACTTGTGCCAGTGACCGCAGAGAGCTTCTGAGGGTGCCTCTGAGAATCAGGGATACTGTGGAGTTTTAGGGGCCTCTCGGGACTCCACTGGGTATGGCGCAATGGAAGAGGGCCTCATTTCGAGTTGATGCAGGAACGTCAGGTTTCATCTACATTTCTGACTCCGATCGCACGGTCCCTGCAGAGTTGGGAAAGGAGAGTCAGGCCTTCTCTTGTGTGGAGGAACGGAACTCTGCATGCCTCTCTAGTTCTTCAAGGGATGACAGGACACTTGTCGATCTGTGTTTGGAATCTGCGTGTTTTTCCGTACTATGCATGGGGATGTCAGTACCCCTTCGTGTTGTGCATTCATCCACAGGTTTGCTTTCGAAGAGGTGTCCTGGCATCGGGTTCTTATTAAGAGCGGACCGGGAAATCGGGGTCTTTCAGCATGTGGCACCACCCACCAGGCTACGTCTCGAATTTCCTAGTGAGACCGGCCTCATCCTGAGGTGCGCCGGGAAGGTCGGAACCCCTTGCAGACAAAGCAGGGGAATCGACCCTCCTGTCTCGATCAGGAGGGGAGAAGGGGCACAGATGAGGTGATGCCGGGAACCTCGGTGTTCCCCTCCAGTGAGACCAGTGTGTTGGGGAACTTTTGGGGTCGCATCAAAGGTGCCAAGTACCGTATCGCACTTCAAGATGGAACGTAAGACTTCTTTTGAGACGCTGTAGCGGCAATGGCCGCATCTTGCGATGAAGAGGGAACGACGTGGTTTTTCTCGAGTTGTGGCGGGATTCTTGAGTTACAACGGGAAATTCAGGCTTCCTCTTCTGTTGGCCCAGGGAAGTCCAGTCTTCCATTCGAGTTGCGAGGGAGAGTTGGGGATTGCTCTCGAGTCACTGCAGGAAAAAAGAGACCTCATCTAGGCTTGTGTCCAGGACCTAATGTTTCTCTCCAGGGGCGACAGGGATCTCCGGTTCACATATCAGACACACCCGAGGAGTCAGGCCTCGCCTCGAGGGGAAGGAAAAGACTCCGCTCTCCTCTCGAGTCGCAACGGGTATGTCTTGGAGTCCACTGAGTGACCAAAAGGGAGTCAAGCCTACTGTGGAGTTTGGAGAGAGGACTCGGGATTGCTCTCCAGGCCATGCTAGAAAAGAAGGCCGTCATGTCGCGAAAATGGGGGCGTCTCGTGGGTTTACTCTATCTGTGGCGCCAGTGTTTGTTTTCTCACGAGGTATGACGGGGAGCTCAGGGAGCCTCTCGTGTGGCGCCAGGGAAGTCAGGGCTTCATGAGTGTAAAAAAGGGAGCGCGTCATTGCCCTCGAGTCATGGTAGGGGAATCAGGCCTCAAAATGTGTTGAAGAAGGACTCTTGAGTTCTTTCTATGGTGGCGGCAGTAAACCCTGGGCTCACTCGAATTGTGCTGGTGACCTCAGGGAGCTTCTCAGGGTGCCTCTGAGAAGTCAGGGATACTGTGGAGCTGGGACGCGTCTCTCGGGACTCCACTGGGTTTCGTGCAATGGAAGAGGTCCTAATCTCGAGGGGAGGCAGGAAACTCAGGCTTCCTCTCCGTTTCGGACTCCGACCGCAGGGTCCCTGCAGAGTTGGGACAGGAGAGTCAGGCCTCGTCTTGTCTGAGGAAGGGAACCCCGCTGGCCTCTCGAGTTGCTCAGGGGGTCTCAGGCCCCTCGTCGAGCTGTGTGTGGAACCCGCGGGTCTTTGCGGACGATGCACGGGGGTGGCAGCGCCCCTTCGTGTTGTGCCTTCAGCCACAGGGTTGCCTTCGAAGAGGGGTCCGGGCTTCGGGTCCTTCTCAAGGGCGGACCGGGGAATCGGGGGCGTTCGGCATGTGGCCCCACCCACGTGGCTCGTCTCGAATTTCCTCGTGAGACCGGCCTCATCCTGAGGTGCGCCGGGAAGGCCGGGAACCCCTTCCAGACCACGCAGGGGAATCGCCTCTCCTGTCGCGATCAGGAGGGGAGAAGGGGCTCAGAGGAAGCGGTGCCGGGACCCTCGGTGTTCCCCTCGAGGGAACCCGGCGTGTCGGGGGATTTTGGGGGTCGCAGGAAGGCTGTCAGGGACCGTTTCGCCCTTCAGGGCGGAACAGGGGACTTCCCTTGAGACGCCGTGGCGGGCAAGGGCCTCATCTTTCCAAGAGGTGGGAACCCCGTGGTTTTTCTCGAGTTGAGGCGGGATTCTCGAGTTACGACGGGGATCTCAGCCTTCCCCTTGGGTTGGCCCTGGGAAGCCCAATCTTCCCCTCGGGTTGCGAGGGAAAGCTGGGGGTTGCGCTCGAGTCACCGCAGAGCCGAAGAGACCTCACCTAGGCGTGTGTCCGGGACCTAATATTCCTCTCCAGGGAAGGCAGGGATCTCGGGGTTGCATTCCAGGCTCCCCCGGGGAGTCAGGCCTCGTCTCGAGGGGAAGCCAAGGACTCCGCTCTCCTCTCGAGTCGCGACGCGGGTCTCTTGGAGCCCCCTGAGCAGCCTCAAGGGAGTCCAGCCTCCTCTTCCGTTTGGAGAGTGGACCCGGGATTGCTCTCCAGGCCATGCAGGAAAAGAAGGCCCTCAGCTCGCGAGGACGGGGGCGTCTCCGGGGTTTCCTCTGGCTGCGGGGCCCGTGGGGGTTTTCTCCCGAGGCACGACGAGGATCTCAGGGAGCCTCTCGTGCGGCGCCAGGGAAGTCAGGTCTCCATTCGCGTGGCGAGGGGGAGCGCGTCCTGGCTCTCGAGTCACGGGAGGGGACTAGGGCCTCGAGACGCGTTGAAGAAGGACTCTCGAGGTCTTGCTCGTGGGGCGGCGGGAAACCCTCGTGTCCCTCGCCTTCTGCCGGGGACCTTAGTGAACTTCCCAGGGTGCCTCTGAGAGGCGAGGCATCCTGTGGAGGTGGCGGGGCCCCTCGGGACTCCGCTGGGTCTGGCGCAACGGAAGAGGGCCTCACCTCGAGGGGAGGCAGGAACCTCAGGCTTCCTCTCCGTTTCGGACTCCGACCGCAGGGTCCCTGCAGAGTTGGGACAGGAGAGTCAGGCCTCGTCTTGTCTGAGGAAGGGAACCCCGCTGGCCTCTCGAGTTGCTCAGGGGGTCTCAGGCCCCTCGTCGAGCTGTGTGTGGAACCCGCGGGTCTTTGCGGACGATGCACGGGGGTGGCAGTGCCCCTTCGTGTTGTGCCTTCCCCCCCCAGGGTTGCCTTCGAAGAGGGGTCCGGGCCTCGGGTCCTTCTCAAGGGCGGACCGGGGAATCGGGGGCGTTCGGCATGTGGCCCCACCCACGTGGCTCGTCTCGAATTTACTCGTGAGACCGGCCTCATCCTGAAGTGCGCCGGGAAGGCCGGGAACCCCTTCCAGACCACGCAGGGGAATCGCCTCTCCTGTCGCGATCAGGAGGGGAGAAGGGGCTCAGAGGAAGCGGTGCCGGGACACTCGGTGTTCCCCTCGAGGGAACCTGGCGTTTCTGGGGAATTTTGGGGGTCGCAGGAAGGCTGTCAGGGACCGTTTCGCCCTTCAGGGCGGAACAGGGGACTTCCCTTGAGACGCCGTGGCGGGCAAGGGCCTCATCTTGCCAAGAGGTGGGAACCACGTGGTTTTTCTCGAGTTGCGGCGGGATTCTCGAGTTACGACGGGGATCTCAGCCTTCCCCTTGGGTTGGCCCTGGGAAGCCCAATCTTCCCCTCGGGTTGCGAGGGAAAGCTGGGGTTTGCGCTCGAGTCACCGCAGGGCCGAAGAGACCTCACCTAGGCGTGTGTCCGGGACCTAATATTCCTCTCCAGGGAAGGCAGGGATCTCGGGGTTGCATTCCAGGCTCCCCCGGGGAGTCAGGCCTCGTCTCGAGGGGAAGCCAAGGACTCCGCTCTCCTCTCGAGTCGCGACGCGGGTCTCTTGGAGCCCCCTGAGCGGCCTCAAGGGAGTCCAGCCTCCTCTTCCGTTTGGAGAGAGGACCCGGGATTGCTCTCCAGGCCATGCAGGAAAAGAAGGCCCTCAGCTCGCGAGGACGGGGGCGTCTCAGGGGTTTCCTCGAGCTGCGGCGCCCGTGGGGATTTTCTCCCGAGGCACGACGAGGATCTCAGGGAGCCTCTCGTGCGGCGCCAGGGAAGTCAGGTCTCCATGCGCGTGGCGAGGAGGAGCGCGTCCTGGCTCTCGAGTCACGGGAGGGGACTAGGGCCTCGAGACGCGTTGAAGAAGGACTCTCGAGGTCTTCCTCGGGGGGCGGCGGGAAACCCTCGTGTCCCTCGCCTTCTGCCAGGGACCTTAGGGAACTTCCCAGGGTGCCTCTGAGAGGCGAGGGATCCTGTGGAGGTGGCGGGGCCCCTCGGGACTCCGCTGGGTCTGGCGCAACGGAAGAGGGCCTCACCTCGAGGGGAGGCAGGAACCTCAGGCTTCCTCTCCGTTTCGGACTCCGCCCGCAGGGTCCCTGCAGAGTTGGGACAGGAGAGTCAGGCCTCGTCTTGTCTGAGGAAGGGAACCCCGCTGGCCTCTCGAGTTGCTCAGGGGGTCTCAGGCCCCTCGTCGAGCTGTGTGTGGAACCCGCGGGTCTTTGCGGACGATGCACGGGGGTGGCAGCGCCCCTTCGTGTTGTGCCTTCCCCCACAGGGTTGCCTTCGAAGAGGGGTCCGGGCCTCGGGTCCTTCTCAAGGGCGGACCGGGGAAACGGGGGCGTTCGGCATGTGGCCCCACCCACGTGGCTCGTCTCGAATTTCCTCGTGAGACCGGCCTCATCCTGAGGTGCGCCGGGAAGGCCGGGAACCCCTTCCAGACCACGCAGGGGAATCGCCTCTCCTGTCGCGATCAGGAGGGGAGAAGGGGCTCAGAGGAAGCGGTGCCGGGACCCTCGGTGTTCCCCTCGAGGGAACCCGGCGTGTCGGGGGACTTTTGGGGGTCGCAGGAAGGCTGTCAGGGACCGTTTCGCCCTTCAGGGCGGAACAGGGGACTTCCCTTGAGACGCCGTGGCGGGCAAGGGCCTCATCTTGCCAAGAGGTGGGAACCACGTGGTTTTTCTCGAGTTGCGGCGGCATTCTCGAGTTACGATGGGGATCTCAGCCTTCCCTTTGGGTTGGCCCTGGGAAGCCCAATCTTCCCCTCGGGTTGCGAGGGAAAGCTGGGGGTTGCGCTCGAGTCAACGCAGGGCCGAAGAGACCTCACCTAGGCGTGTGTCCGGGACCTAATATTCCTCTGCAGGGAAGGCAGGGATGTCGGGGTTGCATTCCAGGCTCCCCCGGGGAGTCAGGCCTCGTCTCGAGGGGAAGCCAAGGACTCCGCTCTCCTCTCGAGTCGCGACGCGGGTCTCTTGGAGCCCCCTGAGCGGCCTCAAGCGAGTCCAGCCTCCTCTTCCGTTTGGAGAGAGGATCCGGGATTGCTCTCCAGGCCATGCAGGAAAAGAAGGCCCTCAGCTCGCGAGGACGGGGGCGTCTCAGGGGTTTCCTCGAGCTGCGGCACCCGTGGGGGTTTTCTCCCGAGGCACGACGAGGATCTCAGGGAGCCTCTCGTGCGGCGCCAGGGAAGTCAGGTCTCCATGCGCGTGGCGAGGGGGAGCGCGTCCTGGCTCTCGAGTCACGGGAGGGGACTAGGGCCTCGAGACGCGTTGAAGAAGGACTCTCGAGGTCTTCCTCGGGGGGCGGCGGGAAACCCTCGTGTCCCTCGCCTTCTGCCAGGGACCTTAGGGAACTTCCCATGGTGCCTCTGAGAGGCGAGGGATCCTGTGGAGGTGGCGGGGCCCCTCGGGACTCCGCTGGGTCTGGCGCAACGGAAGAGGGCCTCACCTCGAGGGGAGGCAGGAACCTCAGGCTTCCTCTCCGTTTCGGACTCCGACCGCAGGGTCCCTGCAGAGTTGGGACAGGAGAGTCAGGCCTCGTCTTGTCTGAGGAAGGGAACCCCGCTGGCCTCTCGAGTTGTTCAGGGGGTCTCAGGCCCCTCGTCGAGCTGTGTGTGGAACCCGCGGGTCTTTGCGGACGATGCACGGGGGTGGCAGCGCCCCTTCGTGTTGTGCCTTCACCCACAGGGTTGCCTTCGAAGAGGGGTCCGGGCCTCGGGTCCTTCTCAAGGGCGGACCGGGGAATCGGGGCGTTCGGCATGTGGCCCCACCCACGTGGCTCGTCTCGAATTTCCTCGTGAGACCGGCCTCATCCTGAGGTGCGCCGGGAAGGCCGGGAACCCCTTCCAGACCACGCAGGGGAATCGCCTCTCCTGTCGCGATCAGGAGGGGAGAAGGGGCTCAGAGGAAGCGGTGCCGGGACCCTCGGTGTTCCCCTCGAGGGAACCCGGCGTGTCGGGGGACTTCTGGGGGTCGCAGGAAGGCTGTCAGGGACCGTTTCGCCCTTCAGGGCGGAACAGGGGACTTCCCTTGAGACGCCGTGGCGGGCAAGGGCCTCATCTTGCCAAGAGGTGGGAACCACGTGGTTTTTCTCGAGTTGCGGCGGCATTCTCGAGTTACGACGGGGATCTCAGCCTTCCCCTTGGGTTGGCCCTGGGAAGCCCAATCTTCCCCTCGGGTTGCGAGGGAAAGCTGGGGGTTGCGCTCGTGTCACTGCAGGGCCGAAGAGACCTCACCTAGGCGTGTGTCCGGGACCTAATATTCCTCTGCAGGGAAGGCAGGGATCTCGGGGTTGCATTGCAGGCTCCCCCGGGGAGTCAGGCCTCGTCTCGAGGGGAAGCCAAGGACTCCGCTCTCCTCTCGAGTCGCGACGCGGGTCTCTTGGAGCCCCCTGAGCGGCCTCAAGGGAGTCCAGCCTCCTCTTCCGTTTGGAGAGAGGACCCGGGATTGCTCTCCAGGCCATGCAGGAAAAGAAGGCCCTCAGCTCGCGAGGACGGGGGCGTCTCAGGGGTTTCCTCGAGCTGCGGCTCCCTTGGGTGTTTTCTCCCGAGGCACGACGAGGATCTCAGGGAGCCTCTCGTGCGGCGCCAGGGAAGTCAGGTCTCCATGCGCGTGGCGAGGGGGAGCGCGTCCTGGCTCTCGAGTCACGGGAGGGGACTAGGGCCTCGAGACGCGTTGAAGAAGGACTCTCGAGGTCTTCCTCGGGGGGCGGCGGGAAACCCTCGTGTCCCTCGCCTTCTGCCGGGGACCTTAGGGAACTTCCCAGGGTGCCTCTGAGAGGCGAGGGATCCTGTGGAGGTGGCGGGGCCCCTCGGGACTCCGCTGGATCTGGCGCTACGGAAGAGGGCCTCACCTCGAGGGGAGGCAGGAACCTCAGGCTTCCTCTCCGTTTCGGACTCCGACCGCAGGGTCCCTGCAGAGTTGGGACAGGAGAGTCAGGCCTCGTCTTGTCTGAGGAAGGGAACCCCGCTGGCCTCTCGAGTTGCTCAGGGGGTCTCAGGCCCCTCGTCGAGCTGTGTGTGGAACCCGCGGGTCTTTGCGGACGATGCACGGGGGTGGCAGTGCCCCTTCGTGTTGTGCCTTCACCCACAGGGTTGCCTTCGAAGAGGGGTCCGGGCCTCGGGTCCTTCTCAAGGGCGGACCGGGGAATCGGGGGCGTTCGGCATGTGGCCCCACCCACGTGGCTCATCTCGAATTTCCTCGTGAGACCGGCCTCATCCTGAGGTGCGCCGGGAAGGCCGGGAACCCCTTCCAGACCACGCAGGGGAATCGCCTCTCCTGTCGCGATCAGGAGGGGAGAAGGGGCTCAGAGGAAGCGGTGCCGGGACCCTCGGTGTTCCCCTCGAGGGAACCTGGCGTGTCGGGGGACTTTTGGGGGTCGCAGGAAGGCTGTCAGGGACCGTTTCGCCCTTCAGGGCGGAACAGGGGACTTCCCTTGAGACGCCGTGGCGGGCAAGGGCCTCATCTTGCCAAGAGGTGGGAACCACGTGGTTTTTCTCGAGTTGCGGCAGCATTCTCGAGTTACGACGGGGATCTCAGCCTTCCCCTTGGGTTGGCCCTGGGAAGCCCAATCTTCCCCTCGGGTTGCGAGGGAAAGCTGGGGGTTGCGCTCGAGTCAACGCAGGGCCGAAGAGACCTCACCTAGGCGTGTGTCCGGGACCTAATATTCCTCTCCAGGGAAGGCAGGGATGTCGGGGTTGCATTCCAGGCTCCCCCGGGGAGTCATGCCTCGTCTCGAGGGGAAGCCAAGGACTCCGCTCTCCTCTCGAGTCGCGACGCGGGTCTCTTGGAGCCCCCTGAGCGGCCTCAAGGGAGTCCAGCCTCCTCTTCCGTTTGGAGAGAGGACCCGGGATTGCTCTCCAGGCCATGCAGGAAAAGAAGGCCCTCAGCTCGCGAGGACGGGGGCGTCTCAGGGGTTTCCTCGAGCTGCGGCGCCCGTGGGGGTTTTCTCCCGAGGCACGACGAGGATCTCAGGGAGCCTCTCGTGCGGCGCCAGGGAAGTCAGGTCTCCATGCGCGTGGCGAGGGGGAGCGCGTCCTGGCTCTCGAGTCACGGGAGGGGACTAGGGCCTCGAGACGCGTTGAAGAAGGACTCTCGAGGTCTTCCTCGGGGGGCGGCGGGAAACCCTCGTGTCCCTCGCCTTCTGCCGGGGACCTTAGGGAACTTCCCAGGGTGCCTCTGAGAGGCGAGGGATCCTGTGGAGGTGGCGGGGCCCCTCGGGACTCCGCTGGGTCTGGCGCAACGGAAGAGGGCCTCACCTCGAGGGGAGGCAGGAACCTCAGGCTTCCTCTCCGTTTTGGACTCCGACCGCAGGGTCCCTGCAGAGTTGGGACAGGAGAGTCAGGCCTCGTCTTGTCTGAGGAAGGGAACCCCGCTGGCCTCTCGAGTTGCTCAGGGGGTCTCAGGCCCCTCGTCGAGCTGTGTGTGGAACCCGCGGGTCTTTGCGGACGATGCACGGGGTGGCAGTGCCCCTTCGTGTTGTGCCTTCACCCACAGGGTTGCCTTCGAAGAGGGGTCCGGGCCTCGGGTCCTTCTCAAGGGCGGACCGGGGAATCGGTGGCGTTCGGCATGTGGCCCCACCCACGTGGCTCGTCTCGAATTTCCTCGTGAGACCGGCCTCATCCTGAGGTGCGCCGGGAAGGCCGGGAACCCCTTCCAGACCACGCAGGGGAATCGCCTCTCCTGTCGCGATCAGGAGGGGAGAAGGGGCTCAGAGGAAGCGGTGCCGGGACCCTTGGTGTTCCCCTCGAGGGAACCCGGCGTGTCGGGGGGCTTTTGGGGGTCGCAGGAAGGCTGTCAGGGACCGTTTCGCCCTTCAGGGCGGAACAGGGGACTTCCCTTGAGACGCCGTGGCGGGCAAGGGCCTCATCTTGCCAAGAGGTGGGAACCACGTGGTTTTTCTCGAGTTGCGGCGGGATTCTCGAGTTACGATGGGGATCTCAGCCTTCCCCTTGGGTTGGCCCTGGGAAGCCCAATCTTCCCCTCGGGTTGCGAGGGAAAGCTGGGGGTTGCGCTCGAGTCACCGCAAGGCCGAAGAGACCTCACCTAGGCGTGTGTCCGGGACCTAATATTCCTCTCCAGGGAAGGCAGGGATCTCGGGGTTGCATTCCAGGCTCCCCCGGGGAGTCAGGCCTCGTCTCGAGGGGAAGCCAAGGACTCCGCTCTCCTCTCGAGTCGCGACTCGGGGCTCTTGGAGCCCCCTGAGCGGCCTCAAGGGAGTCCAGCCTCCTCTTCCGTTTGGAGAGAGGACCCGGGATTGCTCTCCAGGCCATGCAGGAAAAGAAGGCCCTCAGCTCGCGAGGACGGGGGCGTCTCAGGGGTTTCCTCGAGCTGCGGCGCCCGTGGGGGTTTTCTCCCGAGGCACGACGAGGATCTCAGGGAGCCTCTCGTGCGGCGCCAGGGAAGTCAGGTCTCCATGCGCGTGGCGAGGGGGAGCGCGTCCTGGCTCTCGAGTCACGGGAGGGGACTAGGGCCTCGAGACGCGTTGAAGAAGGACTCTCGAGGTCTTCCTCGGGGGGCGGCGGGAAACCCTCGTGTCCCTCGCCTTCTGCCGGGGACCTTAGGGAACTTCCCAGGGTGCCTCTGAGAGGCGAGGGATCCTGTGGAGGTGGCGGGGCCCCTCGGGACTTGGCTGGGTCTGGCGCAACGGAAGAGGGCCTCACCTCGAGGGGAGGCAGGAACCTCAGGCTTCCTCTCCGTTTCACTCCGACCGCAGGGTCCCTGCAGAGTTGGGACAGGAGAGTCAGGCCTCGTCTTGTCTGAGGAAGGGAACCCTGCTGGCCTCTCGAGTTGCTCAGCGGGTCTCAGGCCCCTCGTCGAGCTGTGTGTGGAACCCGCGGGTCTTTGCGGACGATGCACGGGGGTGGCAGCGCCCCTTCGTGTTGTGCCTTCACCCACAGGGTTGCCTTCGAAGAGGGGTCCGGGCCTCGGGTCCTTCTCAAGGGCGGACCGGGGAATTGGGGGCGTTCGGCATGTGGCCCCACCCACGTGGCTCGTCTCGAATTTCCTCGTGAGACCGGCCTCATCCTGAGGTGCGCCGGGAAGCCCGGGAACCCCTTCCAGACCACGCAGGGGAATCGCCTCTCCTGTCGCGGTCAGGAGGGGAGAAGGGGCTCAGAGGAAGCGGCGCCGGGACCCTCGGTGTTCCCCTCGAGGGAACCCGGCGTGTCGGGGGACTTTTGGGAGTCGCCGGAATGCTGTCAGGGACCGTTTCGCCCTTCAGGGCGGAACAGGGGACTTCCCTTGAGACGCCGTGGCGGGCAAGGGTCTCATCTTGCCAAGAGGTGGGAACCACGTGGTTTTTCTCGAGTTGCGGCGGGATTCTCGAGTTACGACGGGGATCTCAGCCTTCCCCTTGGGTTGGCCCTGGGAAGCCCAATCTTCCCCTCGGGTTGTGAGGGAAAGCTGGGGGTTGCGCTCGAGTCACTGCAGGGCCGAAGAGACCTCACCTAGGCGTGTGTCCGGGACCTAATATTCCTCTCCAGGGAAGGCAGGGATCTCGGGGTTGCATTCCAGGCTCCCCCGGGGAGTCAGGCCTCGTCTCGAGGGGAAGCCAAGGACTCCGCTCTCCTCTTGAGTCGCGACGCGGGTCTCTTGGAGCCCCCTGAGCGGCCTCAAGGGAGTCCAGCCTCCTCTTCCGTTTGGAGAGAGGACCCGGGATTACTCTCCAGGCCATGCAGGAAAAGAAAGCCCTCAGCTCGCGAGGACGGGGGCGTCTCAGGGGTTTCCTCGAGCTGCGGCACCCGTGGGGGTTTTCTCCCGAGGCACGACGAGGATCTCAGGGAGCCTCTCGTGCGGCGCCAGGGAAGTCAGGTCTCCATGCGCGTGGCGAGGGGGAGCGCGTCCTGACTCTCGAGTCACGGGAGGGGACTAGGGCCTCGAGACGCGTTGAAGGAGGACTCTCGAGGTCTTTCTCGGGGGGCGGCGGGAAACCCTCGTGTCCCTCGCCTTCTGCCGGTTACCTTAGGGAACTTCCCAGGGTGCCTCTGAGAGGCGAGGTATCCTGTGGAGGTGGCGGGGCCCCTCGGGACTTGGCTGGGTCTGGCGCAACGGAAGAGGGCCTCACCTCGAGGGGAGGCAGGAACCTCAGGCTTCCTCTCCGTTTCACTCCGACCGCAGGGTCCCTGCAGAGTTGGGACAGGAGAGTCAGGCCTCGTCTTGTCTGAGGAAGGGAACCCTGCTGGCCTCTCGAGTTGCTCAGCGGGTCTCAGGCCCCTCGTCGAGCTGTGTGTGGAACCCACGGGTCTTTGCGGACGATGCACGGGGGTGGCAGCGCCCCTTCGTGTTGTGCCTTCACCCACAGGGTTGCCTTCGAAGAGGGGTCCGGGCCTCGGGTCCTTCTCAAAGGCGGACCGGGGAATCGGGGGCGTTCGGCATGTGGCCCCACCCACGTGGCTCGTCTCGAATTTCCTCGTGAGACCGGCCTCCTCCTGAGGTGCGCCGGGAAGGCCGGGAACCCCTTCCAGACCACGCAGGGGAATCGCCTCTCCTGTCGCGATCAGGAGGGGAGAAGGGCCTCAGAGGAAGCGGTGCCGGGACCCTCGGTGTTCCCCTCTAGGGAACCCGGCGTGTCGGGTGACTTTTGGGGGTCGCAGGAAGGCTGTCAGGGACCGTTTCGCCCTTCAGGGCGGAACAGGGGACTTCCCTTGAGACGCCGTGGCGGGCAAGGTCCTCATCTTGCCAAGAGGTGGGAACCACGTGGTTTTTCTCGAGTTGCGGCGGGATTCTCGAGTTACGACGGGGATCTCAGCCTTCCCCTTGGGTTGGCCCTGGGAAGCCCAATCTTCCCCTCGGGTTGCGAGGGAAAGCTGGGGGTTGCGCTCGAGTCACTGCAGGGCCGAAGAGACCTCACCTAGGCGTGTGTCCGGGACCTCATATTCCTCTGCAGGGACGGCAGGGATCTCGGCGTTGCTTTCCAGGCTCCCCCGGGGAGTCAGGCCTCGTCTCGAGGGGAAGCCAAGGACTCCGCTCTCCTCTCGAGTCGCGACGCGGGGCTCTTGGAGCCCCCTGAGCGGCCTCAAGGGAGTCCAGCCTCCTCTTCCGTTTGGAGAGAGGACCCGGGATTGCTCTCCAGGCCATGCAGGAAAAGAAGGCCCTCAGCTCGTGAGGACGGGGGCGTCTCAGGGGTTTCCTTGAGCTGCGGCGCCCGTGGGGGTTTTCTCCCGAGGCACGACGAGGATCTCAGGGAGCCTCTCGTGCGGCGCCAGGGAAGTCAGGTCTCCATGCGCGTGGCGAGGGGGAGCGCGTCCTGGCTCTGGAGTCACGGGAGGGGACTAGGGCCTCGAGACGCGTTGAAGAAGGACTCTCGAGGTCTTCCTCGGGGGGCGGCGGGAAACCCTCGTGTCCCTCGCCTTCTGCCGGGGACCTTAGGGAACTTCCCAAGGTGCCTCTGAGAGGCGAGGGATCCTGTGGAGGTGGCGGGGCCCCTCGGGACTCCGCTGGGTCTGGCGCAACGGAAGAGGGCCTCACCTCGAGGGGAGGCAGGAACCTCAGGCTTCCTCTCCGTTTCGGACTCCGACCGCAGGGTCCCTGCAGAGTTGGGACAGGAGAGTCAGGCCTCGTCTTGTCTGAGGAAGGGAACCCCGCTGGCCTCTCGAGTTGCTCAGGGGGTCTCAGGCCCCTCGTCGAGCTGTGTGTGGAACCCGCGGGTCTTTGCGGACGATGCACGGGGGTGGCAGTGCCCCTTCGTGTTGTGCCTTCACCCACAGGGTTGCCTTCGAAGAGGGGTCCGGGCCTCGGGTCCTTCTCAAGGGCGGACCGGGGAATCGGGGGCGTTCGGCATGTGGCCCCACCCACGTGGCTCGTCTCGAATTTCCTCGTGAGACCGGCCTCATCCTGAGGTGCGCCGGGAAGCCCGGGAACCCCTTCCAGACCATGCAGGGGAATCGCCTCTCCTGTCGCGGTCAGGAGGGGAGAAGGGGCTCAGAGGAAGCTGCGCCGGGACCCTCGGTGTTCCCCTCGAGGGAACCCGGCGTGTCGGGGGACTTTTGGGAGTCGCCGGAATGCTGTCAGGGACCGTTTCGCCCTTCAGGGCGGAACAGGGGACTTCCCTTGAGACGCCGTGGCGGGCAAGGGTCTCATCTTGCCAAGAGGTGGGAACCACGTGGTTTTTCTCGAGTTGCGGCGGGATTCTCGAGTTACGACGGGGATCTCAGCCTTCCCCTTGGGTTGGCCCTGGGAAGCCCAATCTTCCCCTCGGGTTGCGAGGGAAAGCTGGGGGTTGCGCTCGAGTCACCGCAGGGCCGAAGAGACCTCACCTAGGCGTGTGTCCGGGACCTAATATTCCTCTCCAGGGAAGGCAGGGATCTCGGGGTTGCATTCCAGGCTCCCCCGGGGAGTCAGGCCTCGTCTCGAGGGGAAGCCAAGGACTCCGCTCTCCTCTCGAGTCGCGACGTGGGTCTCTTGGAGCCCCCTGAGCGGCCTCAAGGGAGTCCAGCCTCCTCTTCCGTTTGGAGAGAGGACCCGGGATTGCTCTCCAGGCCATGCAGGAAAAGAAGGCCCTCAGCTCGCGAGGACGGGGGCGTCTCAGGGGTTTCCTCGAGCTGCGGCGCCCGTGGGGGTTTTCTCCCGAGGCACGACGAGGATCTCAGGGAGCCTCTCGTGCGGCGCCAGGGAAGTCAGGTCTCCATGCGCGTGGCGAGGGGGAGCGCGTCCTGGCTCTCGAGTCAAGGGAGGGGACTAGGGCCTCGAGACGCGTTGAAGAAGGACTCTCGAGGTCCTTCTCGGGGGGCGGCGGGAAACCCTCGTGTCCCTCGCCTTCTGCCGGGGACCTTAGGGAACTTCCCAGGGTGCCTCTGAGAGGCGAGGGATCCTGTGGAGGTGGCGGGGCCCCTCGGGACTCCGCTGGGTCTGGCGCAACGGAAGAGGGCCTCACCTCGAGGGGAGGCAGGAACCTCAGGCTTCCTCTCCGTTTCGGACTCCGCCCGCAGGGTCCCTGCAGAGTTGGGACAGGAGAGTCAGGCCTCGTCTTGTCTGAGGAAGGGAACCCCGCTGGCCTCTCGAGTTGCTCAGGGGGTCTCAGGCCCCTCGTCGAGCTGTGTGTGGAACCCGCGGGTCTTTGCGGACGATGCACGGGGGTGGCAGTGCCCCTTCGTGTTGTGCCTTCACCCACAGGGTTGCCTTCGAAGAGGGGTCCGGGCCTCGGGTCCTTCTCAAGGGCGGACCGGGGAATCGGGGGCGTTCGGCCTGTGGCCCCACCCACGTGGCTCGTCTCGAATTTCCTCGTGAGACCGGCCTCCTCCTGAGGTGCGCCGGGAAGGCCGGGAACCCCTTCCAGACCACGCAGGGGAATCGCCTCTCCTGTCGCGATCAGGAGGGGAGAAGGGGCTCAGAGGAAGCGGTGCCGGGACCCTCGGTGTTCCCCTCTGGGGAACCCGGCGTGTCGGGGGACTCTTGGGGGTCGCAGGAAGGCTGTCAGGGACCGTTTCGCCCTTCAGGGCGGAACAGGGGACTTCCCTTGAGACGCCGTGGCGGGCAAGGGCCTCATCTTGCCAAGAGGTGGGAACCACGTGGTTTTTCTCGAGTTGCGGCGGGATTCTCGAGTTACGACGGGGATCTCAGCCTTCCCCTTGGGTTGGCCCTGGGAAGCCCAATCTTCCCCTCTTGTTGCGAGGGAAAGCTGGGGGTTGCGCTCGAGTCACTGCAGGGCCGAAGAGACCTCACCTAGGCGTGTGTCCGGGACCTAATATTCCTCTCCAGGGAAGGCAGGGATCTCGGGGTTGCATTCCAGGCTCCCCCGGGGAGTCAGGCCTCGTCTCGAGGGGAAGCCAAGGACTCCGCTCTTCTCTTGAGTCGCGACGCGGGTCTCTTGGAGCCCCCTGAGCGGCCTCAAGGGAGTCCAGCCTCCTCTTCCGTTTGGAGAGAGGACCCGGGATTACTCTCCAGGCCATGCAGGAAAAGAAAGCCCTCAGCTCGCGAGGACGGGGACGTCTCAGGGGTTTCCTCGAGCTGCGGCGCCCGTGGGGGTTTTCTCCCGAGGCACGACGAGGATCTCAGGGAGCCTCTCGTGCGGCGCCAGGGAAGTCAGGTCTCCATGCGCGTGGCGAGGGGGAGCGCGTCCTGACTCTCGAGTCACGGGAGGGGACTAGGGCCTCGAGACGCGTTGAAGGAGGACTCTCGACGTCTTTCTCGGGGGGCGGCGGGAAACCCTCGTGTCCCTCGCCTTCTGCCGGTTACCTTAGGGAACTTCCCAGGGTGCCTCTGAGAGGCGAGGTATCCTGTGGAGGTGGCGGGGCCCCTCGGGACTTTGCTGGGTCTGGCGCAACGGAAGAGGGCCTCACCTCGAGGGGAGGCAGGAACCTCAGGCTTCCTCTCCGTTTCGGACTCCGACCGCAGGGTCCCTGCAGAGTTGGGACAGGAGAGTCAGGCCTCGTCTTGTCTGAGGAAGGGAACCCCGCTGGCCTCTCGAGTTGCTCAGGGGGTCTCAGGCCCCTCGTCGAGCTGTGTGTGGAACCCGCGGGTCTTTGCGGACGGTGCACGGGGGTGGCAGCGCCCCTTCGTGTTGTGCCTTCACCCACAGGGTTGCCTTCGAAGAGTGGTCCGGGCCTCGGGTCCTTCTCAAGGGCGGACCGGGGAATCGGGGGCGTTCGGCATGTGGCCCCACCCACGTGGCTCGTCTCGAATTTTCTCGTGAGACCGGCCTCATCCTGAGGTGTGCCGGGAAGGCCGGGAACCCCTTCCAGACCACGCAGGGGAATCGCCTCTCCTGTCGCGATCAGGAGGGGAGAAGGGGCTCAGAGGAAGCGGTGCCGGGACCCTCGGTGTTCCCCTCGAGGGAACCCGGCGTGTCGGGGGACTTTTGGGGGTCGCAGGAAGGCTGTCAGGGACCGTTTCGCCCTTCAGGGCGGAACAGGGGACTTCCCTTGAGACGCCGTGGCGGGCAAGGGCCTCATCTTGCCAAGAGGTGGGAACCACGTGGTTTTTCTCGAGTTGCGGCGGGATTCTCGAGTTACGACGGGGATCTCAGCCTTCCCCTTGGGTTGGCCCTGGGAACCCAATCTTCCCCTCGGGTTGCGAGGGAAAGCTGGGGGTTGCGCTCGAGTCACTGCAGGGCCGAAGAGACCACACCTAGGCGTGTGTCCGGGACCTAATATTCCTCTCCAGGGAAGGCAGGGATCTCGGGCTTGCATTCCAGGCTCCCCCGGGGAGTCAGGCCTCATCTCGAGGGGAAGCCAAGGACTCCGCTCTCCTCTCGAGTCGCGACGCGGGTCTCTTGGAGCCCCCTGAGCGGCCTCAAGGGAGTCCAGCCTCCTCTTCCGTTTGGAGAGAGGACCCGGGATTGCTCTCCAGGCCATGCAGGAAAAGAAGGCCCTCAGCTCGTGAGGACGGGGGCTTCTCAGGGGTTTCCTCGTGCTGCGGCGCCCGTGGGGGTTTTCTCCCGAGGCACGACGAGGAACTCAGGGAGCCTCTCGTGCGGCGCCAGGGAAGTCAGGTCTCCATGTGCGTGGCGAGGGGGAGCGCTCCTGGCTCTCGAGTCACGGGAGGGGACTAGGGCCTCGAGACGCGTTGAAGAAGGACTCTCGAGGTCTTTCTCGGGGGGCGGCGGGAAACCCTCGTTTCCCTCGCCTTCTGCCAGGGACCTGAGGAAACTTCCCAGGGTGCCTCTGAGAGGTGAGGGACGCTGTGGATTTGGCGGGGCCTCTCGGGACTCCACTGGGTTTGTCGAAATGGAAGAGGGCCTCATCTCGAGTGGAGGCAGGAACCTCAGGCTTCCTCTCCAATTCTGACTCTGATCGTAGTGTCCCTGCAGAGTTGGGACAGGAGAGTCAGGCTATGTCTTTTCTGAGGAATGGAACTCCGCTTGCCTCTTGAGTTGTTCATGGGGTTTCAGGCCCCTTGTCAAACTGTGTGTGGAATCTGCAGGTTTTTCCAGACGAAACATGGGGGTGTCAGTGACCCTTCGTTTTGTGTCTTCATCCACAGGGTTGCCTTCGAAGAGGTGTCCGGGCATCGTGTTCTTATGAAGAGCGGACTGGGAAATCGGGGTCGTTTAGCATTTGGCACCACCCACGTGGCTAGTCTCGAATTTCCTCATGAAACCGGCCTCATCCTGAGGTGTGCCGCGAAGGTCATGAAACCCTTCCAGACAAAGCAGAGGAATCGACCCTCCTGTGGCGATCAGGAGGGGAGAAGTGGCTCAGATGAAGTGCTGCTGGGAACCTCGGTGTTTCCCTCAAGTGAGACAGGTATGTCGGGTAACTTTTGGTGTCGCATAACGCGTTCCAAGTACCGTTTCGCTCTTCAAATTGGAACGTGGGACTTCTCTTGGGGTGCTCCAGCGGGCAAGGGCCTCATCTTGGAATGACTGGGGAACCACTTGGTTTTTCTCTAGTTGCGGTGGGATATTTGAGTTACCACAGGGAATTCATGCTTCCTCTTGTGTTGGCCCACAAAAGTCTTATCTTCCATTCGAGATTCGAGGAAGAGCTGGAGGTGCGCTCTAGTCACTGAAGGCAAAAGAGACCCCATCAAGGCTTGTGTGCAGTACCTAATGTTCATGTCAAGGGGCGACAGGAATCTCGGGGTTGCATTCCAGACTCACCCTGGAGTCAGGCCTCGTCTCGAGGGGAAGCAAAGGACTCTGCTCTCCTCTCGAGTCGGACGGGTATGTCTTGGAGCCCACTGAGTGGCTTAAAGGGAGTCAAACCTCCTCTGGTGTTTGGAGGGAGGACACGGGATTGCTCTCCAGGCAATGCAGGAAATGAAGGCCCTCATCTCCCGATGACTGGGGCGTCTCGTAGGTTTTCTCGAGCTGTGGCGCTAGTGTGGGGTTTCTCACGAAGTAAGACTGGGAGCTCAGTGAGCCTCTCATGTGGTGCCAGGGCAGTCAGGTCTCTATGCACGTGGTGAGAGGGAGCCCGTCATTGTTCTCGAGTCATGGTAGGGGAATTGGGCCTGAAGACGTGTTAAAGAAGGACTCTCGAGGTCTTTCTTGGGTTGCAGCAGGAAACCCTGGGTTCCATCGACTTGTGCCAGTGACCTCAGGAAGCTTCTCAGCGTGCCTCTGAGAAGTCAGGGTCACTGTGGAATTGGGAGGGGCCTCTCGGAACTCCACTGGGTTTGGTGCAATGGAAGAGGGCCTCATGACAAGTTGAGGCAGGAACCACAGGGTTCCTCTCCTGGCTTCGAATGCGCCGGATCTGACTCGGATCGCAGAGTCCCTGCAGAGTTGGGACAGGAGAGTCAGGCCTCGTCTTGTGTGGAGGAATGGAACTCCGCTTGACTCTCGCGTTGTTCATGGGGTGACAGGCCACTTGTCGATTTGTATGTGGAACTTGCGGGTTTTTCTGGACGATGCACCGGGGTGTCACTGCCCCTTCGTGTTGTGCCTTGTTCCACAGGATTGCCTTCGAGTTGGGTTCTGCCATCGGGTTCTTATCAAGAGCGGACCAGGGAATCGGGGTCTTTTGGCATGCCGCACCACCCACGAGGCTATGTCTCGAATTTCGTCGTGAGACTGGCCTCATCTTGATGTGCACCAGGAAGGTCGGGAACGCCTTCCAGACAAAGCAGGGGAATCGAACCTCCTGTCACGATCAAGAGGGGAGAAGAGTCTCAGATGAAGTGGTGCCGGGAACCTCGGTGTTCTCCTCAAGTGAGACTGGTATGTCGGGGAACTTTTGGGGTCGCATCAAGGGTTCCAAGTAACTTTTCGCTCTTCAATACGGAACGTGGGACTTCTCTTGAGACGCTGTAGCGGGCAAGGGCCTCATCTTTCGATGACGGGGGAACCACGTGGTTTTTCTTGAGTTGGGGCGGGATTCTCGAGTTACAACCGGGAATTCAGGCTTCCTCTTCAACTGGCCCAGGGAAGTCCAGTTTTCATTCGAATTGTGAGTTAGAACTGGGGATTGCTCTCGAGACACTGCAGGGCCAAATAGACCTCATCTAGGCTTGTGTCCAGGACCTAATGTTCCTCTGCTGGGGCGAAAGCGATCTCAGCATTGCATTCTCGACTCACCCGGGGAGTCAGGCCTCGTCTCGAGGGGAAGCCAAGGACACCACTCTCCTGTCAAGTCGCGACGGGTATATCTTGGAGCTCACTGTGTGGCCTAAAATGAGTCAAGCCTCCTGTGGTGTTTGGAGAGAGGACTCAGGATTGCTCTCCAGGCCATACAGCAAAAGAAGGCCCTCATCTCGTGAGGACTGGGGCGTCTCGTGGGTATTCTCGAGCTGCGGCTCCAGTGTGGTGTTGCTCACGAGGTATAATGGGGAGCTCAGGGAGCCTCTCCTGTGGCGCCAGGGAAGTCAGGTTTCTATGCGCGTGGCTAGGGGGAGCGCGTCATTGCTCTCGAGTCATGGTAGGGGAATCGCACCTCAAGACGCGTTGAAGAAGGACTCTCGAGGTCTTTTACGGGTTGGGGCAGGAAACCCTTGGTTCCCTCGACTTGTGCCGGTGATCTCAGGAAGGTCTAAGGGTGCCTCTGAGAAGTCAGGGATACTGTGCTGTTGAGAGGGGTCTCTCGGGACTCCACTGGGTTCGGTGCAATGGAAGAGGGCCTCATCTCGAGTGGAGGCAGGAAACTCATGTTTCCTCTCCTGACTTCCCCTGGGCCAGATCTGACTCGGATCGCAGTTTCGCTGCAGAGTTCGAACAGGAGAGTCAGGCCTCGTCTTGTGTGGAGGAATGGAACTCTGCTTGCCTCTCCAGTTGTTCACGGGGTGACAGATCACTTCTCGAGCTGTGTGTGGTACCTGCGGGTTTCTCCGGACGATACCCAGGGGTGTCAGTGCCCCTAAGTGTTGTGCCTTCATCAAAAGGGTTATCTTCAAAGAGGTGTCCGGGCATCAGGATCTTATCAAGAGCGGACCGGGAAATCGGGGTCTTTCGGCATGTGTCACCATCCACGTGGCTATGTCTCGAATATCCTCGTGAGACCGGCCTCATCCTGAGATGCACCGGGAAAGGTGGGAACCCCTTCAAGACAAAACAGGGGAATCGACCCTCCTGTCGCGGTCAGGAGGGGAGAAGGGGCCCAGATGTAGTGGTGCCGGGAACCTCGGTGTTCTCCTCGAGTCAGACCGGTGTGTCGAGGAACTTTTGAGGGCGCATCAAGGGTGCCAATACCGTTTCGCACTTCAAGACGGAACGTGGGACTTCTCTTGAGACGCTGTAGGGGGCAAGGGCCTCATCTTGGGATGACGGGGGAACCACGTGGCGTTTCTCGAGTTGTGGCGGGATTCTCGAGTTTCGACGGGGAATACAGTCTTCCTCATGTGTTGGCCCAGGGAAGTCCTATCTTCCATTCGAGTTTCAAGGGAGAGCTGGGGATTGCCCTCGAGTCAATGCAGGGCAAAATAGACCTCATCTAGGCTTGTGTCCAGGACTTAATGTTCATCCCTAGGGGCGAGAGGGATCTCGGGCTTGCATACCAGACTCACCCTGGGAATCAGGCCTCGTCTCGAGGGGAAGCAAAGAACTCCGCTGTCCTTTTGAGTCGCGATGGGTATCTCTTGGAGCCCACTGTGTGCCCTAAAGGGAGTCAAGCCTCCTGTGCTGTTTGGATAGAGGACTCGGGATTCCTCTCCAGGCCATGCAGGAAAAGAAGGCCCTCATCTCGCGATGATGGCGGCGTCTCGTGGGTTTTCTAGACTGCTGCGCTAGTGCCGGGTTTCTGACGAGGTACGAGAGGGAGCTCAGGGAGCCTCTCGTGTGGCACCAGGGAAGTCAGGTCCCCATGAGATGGCTAGGGGGAGCTCGTCATTGCTCTCGAGTCATGGTAGGGTAATCGGGCCTCAAGACGGGTTGAAGAAGGACTCTCGAGGTCTTTCTCGGATCACTGCATAAAACCCAGGGTTCCCTTGACTTGTGCCTGCGACCTCAGGGAGCTTCTCAGAGTGCCTCTGAGAAGTCAGGGATACTGTGCAGTTTGGAGGGGCCTCTCGAGACTCCTCTGCATTTGGTGGAATGTAAGAGGGACTCATCTCGAGTTGAAGCAGGAACCTCAGTGTTCCTCTCCATTTCTGACTCAGATCGCAAGGTCCCTGCATGTTGGTACAGGAGAGTCAGGCCTCGTCTTTTCTGGAGGATGGGACTCCTCTTGCCTCTCGAGTTGTTCTCGAGGTGACAGGCCACTTGTCGTGCTGTGTGTGTAACCTGCCCGTTTTTCCGGATGATGCACAGGTGTGTTAGTGCCCCTTCGTGTTGTACCTTCATACTCAAGGCTGCCTTCCAAGAGGTGTCTGAGCATCGGATTCTTATCAAGAGCGGACCGGGAAATTGGAGTCTTTCAGCAAGTGGCACCGCCCACAAAGCTACGTATCGAATTTCCCCATGAGACCGGCCTCATCCTGAGTTGTGCAGGGAAGGTCGGGCCCCCTTGCAGACAAAGCAGGGGAATCGACCCACGGGTCACGATCAGGAGGGGAGAAGGGGCTTAAATGAAGTGGTGCCGGGAACCTTGGTGTTCCCCTTGAGTGAGACCGGCGTGTTGGGGGACTTTTGGGGTCGCATCAAGGGTGCCAAGTACCGTTTCGCATTTCAAGACGGAACCTGGGACATCTTTTGAAACACTGTAGCGGGCAAGGGCCTCATCTTGCGATGACGGGAGAACCACGTGGTTTTGCTCGAGTTGCGGCGGGATTCTCGAGTTATGACCGAGAATTTAGGCTTCCTCTTGTTGGCCTTGAAATCCTATCTTCCATTCTGGTTGCGAGGGGGAGCTGGGGATTGCGCTAGAGTCACTGCAGGGCAAAAGAGACCTAATCTAGGCTTGTGTCCAGGATCTAACGTTGCTCTCCAGGGGCGACAGGGATCTCGGGTTTGCATTCCAGACTCATCCGGGGAGTCAGTTTTCACCTCGAGGGTAAGCAAAGAATTCCGCTCTCGTCTCGAGTCGCGATGGGTATCTCTTGGAGCCCACTGTGTGTACTAAAGGGAGTCAAGCCTCCTGTGGAGTTTGGAGAGAGGACTCGGGATTGGACTCCAGGCCATGCAGGAAAAGAAGGCCCTCATCTCGAGATGACGGTGGCGTCTCGTGGGTTTTCTCGAGCTGCGGCGCCAGTGTGGGGTGTCTCATGATGTACCACGGGGATCTCAGGGAGCCTCTTGTATGGCGCCAGGAAAATCCAGTATTCCATTCGAGTTGCAAGTTAGAACTGGGGATTGCTCTCCAGTCACTGCAGGGCAAAATAGACCTCATCTACGCTTGTGTCCAGGACCTAGTGTTCCACTACTGGGCCAACAGGGATCTCAGGGTTGCATTCTCGACTCACCCGGAGAGTCAGGCCTCATCTTGAGGGGAAAAAAAGGACTCCGCTCTCCTGTCGAGTCGCGACGGGTATCTCTTGGAGCCCACTGCGTGGCGTAAAGGGAGTGAAGCCTCCTATGGAGTTTGGAGAGATGACTCGGGATTGTTTTCCTGGCCATGCAGGAAAAAAGGCCCTCATCTCGCGATGATGGGGGCATCTCGTGGGTTTTCTCCAGCTGCGGCGCCAGTATCAGATTTCTCACGAGGTACAACGGGGAGCTCAGAGAGCCTCTCGTGTGGTGCTAGGGACGTCAGGTCTCCGTGCGTGTGGTGAAGGGGAGTGCGTGATTGCTCTCGAGTCATAGTAGGCGAATCGGGCCTCAAGACACATTGAAGAAGGACTCTTGAGGTCTTTCTCGGGTTGCGGCAGGGAACCCTGGGTTCCCTTGATTTGTGTCGGTGACCTCAGGCAACTTCTAAGGGTGCCTCTGAGAAATCAGGGACACTGTGGATTTGGGAGGGGCCTTTCGTTACTCAACTGGGTTTGGTGCAATCGAAGAGGGCCTCATCTCGAATGGAGGCAGGAACGTCAGGGGTCCTCTCCATATCTGACTCGGGTCGCAGGGTACCTGCAGAGTATGGACAAGAGAGTAACGCCTCGTCTTCTGTTGAGGAATGGATTTCCCCTTGCCTTTCGAGTTGTTCACGGAGTGACAGGCCACTTGTTGAGCTGAGTGTGGAACCTGCGGGTTTTTCCGGACGATGCACGGGGGTGTCAGTGCCCCTTCGTGTTGTGCCTTCATCCACAGGGTTGCCTTCAAAGAGGTTTCCGGGCATCGGGTTCTTTTCAAGAGCGTACCGGAAAATTGGGGTCTTTCAGCATGTGGTACCACCCACGAGGCTACGTCTCGAATTTCCTCGGGAGACCGGCCTCATCCTGAGGTGCGCCGGGAAGGTCGGGAACCCCTTGCAGACAAAGCAGGGGAATCGACCCACCGCTCGCGATCAGAAGGGGAGAAGGGGCTCAGATGAAGTGGTGCCGGGAACCTCGGTGGTCCCCTCGAGTGAGACCGGTATGTCACGGCACTTTTGAGGTCGCATCAAGGGTGCCAAGTACAGTTTCGCACTTCAAGATGGAACGTGGGAATTCTCTGGAGATGCTGTAGCGGGCAAGGGCCTCATATTGCGATGACGAGGGAAACACGTGGTTTTTCTCGAGTTGAGGCGGGATTCTCGAGTTACAACGGGGAATTCAGGCTTCCTCTTGTGTTGGCCCAGGAAGTCCAATCTTCCATTCAACTTGTCAGAGAGAGCTGGGGGTTGCTCTCGAGTCACTTCAGGGCAAAGAGTCCTCATCTAGGCTTGGGTCCAGGACGTAATGTTCCTCTCCAGGGGCGACAGGGATATCGGGGTCGCATTCCAGTCTCACCCGGTGGGTCACACCTCGTCTCGAGTGGAAGGAAGCAAAGGACTCCACTATCCTCTCGAGTCGGGACGCGTAACTCTTGGAGCCCAATGAGTGGCCTAAAGGGAGTCAAGCGTCCTGTGTAGCTTGGACAGAAGGTTCACGCTTGATCTGCATACCATGCAGTTAAAGATGGCCCTCCTCTCGTGATGACGGGGGCGTCTCATGGGTTTTCTCGAGCTGCGGCGCCAGTGTGGGGTTTCTCACGAGATATGATGGGGAGTTCAGGGAGCCTCTCGTGCGGCGCCAGAGAAGCCTGACTCCATGCGTGTGGCCAGGCAGATCGCGTCATTGCTCTCGAGTCATGGGAGGGACTAGGGCCTCAAGAGGCATTTAAGAAGGACCCTCAAGGTCTTTCTTGGGTTGGGGCGGGAAACACTCGTTTCCATCGACCTCTACAGGGGACTTTAGGGAACTTCCCAGGTGCCTCTGAGAGGTTAGGGATACTGAGGAGTTAGAGGGGCCTCTCGGGACTCCACTAGGTTTGACGAAATGAAAGAGGGCCTCATCTCGATTGGAGGCAGGAACCTCAGGCTTCCTCTCCATTTCTGACTCTGACCGCAGGGTCCCTGCAGAGTTGGGACAGGAGAGTCAGGCCTCGTCTTGTCTGAGTAACGGAACTCTGCTTGCCTCTTGAGTCGTTCAGGGGGTCTCAGGGCCCTTGACAAGCTGTGTGTGGAACCTGCGGGTGTTTCCAGAAGATGCATGGGGGTGTCAGTGCCCCTTCGTTTGGTGCCTTCCCCCTCAGGGTTTCCTTCAAAGAGGTGTCCGGGCATCGGGTTCATTTCAAGAGCGGACCGGGAAATCGGGGTCATTCGGCATGTGGCACCACCCACGTGGCTCATCTCGAATTTCCTCGTGAGACCAGCATCATCCTGAGGTGTGGCGGGAAGGCCGGGAACACCTTCCACACAAAGTAGGGGAATCGATTCTCCTGTCGCGATCAGGAGGGGAGATGGGGCTCAGATGAAGTGGTGCCGGGACCCTCGGTGTTCCACTCGAGGGAACCCGGCGTTTCAGGGAACTTTAGGGGTCGCATCAAGGGAGCCAAGTACCGTTTCCCACTTCAGGACGGAACATGGGACTTCCCTGGAGACGCTGTAGCGGGCAAGGGCCTCATCCTGTGAAGACGTTGGAACCACGTCGTTTTTCTCGAGTTGCATTGGGATTCTCAAAAACGACAGGAATTTCAGGCTTCCTCTTGGGTTGGCCCTGGGAAGCCCAATCTTCAATTCGAGTTGCGATGGAAAGCTGGGGGTTCTGCTCGAGTCACTACAGGGCCAAAGAGACCTCATCGAGGCGTGTGTCCAGGACCTAATATTCCTCTCAAGGGAAGACAGGGATCACGGGTTTCCATTCCAGACTCCCCCGGGGGGTCAGGACTCGCCTGGAGGGGAAGCCAAGGACTCCGCTCTCCTCTCGAGTCGCGACGCGGGTCTCTTGGAGCCCCCTGAGCGGCCTCAAGGGAGTCCAGCCTCCTCTTCCGTTTGGAGAGAGGACCCGGGATTGCTCTCCAGGCCATGCAGGAAAAGAAGGCCCTCAGCTCGCGAGGATGGGGGCGTCTCAGGGGTTTCCTCGAGCTGCGGCGCCCGTGGGGGTTTTCTCACGAGGCACGACGAGGATCTCAGGGAGCCTCTCGTGCGGCGCCAGGGAAGTCAGGTCTCCATGCGCGTGGCGAGGGGGAGCGCGTCCTGGCTCTCGAGTCACGGGAGGGGACTAGGGCCTCGAGACGCGTTGAAGAAGGACTCTCGAGGTCTTTCTCGGGGGGGCGGCGGGAAACCCTCGTGTCCCTCGCCTTCTGCCGGGGACCTTAGGGAACTTCCCAGGGTGCCTCTGAGAGGCGAGGGATCCTGTGGAGGTGGCGGGGCCCCTCGGTACTCCGCTGGGCCTGGCGCAACGGAAGAGGGCCTCACCTCGAGGGGAGGCAGGAACCTCAGGCTTCCTCTCCGTTTCGGACTCCGACCGCAGGGTCCCTGCAGAGTTGGGACAGGAGAGTCAGGCCTCGTCTTGTCTGAGGAAGGGAACCCCGCTGGCCTCTCGAGTTGCTCAGGGGGTCTCAGGCCCCTCGTCGAGCTGTGTGTGGAACCCGCGGGTCTTTGCGGACGATGCACGGGGGTGGCAGTGCCCCTTCGTGTTGTGCCTTCCCCCCCAGGGTTGCCTTCGAAGAGGGGTCCGGGCCTCGGGTCCTTCTCAAGGGCGGACCGGGGAATCGGGGGCGTTCGGCATGTGGCCCCACCCACGTGGCTCGTCTCGAATTTCCTCGTGAGACCGGCCTCCTCCTGAGGTGCGCCGGGAAGGCCGGGAACCCCTTCCAGACCACGCAGGGGAATCGCCTCTCCTGTCGCGATCAGGAGGGGAGAAGGGGCTCAGAGGAAGCGGTGCCGGGACCCTCGGTGTTCCCCTCGAGGGAACCCGGCGTGTCGGGGGACTTTTGGGGGTCGCAGGAAGGCTGTCAGGGACCGTTTCGCCCTTCAGGGCGGAACAGGGGACTTCCCTTGAGACGCCGTGGCGGGAAAGGGCCTCATCTTGCCAAGAGGTGGGAACCACGTGTATTTTCTCGAGTTGCGGCGGGATTCTCGAGTTACGACGGGGATCTCAGCCTTCCCCTTGGGTTGGCCCTGGGAAGCCCAATCTTCCCCTCGGGTTGCGAGGGAAAGCTGGGGGTTGCGCTCGAGTCACTGCAGGGCCGAAGAGACCTCACCTAGGCGTGTGTCCGGGACCTAATATTCCTCTCCAGGGAAGGCAGGGATCTCGGGGTTGCATTCCAGGCTCCCCCGGGGAGTCAGGCCTCGTCTCGAGGGGAAGCCAAGGACTCCGCTCTCCTCTCGAGTCGCGACGCGCGTCTCTTGGAGCCCCCTGAGCGGCCTCAAGGGAGTCCAGCCTCCTCTTCCGTTTGGAGAGAGGACCCGGGATTGCTCTCCAGGCCATGCAGGAAAAGAAGGCCCTCAGCTCGCGAGGACGGGGGCGTCTCAGGGGTTTCCTCGAGCTGCGGCGCCCGTGGGGGTTTTCTCCCGAGGCACGACGAGGATCTCAGGGAGCCTCTCGTGCGGCGCCAGGGAAGTCAGGTCTCCATGCGCGTGGCGAGGGGGAGCGCGTCCTGGCTCTCGAGTCATGGGAGGGGACTAGGGCCTCGAGACGCGTTGAAGAAGGACTCTCGAGGTCTTTCTCGGGGGGCGGCGGGAAACCCTCGTGTCCCTCGCCTTCTGCCGGGGACCTTAGGGAACTTCCCAGGGTGCCTCTGAGAGGCGAGGGATCCTGTGGAGGTGGCGGGGCCCCTCGGGACTCCGCTGGGGCTGGCGCAACGGAAGAGGGCCTCACCTCGAGGGGAGGCAGGAACCTCAGGCTTCCTCTCCGTTTCGGACTCCGACCGCAGGGTCCCTGCAGAGTTGGGACAGGAGAGTCAGGCCTCGTCTTGTCTGAGGAAGGGAACCCCGCTGGCCTCTCGAGTTGCTCAGGGGGTCTCAGGCCCCTCGTCGAGCTGTGTGTGGAACCCGCGGGTCTTTGCGGACGATGCACGGGGGTGGCAGTGCCCCTTCGTGTTGTGCCTTCCCACCCCAGGGTTGCCTTCGAAGAGGGGTCCGGGCCTCGGGTCCTTCTCAAGGGCGGACCGGGGAATCGGGGGCGTTCGGCATGTGGCCCCACCCACGTGGCTCGTCTCGAATTTCCTCGTGAGACCGGCCTCCTCCTGAGGTGCGCCGGGAAGGCCGGGAACCCCTTCCAGACCACGCAGGGGAATCGCCTCTCCTGTCGCGATCAGGAGGGGAGAAGGGGCTCAGAGGAAGCGGTGCCGGGACCCTCGGTGTTCCCCTCGAGGGAACCCGGCGTGTCGGGGGACTTTTGGGGGTCGCAGGAAGGCTGTCAGGGACCGTTTCGCCCTTCAGGGCGGAACAGGGGACTTCCCTTGAGACGCCGTGGCGGGCAAGGGCCTCATCTTGCCAAGAGGTGGGAACCACGTGGTTTTTCTCGAGTTGCGGCGGGATTCTCGAGTTACGACGGGGATCTCAGCCTTCCCCTTGGGTTGGCCCTGGGAAGCCCAATCTTCCCCTCGGGTTGCGAGGGAAAGCTGGGGGTTGCGCTCGAGTCACTGCAGGGCCGAAGAGACCTCACCTAGGCGTGTGTCCGGGACCTAATATTCCTCTCCAGGGAAGGCAGGGATCTCGGGGTTGCATTCCAGGCTCCCCCGGGGAGTCAGGCCTCGTCTCGAGGGGAAGCCAAGGACTCCGCTCTCCTCTCGAGTCGCGACGCGGGTCTCTTGGAGCCCCCTGAGCGGCCTCAAGGGAGTCCAACCTCCTCTTCCGTTTGGAGAGAGGACCCGGGATTGCTCTCCAGGCCATGCAGGAAAAGAAGGCCCTCAGCTCGCGAGGACGGGGGCGTCTCAGGGGTTTCCTCGAGCTGCGGCGCCCGTGGGGGTTTTCTCCCGAGGCACGACGAGGATCTCAGGGAGCCTCTCGTGCGGCACCAGGGAAGTCAG
This sequence comes from Bubalus kerabau, assembly GCF_029407905.1. Taxonomy (NCBI): domain Eukaryota; kingdom Metazoa; phylum Chordata; class Mammalia; order Artiodactyla; family Bovidae; genus Bubalus; species Bubalus kerabau. The sequence goes on along the minus strand of NW_026577893.1, from coordinate 2,901,533 downwards.
GTCTCCATGCGCGTGGCGAGGGGGAGCGCGTCCTGGCTCTCGAGTCACGGGAGGGGACTAGGGCCTCGAGACGCGTTGAAGAAGGACTCTCGAGGTCTTTGTCGGGGGGCGGCGGGAAACCCTCGTGTCCCTCGCCTTCTGCCGGGGACCTTAGGGAACTTCCCAGGGTGCCTCTGAGAGGCGAGGGATCCTGTGGAGGTGGCGGGGCCCCTCGGGACTCCGCTGGGTCTGGCGCAACGGAAGAGGGCCTCACCTCGAGGGGAGGCAGGAACCTCAGGCTTCCTCTCCGTTTCGGACTCCGACCGCAGGGTCCCTGCAGAGTTGGGACAGGAGAGTCAGGCCTCGTCTTGTCTGAGGAAGGGAACCCCGCTGGCCTCTCGAGTTGCTCAGGGGGTCTCAGGCCCCTCGTCGAGCTGTGTGTGGAACCCGCGGGTCTTTGCGGACGATGCACGGGGGTGGCAGTGCCCCTTCGTGTTGTGCCTTCCCCCCCAGGGTTGCCTTCGAAGAGGGGTCCGGGCCTCGGGTCCTTCTCAAGGGCGGACCGGGGAATCGGGGGCGTTCGGCATGTGGCCCCACCCCCGTGGCTCGTCTCGAATTTCCTCGTGAGACCGGCCTCCTCCTGAGGTGCGCCGGGAAGGCCGGGAACCCCTTCCAGACCACGCAGGGGAATCGCCTCTCCTGTCGCGATCAGGAGGGGAGAAGGGGCTCAGAGGAAGCGGTGCCGGGACCCTCGGTGTTCCCCTCGAGGGAACCCGGCGTGTCGGGGGACTTTTGGGGGTCGCAGGAAGGCTGTCAGGGACCGTTTCGCCCTTCAGGGCGGAACAGGGGACTTCCCTTGAGACGCCGTCGCGGGCAAGGGCCTCATCTTGCCAAGAGGTGGGAACCACGTGGTTTTTCTCGAGTTGCGGCGGGATTCTCGAGTTACGACGGGGATCTCAGCCTTCCCCTTGGGTTGGCCCTGGGAAGCCCAATCTTCCCCTCGGGTTGCGAGGGAAAGCTGGGGTTGCGCTCGAGTCACTGCAGGGCCGAAGAGACCTCACCTAAGCGTGTGTCCGGGACCTACTATTCCTCTCCAGGGAAGGCAGGGATCTCGGGGTTGCATTCCAGGCTCCCCCGGGGAGTCAGGCCTCGTCTCGAGGGGAAGCCAAGGAGTCCGCTCTCCTCTGGAGTCGCGACGCGGGTCTCTTGGAGCCCCCTGAGCGGCCTCAAGGGAGTCCAGCCTCCTCTTCCGTTTGGAGAGAGGACCCGGGATTGCTCTCCAGGCCATGCAGGAAAAGAAGGCCCTCACCACGCGAGGACGGGGGCATCTCAGGTGTATCCTCGCACTGTGGCACCCGTGGGGGTTTTCTCCCGAGGCACGACGAGGATCTCAGGGAGCCTCTCGTGTGGCGCCAGGGAAGTCATGTCTCCATGCACGTGGCGAGAAGGAGCGCGTCATTGTTCTCGAGTCATGGGAGGGGACTAGGGCCTCAAGACGCGTTGAAGAAGGACTCTCGATGTCTTTCTCGGGTTGCAGCGGGAAACCCTCGTTTCCCCAGGCTACTGCCGGGGACCTGAGGGAACTTCCCAGGGTGCCTCTGAGAGGTGAGGGACGCTGTGCAGTTGGTGGGGCCTCTCGGGACTCCACTGAGTTTGTCGCAATGGAAGAGGGCCTCATCTCGTGTGGAGGCAGGAACCTCAGGCTTCCTCTCCAATTCTGACTCTGATCGTAGTGTCCCTGCAGAGTTGGGACAGGAGAGTCAGGCTATGTCTTTTCTGAGGAATGGAACTCCGCTTGCCTCTCGAGTTGTTCATGGGGTTTCAGGCCCCTTGTCAAAATGTGTTGTGAATCTGCAGGTTTTTCCAGACGATGCATGGGGGTGTCAGTGACCCTTCGTTTTGTGTCTTCATCCACAGGGTTGCCTTCGAAGAGGTGTCCGGGCATAGTGTTCTTATGAAGAGCGGACTGGGAAATCGGGGTCGTTCAGCATTTGGCACCACCCACGTGGCTAGTCTCGAATTTCCTCATGAAACCGGCCTCATCCTGAGGTGTGCCGCGAAGGTCATGAAACCCTTCCAGACAAAGCAGAGGATTCGACCCTCCTGTGGCGATCAGGAGGGGAGAAGTGGCTCAGATGAAGTGCTGCTGGGAACCTCGGTGTTTCCCTCAAGTGAGACAGGTATGTCGGGTAACTTTTGAGGTCGCATAACGCGTTCCAACTACCGTTTCGCTCTTCAAATTGGAACGTGGGACTCCTCTTGGGGTGCTCCAGCGGGCAAGGGCCTCATCTTGGAATGACTGGGGAACCACTTGGTTTTTCTCTAGTTGCGGTGGGATATTTGAGTTACCACAGGGAATTCATGCTTCCTCTTGTGTTGGCCCACAAAAGTCTTATCTTCCATTCGAGATTCGAGGAAGAGCTGGAGGTGCGCTCTAGTCACTGAAGGCAAAAGAGACCCCACCAAGGCTTGTGTGCAGGACCTAATGTTCATGTCAAGGGGCGACAGGAATCTCGGGGTTGCATTCCAGACTCACCCTGGAGTCAGGCCTCGTCTCGAGGGGAAGCAAAGGACTCTGCTCTCCTCTCGAGTCGGACGGGTATGTCTTGGAGCCCACTGAGTGGCTTAAAGGGAGTCAAACCTCCTCTGGTGTTTGGAGGGAGGACACGGGATTGCTCTCCAGGCAATGCAGGAAATGAAGGCCCTCATCTCCCGATGACTGGGGCGTCTCGTAGGTTTTCTCGAGCTGTGGCGATAGTGTGGGGTTTCTCACGAAGTAAGACTGGGAGCTCAGTGAGCCTCTCATGTGGTGCCAGGGCAGTCAGGTCTCTATGCACGTGGTGAGAGGGAGCCCGTCATTGTTCTCGAGTCATGGTAGGGGAATTGGGCCTGAAAACGTGTTAAAGAAGGACTCTCGAGGTCTTTCTTGGGTTGCAGCAGGAAACCCTGGGTTCCATCAACTTGTGCCAGTGACCTCAGGAAGCTTCTCAGCGTGCCTCTGAGAAGTCAGGGTCACTGTGGAGTTGGGAGGGGCCTCTCGGAACTCCACTGGGTTTGGTGCAATGGAAGAGGGCCTCATGACAAGTTGAGGCAGGAAGCACAGGGTTCCTCCCCTGGCTTCGAATGCGCCGGATCTGACTCGGATCGCAGAGTCCCTGCAGAGTTGGGACAGGAGAGTCAGGCCTCGTCTTGTGTGGAGGAATGGAACTCCGCTTGACTCTCGCGTTGTTCATGGGGTGACAGGCCACTTGTCGATTTGTATGTGGAACCTGCGGGTTTTTCTGGACGATGCACTGGGGTGTCACTGCCCCTTCGTGTTGTGCCTTGTTCCACAGGATTGCCTTCGAGTTGGGTTCTGCCATCGGGTTCTTATCAAGAGCGGACCAGGGAATCGGGGTCTTTTGGCATGCCGCACCACCCACGAGGCTATGTCTCGAATTTCCTCGTGAGACTGGCCTCATCTTGATGTGCGCCAGGAAGGTCGGGAACGCCTTCCAGACAAAGCAGGGGAATCGAACCTCCTGTCGCGATCAAGAGGGGAGAAGAGTCTCAGATGAAGCGGTGCCGGGAACCTCGGTGTTCTCCTCAAGTGAGACTGGTATGTTGGGGAACTTTTGGGGTCGCATCAAGGGTTCCAAGTAACTTTTCGCTCTTCAATACGGAACGTGGGACTTCTCTTGAGACGCTGTACCGGGCAAGGGCCTCATCTTTCGATGACGGGGGAACCACGTGGTTTTTCTTGAGTTGGGGCGGGATTCTCGAGTTACGACGGGGAATTCAGGCTTCCTCTTCAACTGGCCCAGGGAAGTCCAGTTTTCATTGGAATTGTGAGTTAGAACTGGGGATTGCTCTCGAGACACTTCAGGGCCAAATAGACCTCATCTAGGCTTGTGTCCAGGACCTAATGTTCCTCTGCTGGGGCGAAAGCGATCTCAGCATTGCATTCTCGACTCACCCGGGGAGTCAGGCCTCATCTCGAGGGGAAGCCAAGGACACCGCTCTCCTGTCAAGTCGCGACGGGTATATCTTGGAGCTCACTGTGTGGCCTAAAATGAGTCAAGCCTCCTGTGGAGTTTGGAGAGAGGACTCAGGATTGCTCTCCAGGCCATACAGCAAAAGAAGGCCCTCATCTCGTGAGGACTGGGGCGTCTCGTGGGTATTCTCGAGCTGCGGCTCCAGTGTGGTGTTGCTCACGAGGTATAATGGGGAGCTCAGGGAGCCTCTCCTGTGGCGCCAGGGAAGTCTGGTTTCTATGCGCGTGGCTAGGGGGAGCGCGTCATTGCTCTCGAGTCATGGTAGGGGAATCGCACCTCAAGACGCGTTGAAGAAGGACTCCCGAGGTCTTTTACGGGTTGGGGCAGGAAACCCTTGGTTCCCTCGACTTGTGCCGGTGATCTCAGGAAGGTCTAAGGGTGCCTCTGAGAAGTCAGGGATACTGAGCAGTTGGGAGGGGTCTCTCGGGACTCCACTGGGTTCGGTGCAATGGAAGAGGGCCTCATCTCGAGTGGAGGCAGGAAACTCATGTTTCCTCTCCTGACTTCCCCTGGGCCAGATCTGACTCGGATCGCAGTTTCGCTGCAGAGTTCGAACAGGAGAGTCAGGCCTCGTCTTGTGTGGAGGAATGGAACTCTGCTTGCCTCTCCAGTTGTTCACGGGGTGACAGATCACTTCTCGAGCTGTGTGTGGTACCTGCGGGTTTCTCCGGACGATACCCAGGGGTGTCAGTGCCCCTAAGTGTTGTGCCTTCATCAAAAGGGTTATCTTCAAAGAGGTGTCCGGGCATCAGGATCTTATCAAGAGCGGACCGGGAAATCGGGGTCTTTCGGCATGTGTCACCATCCACGTGGCTATGTCTCGAATATCCTCGTGAGACCGGCCTCATCCTGAGATGCACCGGGAAAGGCGGGAACCCCTTCAAGACAAAACAGGGGAATTGACCCTCCTGTCGCGATCAGGAGGGGAGAAGGGGCCCAGATGTAGTGGTGCCGGGAACCTCGGTGTTCTCCTCGAGTCAGACTGGTGTGTCGAGGAACTTTTGAGGGCGCATCAAGGGTGCCAATACCGTTTCGCACTTCAAGACGGAACGTGGGACTTCTCTTGAGACGCTGTAGGGGGCAAGGGACTCATCTTGGGATGACGGGGGAACCACGTGGCGTTTCTCGAGTTGTGGCGGGATTCTCGAATTTCGACGGGGAATACAGTCTTCCTCATGTGTTGAGCCAGGGAAGTCCTATCTTCCATTCGAGTTTAAAGGGAGAGCTGGGGACTGCTCTCGAGTCACTGCAGGGCAAAATAGACCTCATCTAGGCTTGTGCCCAGGACTTAATGTTCGTCCCTAGGGGCGACAGGGATCTTGGGGTTGCATACCAGACTCACCCGGGGAATCAGGCCTCGTCTCGAGGGGAAGCAAAGAACTCCGCTGTCCTTTTGAGTCGCGATGGGTATCTCTTGGAGCCCACTGTGTGCCCTAAAGGGAGCCAAGCCTCCTGTGGTGTTTGGATAGAGGACGCGGGATTCCTCTCCAGGCCATGCAGGAAAAGAAGGCCCTCATCTCGCGATGATGGCGGCGTCTCGTGGGTTTTCTAGACTGCTGCGCTAGTGCCGGGTTTCTGACGAGGTACGAGAGGGAGCTCAGGGAGCCTCTCGTGTGGCGCCAGGGAAGTCAGGTCCCCATGAGATGGCTAGGGGGAGCTCGTCATTGCTCTCGAGTCATGGTAGGGTAATCGGGCCTCAAGACGGGTTGAAGAAGGACTCTCGAGGTCTTTCTCGGGTCACTGCATAAAACCCAGTGTTCCCTTGACTTGTGCCTGCGACCTCAGGGAGCTTCTCAGAGTGCCTCTGAGAAGTCAGGGATACTGTGCAGTTTGGAGGGGCCTCTCGAGACTCCTCTGCATTTGGTGGAATGTAAGAGGGACTCATCTCGAGTTGAAGCAGGAACCTCAGTGTTCCTCTCCATTTCTGACTCAGATCGCAAGGTCCCTGCATGTTGGTACAGGAGAGTCAGGCCTCGTCTTTTCTGGAGGATGGGACTCCTCTTGCCTCTCGAGTTGTTCTCGAGGTGACAGGCCACTTGTCGAGCTGTGTGTGTAACCTGCCCGTTTTTCCGGATGATGCACAGGTGTGTTAGTGCCCCTTCGTGTTGTACCTTCATACTCAAGGCTGCCTTCCAAGAGGTGTCCGAGCATCGGATTCTTATCAAGAGCGGACCGGGAAATTGGAGTCTTTCAGCAAGTGGCACCACCCACAAAGCTACGTATCGAATTTCCCCATGAGACCGGCCTCATCCTGAGTTGTGCAGGGAAGGTCGGGCCCCCTTGCAGACAAAGCAGGGGAATCGACCCACCGGTCATGATCAGGAGGGGAGAAGGGGCTTAAATGAAGTGGTGCCGGGAACCTCGGTGTTCCCCTTGAGTGAGACCGGCGTGTTGGGGGACTTTTGGGGTCGCATCAAGGGTGCCAAGTACCATTTCGCATTTCAAGACGGAACCTGGGACATCTTTTGAAACGCTGTAGCGGGCAAGGGCCTCATCTTGCGATGACGGGAGAACCACGGGGTTTTGCTCGAGTTGCGGCGGGATTCTCGAGTTATGACCAGGAATTTAGGCTTCCTCTTGTTGGCCTTGAAATCCAGTCTTCCATTCGGGTTGCGAGGGGGAGCTGGGGATTGCGCTAGAGTCACTGCAGGGCAAAAGAGACCTAATCTAGGCTTGTGTCCAGGATCTAACGTTGCTCTCCAGGGGCGACAGGGATCTCGGGTTTGCATTCCAGACTCATCCGGGGAGTCAGTTCTCACCTCGAGGGTAAGCAAAGAATTCTGCTCTCGTCTCGAGTCGCGATGGGTATCTCTTGGAGCCCACTGTGTGTACTAAAGGGAGTCAAGCCTCCTGTGGAATTTGGAGAGAGGACTCGGGATTGGACTCCAGGCCATGCAGGAAAAGAAGGCCCTCATCTCGAGATGACGGTGGCGTCTCGTGGGTTTTCTCGAGCTGCTGCGCCAGTGTGGGGTGTCTCATGAAGTACCACGGGGATCTCAGGGAGCCTCTTGTGTGGCGCCAGGAAAATCCAGTATTCCATTCGAGTTGCAAGTTAGAACTGGGGATTGCTCTCCAGTCACTGCAGGGCAAAATAGACCTCATCTACGCTTGTGTCCAGGACCTAGTGTTCCACTACTGGGCCAACAGGGATCTCAGGGTTGCATTCTCGACTCACCTGGAGAGTCAGGCCTCGCCTTGAGGGGAAAAAAAGGACTCTGCTCTCCTGTCGAGTCGCGACGGTTATCTCTTGGAGCCCACTGCGTGGCATAAAGGGAGTGAAGCCTCCTATGGAGTTTGGAGAGATGACTCGGGATTGTTTTCCTGGCCATGCAGGAAAAAAGGCCCTCATCTCGCGATGACGGGGGCATCTCGTGGGTTTTCTCCAGCTGCGGCGCCAGTATCAGATTTCTCACGAGGTACAATGGGGAGCTCAGAGAGCCTCTCGTGTGGTGCTAGGGACGTCAGGTCTCCGTGCGTGTGGTGAAGGGGAGTGCGTGATTGCTCTCGAGTCATAGTAGGCGAATCGGGCCTCAAGACGCATTGAAGAAGGACTCTTGAGGTCTTTCTCGGGTTGCGGCAGGGAACCCTGGGTTCCCTTGATTTGTGTCGGTGACCTCAGGCAACTTCTCAGGGTGCCTCTGAGAAGTCAGGGACACTGTGGATTTGGGAGGGGCCCTTCGTTACTCAACTGGGTTTGGTGCAATTGAAGAGGGCCTCATCTCGAATGGAGGCAAGAACCTCAGGGGTCCTCTCCATTTCTGACTCGGGTCGCAGGGTGCCTGCAGAGTATGGAGAAGAGAGTCACGCCTCGTCTTCTGTGGAGGAATGGATTTCCCCTTGCCTTTCGAGTTGTTCACGGAGTGACAGGCCACTTGTTGAGCTGAGTGTGGAACCTGCGGGTTTTTCCGGACGATGCACGGGGGTGTCAGTGCCCCTTCGTGTTGTGCCTTCATCCACAGGGTTGCCTTCAAAGAGGTTTCCGGGCATCGGGTTCTTTTCAAGAGTGTACCGGAAAATTGGGGTCTTTCAGCATGTGGTACCACCCACGAGGCTACGTCTCGAATTTCCTCGGGAGACCGGCCTCATCCTGAGTTGCGCCGGGAAGGTCGGGAACCCCTTGCAGACAAAGCAGGGGAATCGACCCACCGCTCGCGATCAGAAGGGGAGAAGGGGCTCAGATGAAGTGGTGCCGGGAACCTCGGTGGTCCCCTCGAGTGAGACCGGTATGTCACGGCACTTTTGAGGTCGCATCAAGGGTGCCAAGTACAGTTTCGCACTTCAAGACGGAACGTGGGAATTCTCTGGAGATGCTGTAGCGGGCAAGGGCCTCATATTGTGATGACGAGGGAAACACGTGGTTTTTCTCGAGTTGAGGCAGGATTCTCGAGTTACAACGTGGAATTCAGGCTTCCTCTTGTGTTGGCCCAGGAAGTCCAATCTTCCATTCAACTTGTCAGAGAGAGCTGGGGGTTGCTCTCGAGTCACTTCAGGGCAAAGATTCCTCATCTAGGCTTGGGTCCAGGACGTAATGTTCCTCTCCAGGGGCGACAGGGATATCAGGGTCGCATTCCAGTCTCACCCGGTGGGTCACGCCTCATCTCGAGTGGAAGCAAAGGACTCCACTATCCTCTCGAGTCGCGACACGTAACTCTTGGAGCCCAATGAGTGGCCTAAAGGGAGTCAAGCGTCCTGTGTCGCTTGGACAGAAGGTTCACGCTTGATCTGCATACCATGCAGTTAAAGAAGGCCCTCCTCTTGTGATGACGGGAGCGTCTCATGGGTTTTCTCGAGCTGCGGCGCCCGTGTGGGGTTTCTCACGAGATATGATGGGGAGTTCAGGGATCCTCTTGTGCAGCGCCAGAGAAGCCTGACTCCATGCGTGTGGCCAGGCAGATCGCGTCATTGCTCTCGAGTTATGGGAGGGACTAGGGCCTCAAGAGGCATTTAAGAAGGACTCTCAAGGTCTTTCTTGGGTTGGGGCGGGAAACACTCGTTTCCCTCGACCTCTACAGGGGACCTTAGGGAACTTCCCAGGTGCCTCTGAGAGGTGAGGGATACTGAGGAGTTAGAGGGGCCTCTCGGGACTCCACTAGGTTTGACGAAATGAAAGAAGGCCTCACCTCGATTGGAGGCAGGAACCTCAGGCTTCCTCTCCATTTCTGACTCCGACCACAGGGTCCCTGCAGAGTTGGGACAGGAGAGTCAGGCCTCGTCTTGTCTGAGTAACGGAACTGTGCTTGCCTCTCGAGTCGTTCAGGGGGTCTCAGGGCCCTTGACAAGCTGTGTGTGGAACCTGCGGGTGTTTCCAGAAGATGCATGGGGGTGTCAGTGCCCCTTCGTTTTGTGACTTCCCCCACAGGGTTGCCTTCAAAGAGGTGTCCGGGCATCGGGTTCATTTCAAGAGCGGACCGGGAAATCGGGGTCATTCTGCATGTGGCACCATCCACGTGGCTCATCTCGAATTTCCTCGTGAGACCAGCATCATCCTGAGGTGCGCCGGGAAGGCCGGGAACCCCTTCCACACAAAGTAGGGGAATCGATTCTCCTGTCGTGATCAGGAGGGGAGATGGGGCTCAGATGAAGTGGTGCCGGGACCCTCGGTGTTCCACTCGAGGGAACCCGGCATTTCAGGGAACTTTAGGGGTCGCATCAAGGGAGCCAAGTACCGTTTCCCACTTCAGGACGGAACATGGGACTTACCTGGAGACGCTGTAGCGGGCAAGGGCCTCATCCTGTGAAGACGTTGGAACCACGTCGTTTTTCTTGAGTTGCATCGGGATTCTCGAAAACGACAGGAATTTCAGGTCTCTCTTGGGTTGGCCCTGGGAAGCCCAATCTTCAATTCGAGTTGCGATGGAAAGCTGGGGGTTCTGCTCGAGTCACTACAGGGCCAAAGAGACCTCATCGAGGCGTGTGTCCAGGAACTAAGATTCCTCTCAAGGGAAGACAGGGATCCCGGGTTTCCATTCCAGACTCCCCCGGGGAGTCAGGACTCGCCTGGAGGGGAAGCAAAGGACTCCGCTTTCCTCTCAAGTCGCGACACGGATCTCTTGGAGCCCACTGAGTGGACTCAAGGGTGTCGAGCCTCCTCTTCAGTTTGGAGAGAGGACTCGGGATTGCTCTCCAGGCCAGGCAGGAAAAGAAGGCCCTCATCTCGCGAAGACGGGGGCGTCTCATGGGTTTCCTCAGGCTGCTGGGCCCATGGGGGTTTTCTCACGAGGCACGACGAGGACCTCAGGGAGCCTCTCGTGCGGCGCCAGGGAAGTCAGGTCTCCATGCGCATGGCGAGGGGGAGCTGGCCATCACTCTCGAGTCATGGGAAGCGGCTAGGTCCTCAAGAGGCGTTGAAGAAGGTCTCTCGAGGTCTTTCTCGGGGGGCGGCGGGAAACCCTCGTTTCCCTCGACTTCTGAAGTGGACTTTAGGGAACTTCCCAGGGTGCCTCTGAGAGGTGAGGGATGCTGTGTAGTTGGCAGGGTCTCTCGGGACTCTGCTGGGTTCGGCGCAATGGAAGAGGGCCTCATCTCGAGGGGAGGCAGGAACCTCAGGCTTCCTCTCGGTTTCGGACTCCGACTGCACGGTCCCTGCAGTGTTGGGACAGGAGAGTCATGCCTCGTCTTGTCTGAGGAATGGAATTCTGGTTGCCTCTCGAGTTGTTCCGGGAGTCTCAGGCCCCTTGTCGAGCTGTGTGTAGACCCTGCGGGTTTTTCCGGATGATGCACGGGGGTGTCAGTGCCCCCTCGTGTTGTGCCTTCACACACAGGGTTGCCTTCGAAGAGGTGTCCGGGCATCGGGTTCTTATCAAGAGCAAGACCGAGAAATCGGGGTCTTTTGGCACGTGGCACCAACACGAGGCTACGTCTCGAATTTCTTCGTGAGACTGGCCTCATCCTGAGGTGCGCCATGAAGGTCGGGAACCCCTTCTAGACAAAGCAGGGGGATCGACCTTCCTGCCATGATCAGGAGCGGAGAAGGGGCTCAAATGAAGTGGTGCCAGGAACTTCGGTGTTCCCTTGGAGTGAGACCAGTATATTGGGGAACTTTTGGGGTCGCATCAAGGGTGCCAAGTAGCATTTCGAAGTTTATGACGAAACATGGGACTTCTCTTGAGACTCTGTAGCGGGCAAAGGCCTCATATTGCGATGAATGGGGAACCACGTGGTTTTTAAGAGTTGCGGTGGGATTCTCGAGTTACAACGGGAAATTCAGACTTCCTCTTGTGTTGGCCCAATGAAGACCAATCTTCCATTCGAATTGCGAGGGAGAGATGGGTGTTGCTCTCGAGTCACTGTAGGGCAAAATAGACCTCATCTAGGCTTTTGTCCAGGACATAATGTTCCTCTCCAGGGGCAACAGGGATCTCGGGGTTGCATTCCAGACTCACCCGAGGTAAGGCCTCGTCTCGAGGGGAAACAAAGTACTCTGCTCTCCTCTCAAGTCGCGACAGGTATCTCTTGGAGCCCATTGAGTGGCCTAAAGGGAGTAAAGCCTCCTGTGAAGTTTGGAGAAAAGACCAGGGATTGCTCTCCAGGTCAGGCAGGAAAAGAAGTCCCCAATCTCGCGATGACGGTGGGTTTTCCCGAGCTGTGGCGCCAGTGTGGGGTTTCTCACGAGGTATGACGGGGAGCTCAGGGAGCCTCTCATGTGGCGCCAGGGAAGTCAGGTGTCCATGCGCATGGCGAGGGGGAGCGTGTCATTGCTCTCGAGTCATGGTAGGGGAATCCGTCCTCAAGACGCGTTGAAGACGGACTCTTGAGGTCTTTCTCGGGTTGCGGCAGGATACCCTGTGTTCCCTCGACTTGTGCCGGTGACCTCAGGGAGTTGCACAGGGTGCCTCTGAGAAGACACTGATACTGTGGAGTTGGGAGGGGCCTCTCGGGACTCCACTGGGAGTGGTATAATACAAGAGAGCCTCATCTCGTGTTGAGGAAGGAACCTCAGGGTTCCTCTCCATTTCAGACTCCGATCTCAGGATTCCTGCAGAGTTGGGACAGGAGAGTCAGGCCTCGTATTCTGTGGAGAAATGAAACTTAGCTTGCCTCTCGAGTTGTTCACGAGGTAACAGGTCACTTGTCGAGCTGTATGTGGAACCTGCAGAATTTTCCAAAAGATGCACGGGTGTTCAGGGTCCCTCCTTGTTGTGCCTTCATCCTACGGGATGCATTCCAAGAAGTGTACGGGCATCGGGTTCTTATTAATAGCTGACCGGGAAATGGGGTCTTTCCACATGTGGCACCACCCACGAGGCTACATCTCCAATTTCCTCGTGAGACCGGCCTCATCCTGATGTGCGCTGGGAAGATCGGTAACCCCTTCCGCACAAAGCAGGAGAAAAGACACTCCTGTTGCAATCAGGAGGGGAGAAGGGGCTCAAATGATGTGGTGCGGGGAACATGGGTGTTACCCTCGAGTGAGGCCTGTATGTTGGGGAACTTTGGGGGTGCCATGATGGGTGCCAAGTACCGTTTTGCACTTCAGTAGGAACGTGGGACTTCTTTTGAGATGCTGTGGCGGGCAAGGGCCTCATGCTACGAAGACGATGGAACCACGTGGTTTTTTTCAAGTTGCGGCGGGATTCGCGAGTTATGATGGGGATTTCAGGCTTCCTCTTGTGTTAGCCCTGGGAAGCCCAAACTTCCCTTCGAGTTGCGAGGGAAAGCTGGATGTTGTGCTCGAATCACTGCAAGGCCAAAGAGACCTCATCTAGGCGTGTGTCCAGGACCTAATAGTCCTCTCAAGGGAAGACAAGGATCTCGGGATTGCACTCCAGACTCCCCCGGGGAGTCAGGCCTCGCCTCGAGGGAAGGAAAAGGACTTCGCTCTCCTCTCGAGCCGCGACGCGGATCTCTTGGAGCCCACTGAGTCGCCTCAAGGGAATCCATCCTACTCTTCAGTTTGGAGAGAGGACTCGGGATTGCTCTCCAGGCCAGGCAGGAAAAGAAGGCCCTCAGCTCGCGAGGACGGGGGCGTCTCAGGGGTTTCCTCGAGCTGCGGCGCCCGTGGGGGTTTTCTCCCGAGGCACGACGAGGATCTCAGGGAGCCTCTCGTGCGGCGCCAGGGAAGTTAGGTCTCCATGCGCATGGCGAGGGGGAGCTGGTCATCACTCTCGAGTCATGGGAAACGGCTAGGTCCTCAAGAGGCGTTGAAGAAGGACTCTCGAGGTCTTTCTCGGGTTGCGGCGGGAAACCCTCGTTTCCCTCGACTTCTGCAGGGGACCTTAGGGAACTTCCCAGGGTGCCTCTGAGAGGTGAGGGATGCTGTGTAGTTGGCAGGGCCTCTCGGGACTCTGCTGGGTTCGGCGCAATGGAAGAGGGCCTCATCTCGAGGGGAGGCAGGAACCTCAGGCTTCCTCTCGGTTTCGGACTCCCACTGCACGGTCCCTGCATGTTGGGACAGGAGAGTCATGCCTCGTCTTGTCTGAGGAATGGAATTCTGGTTGCCTCTCGAGTTGTTCCGGGAGTCTCAGGCCCCTTGTCGAGCTGTGTGTAGACCCTGCGGGTTTTTCCGGATGATGCACGGGGGTGTCAGTGCCCCTTCGTGTTGTGCCTTCACCCACAGGGTTGCCTTCGAAGAGGTGTCCGGGTATCGGGTTCTTATCAAGAGCGGACCGGAAAATCGGAGTCGTTCGGCACGTGGCACCTCACACGTGGCTAGTCTCGAATTTCCTCCTGAGACCGGCCTCATCCTGAGGTGCGCCAGGAAGGCCGGGAACCCCTTCCAGACCACACAGGGGAATCGCCTCTCCTGTCGCGATCAGGAGGGGAGAAAGGGCTCAGAGGAAGCGGTGCCGGGACCCTCGGTGTTACCCTCGAGGGAACCCGGCGTGTCGGGGGACTTTTAGGGGTCGCAGGAAGGCTGTCAGGGACCGTTTCGCCCTTCAGGGCGGAACATGGACATCCCTTGAGACGCCGTCGCGGGCAAGGGCCTCATCTTGCCAAGAGGTGGGAACCACGTGGTTTTATTCGAGTTGCGGTGGGATTCTCGAGTTACAACGGGGATCTCAGCCTTCCACTTGGGTTGGCCCTGGGAAGCCCAATCTTCCCCTCGGGTTGCAAGGGAAAGCTGGGGGTTGCGCTCGAATCACTGCAGGGCCGAAGAGACCTCACCTAAGCGTGTGTCCGGGACCTAATTTGCCTCTCCAGGGAAGGCAGGGATCTCGGGGTTGCATTCCAGGCTCCCCCGGGGAGTCAGGCCTCGTCTCGAGGGGAAGCCAAGGACTCCGCTCTCCTCTCGAGTCGCGACGCGGGGCTCTTGGAGCCCCCTGAGCGGCCTCAAGGGAGTCCAGCCTCCTCTTCCGTTTGGAGAAAGGACGCGGGATTGCTCTCCAGGCCATGCAGGAAAAGAAGGCCCTCAGCTCGCGAGGACGGGGGCGTCTCAGGGGTTTCCTCGAGCTGCGGCGCCCGTGGGGGTTTTCTCCCGAGGCACGACGAGGTTCTCAGGGAGCCTCTCGTGCGGCGCCAGGGAAGTCAGGTCTCCATGCGCGTGGCGAGGGGGAGCGCGTCCTGGCTCTCGAGTCACGGGAGGGGACTAGGGCCTCGAGACGCTTTGAAGAAGGACTCTCGAGGTCTTTCTCGGGGGGCGGCGGGAAACCCTCGTGTCCCTTGCCTTCTGCTGGGGACCTTAGGGAACTTCCCAGGTTGCTTCTGAGAGGCGAGGGATCCTGTGGAGGTGGCGGGGCCCCTCGGGACTCCGCTGGGTCTGGCGCAACGGAAGAGGGGCTCACCTGGAGGGGAGGCACGAACCTTAGGCTTCCTCTCCGTTTCGGACTCCGACCGCAGGGTCCCTGCAGAGTTGGGACAGGAGAGTCAGGCCTCGTCTTGTCTGAGGAAGAGAACCCGCTGACCTCTCGAGTTGCTCAGGGAGTCTCAGGCCCCTCGTCGAGCTGTGTGTGGAACCCGCGGGTCTTTGCAGACGATGAACGGGGGTGGCAGTGCCCCTTCCTGTTGTGCCTTCACCCACAGGGTTGCCTTCGAAGAGGGGTCCGGGCCTCGGGTCCTTCTCTATAGCGGATATGGGGAATCGGGGGCTTTCGGCATGTGGCACCACCCACGTGGCTCGTCTCGAATTTCCTCGTGAGACCGGCCTCATCCTGAGGTGTGCCGGGAAGGCCGGGAACCCCTTCCAGACCACGAAGGGGAATCGCCTCTCCTGTCGCGATCAGGAGGGGAGAAGGGGCTCAGAGGAAGCGGTGCCGGGAGCCTCGGTGTTCCCCTCGGGGGCCCCGGGGTGCCGGGGGACTTTTGGGGGTCGCAGGAAGGCTGTCAGGGACCGTTTCGCCCTTCAGGGCGGAACAGGGGACTTCCCTTGAGACGCCGTGGCGGGCAAGGGCCTCATCTTGCCAAGAGGTGGGAACCACGTGGTTTTTCTCGAGTTGCGGCGGGATTCTCGAGTTACGACGGGGATCTCAGCCTTCCCCTTGGGTTGGCCCTGGGAACCCAATCTTCCCCTCGGGTTGCGAGGGAAAGCTGGGGGTTGCGCTCGAGTCACTGCAGGGCCGAAGAGACCTCACCTAGGCGTGTGTCCGGGACCTAATATTCCTCTCCAGGGAAGGCAGGGATCTCGGGGTTGCATTCCAGGCTCCCCTGGGGAGTCAGGCCTCGTCTCGAGGGGAAGCCAAGGACTCCGCTCTCCTCTCAAGTCGCGACGCGGGTCTCTTGGAGCCCCCTGAGCGGCCTCAAGGGAGTCCAGCCTCCTCTTCCGTTTGGAGAGAGGACCCGGGATTGCTCTCCAGGCCATGCATGAAAAGAAGGCCCTCAGCTCGCCAGGACGGGGGCGTCTCAGGGGTTTCCTCGAGCTGCGGCGCCCGTGGAGGTTTTCTCCCGAGGCACGACGAGGATCTCAGGGAGCCTCTCGTGCGGCGCCAGGGAAGTCAGGTCTCCATGCGCATGGCGACGGGGAGCGCGACATGGCTCTCGAGTCACAGGAGGGGACTATGGCCTCGAGACGCGTTGAAGAAGGACTCTCGAGGTTATTCTCGGGGGGCGGCGGGAAACCCTCGTTTCCCTCGCCTTCTGCCGGGGACCTTAGGGAACTTCCCAGGGTGCCTCTGAGAGGCGAGGGATCCTGTGGAGGTGGCGGGGCCCCTCGGGACTCCGCTGGGTCTGGCGCAACGGAAGAGGGCCTCACCTCGAGGGGAGGCAGGAACCTCAGGCTTCCTCTCCGTTTCGGACTCCGACCGCAGGGTCCCTGCAGAGTTGGGACAGGAGAGTCAGGCCTCGTCTTGTCTGAGGAAGGGAACCCCGCTGGCCTCTCGAGTTGCTCAGGGAGTCTCAGGCACCTCGTCGAGCTGTGTGTGGAACCCGCGGGTCTTTGCGGACGATGCCCGGGGGTGGCAGTGCCCCTTCCTGTTGTGCCTTCACCCACAGGGTTGCCTTCGAAGAGGGGTCCGGGCCTCGGGTCCTTCTCAAGGGCGGACCGGGGAATCGGGGGCGTTCGGCATGTGGCCCCACCCACGTGGCTCGTCTCGAATTTCCTCGTGAGACCGGCCTCATCCTGAGGTGCGCCGGGAAGGCCGGGAACCCCTTCCAGACAACGCAGGGGAATCGCCTCTCCTGTCGCGATCAGGAGGGAAGAAGGGGCTCAGAGGAAGCGGTGCTGGGACACTCGGTGTTCCCCTCGAGGGAACCCGGCGTGTCAGGGGACTTTTGGGGGTCGCAGGAAGGCTGTCAGGGACAGTTTCGACCTTCAGGGCGGAACAGGGGACTTCCCTTGAGACGCCGTGGCGGGCAAGGGCCTCATCTTGCCAAGAGGTGGGAACCACGTGGTTTTTCTCGAGTTGCGGCGGGATTCTCGAGTTACGACGGGGATCTCAGCCTTCCCCTTGGGTTGGCCCTGGGAAGCCCAATCTTCCCCTCGGGTTGCAAGGGAAAGCTGGGGGTTGCGCTCGAATCACTGCAGGGCCTAAGAGACCTCACCTAGGCGTGTGTCCGGGACCTCATATTCCTCTCCAGGGAAGGCAGGGATCTCGGGGTTGCATTCCAGGCTCCCCCGGGGAGTCAGGCCTCGTCTCGAGGGGAAGCCAAGGACTCCGCTCTCCTCTCGAGTCGCGACGCGGGGCTCTTGGAGCCCCCTGAGCGGCCTCAAGGGAGTCCAGGCTCCTCTTCCGTTTGGAGAAAGGACGCGGGATTGCTCTCCAGGCCATGCAGTAAAAGAAGGCCCTCAGCTCGCGAGGACGGGGGCGTCTCAGGGGTTTCCTCGAGCTGCGGCGCCCGTGGGGGTTTTCTCCCGAGGCACGACGAGGATCTCAGGGAGCCTCTCGTGCGGCGCCAGGGAAGTCAGGTCTCCATGCGCGTGGCGAGGGGGAGCGCGTCCTGGCTCTCGAGTCACGGGAGGGGACTAGGGCCTCGAGACGCGTTGAAGAAGGACTCTCGAGGTCTTTGTCGGGGGGCGGCGGGAAACCCTCGTTTCCCTCGCCTTCTGCCGGGGACCTTAGGGAACTTCCCAGGGTGCCTCTGAGAGGCGAGGGATCCTGTGGAGGTGGCGGGGCCCTTCGGGACTCCTCTGGGTCTGGCGCAATGGAAGAGGGCATCACCTCGAGGGGAGGCAGGAACCTCAGGCTTCCTCTCCGTTTCGGACTCCGACCGCAGGGTCCCTGCAGAGTTGGGACAGGAGAGTCAGGCCTCGTCTTGTCTGAGGAAGGGAACCCCGCTGGCCTCTCGAGTTGCTCGGGGGGTCTCAGGCCCCTCGTCGAGCTGTGTGTGGAACCCGCGGGACTTTGCGGACGATGCCCGGGGGTGGCAGTGCCCCTTCGTGTTGTGCCTTCACCCACAGGGTTGCCTTCGAAGAGGGGTCCGGGCCTCGGGTCCTTCTCAAGGGCGGACCGGGGAATCGGGGGCGTTCGGCATGTGGCACCACCCACGTGGCTCGTCTCGAATTTCCTAGTGAGACCGGCCTCATCCTGAGGTGCGCCGGGAACGCCGGGAAACCCTTCCAGACCACGCAGGGGAATCGCCTCTCCTGTCGCGATCAGGAGGGGAGAAGGGGCTCAGAGGAAGCGGTGCCGGGAGCCTCGGTGTTCCCCTCGGGGGAACCCGGCGTGTCGGGGGACTTTTGGGGGTCGCAGGAAGGCTGTCAGGGACCGTTTCGCCTTCAGGGCGGAACAGGGGACTTCCTTTGAGACGCAATCGCGGGCAAGGGCCTCATCTTGCCAAGAGGTGGGAACCACGTGGTTTTTCTCGAGTTGCAGCGGGATTCTCGAGTTACGACGGGAATCTCAGCCTTCCCCTTGGGTTGGCCCTGGGAAGCCCAATCTTCCCCACGGGTTGCGAGGGAAAGATGGGGGTTGCGCTCGAGTCACTGCAGGGCCCAAGAGACCTCACCTAGGCGTGTGTCCGGGACCTCATATTCCTCTCCAGGGAAGGCAGGGATCTCGGGGTTGCATTCCAGGCTCCCCCGGGGAGTCAGGCCTCGTCTCGAGGGGAAGCCAGGGACTCCGCTCTCCTCTCGAGTCGCGACGCGGGTCTCTTGGAGCCCCCTGAGCGGCCTCAAGGGAGTCCAGCCTCCTCTTCCGTTTGGAGAGTGGACCCGGGATTGGTCTCCAGGCCATGCAGGAAAAGAAGGCCCTCAGCACGCGAGGACGGGGGCGTCTCAGGGGTTTCCTCGAGCTGCGGCGCCCGTGGGGGTTTTCTCCCGAGGCGCGACGAGGATTTCAGGGAGCCTCTCGTGCGGCGCCAGGGAAGTCAGGTCTCCATGCGCGTGGCGAGGGGGAGCGCGTCCTGGCTCTCGAGTCACGGGAGGGGAATAGGGCCTCGAGACGCGTTGAAGAAGGACTCTCGAGGTCTTTCTCGGGGGGCGGCGGGAAACCCTCGTTTCCCTCGCCTTCTGCCGGGGACCTTAGGGAACTTCCCAGGGTGCCTCTGAAAGGCGAGGGATCCTGTGTAGGTGGCGGGGCCCCTCGGGACTCCGCTGGGTTTGGCGCAACGGAAGAGGGCCTCACCTCGAGGGGAGGCAGGAACCTCAGGCTTCCTCTCCGTTTCGGACTCCGACCGCAGGGTCCCTGCAGAGGTGGGACAGGAGAGTCAGGCCTCGTCTTGTCTGAGGAAGGGAACCCCGCTGCCCTCTCGAGTTGCTCGGGGGGTCTCAGGCCCCTCGTCGAGCTGTGTGTGGAACCCGCGGGTCTTTGCGGACGATGCCCGGGGGTGGCAGTGCCCCTTCGTGTTGTGCCTTCCCCCCCAGGGTTGCCTTCGAAGAGGGGTCCGGGCCTCGGGTCCTTCTCAAGGGCGGACCGGGGAATCGGGGGCGTTCGGCATGTGGCACCACCCACGTGGCTCATCTCGAATTTCCTCGTGAGACCGGCCTCATCCTGAGGTGCGCCGGGAAGGCCGGGAACCCCTTCCAGACCACGCAGGGGAATCGCCTCTCCTGTCGCGATCAGGAGGGGAGAAGGGGCTCAGAGGAAGCAGGGCCGGGAGCCTCGGTGTTCCCCTCGGGGGAACCCGGCGTGTCGGGGGACTTTTGGGGGTCGCAGGAAGTCTGTCAGGGACCGTTTCGCCCTTCAGGGAGGAACAGGGGACTTCCCTTGAGACGCCGTCGCGGGCAAGGGCCTCATCTTCCCAAGAGGTGGGAACCACGTGGTTTTTCTCGAGTTGCGGCGGGATTCTCGAGTTACGACGGGGATCTCAGCCTTCCCCTTGGGTTGGCCCTGGGAAGCCCAATCTTCCCCTCGGGTTGAGAGGGAAAGCTGGGGGTTGCGCTCGAGTCACTGCAGGGCCGAAGAGACCTCACCTAGGCGTGTGTCCGGGACCTAATATTCCTCTCCAGGGAAGGCAGGGATCTCGGGGTTGCATTCCAGGCTCCCCCGGGGAGTCAGGCCTCGTCTCGAGGGGAAGCCAGGGACTCCGCTCTCCTCTCGAGTCGCGACGCGGGTCTCTTGGAGCCCCCTGAGCGGCCTCAAGAGAGTCCAGCCTCCTCTTCCGTTTGGAGAGAGGACCCGGGATTGCTCTCCAGGCCATGCAGGAAAAGAAGGCCCTCAGCTCGCGAGGACGGGGGCGTCTCAGGGGTTTCTTCTAGCTGCGGCGCCCGTGGGGATTTTCTCCCGTGGCCCGACGAGGATTTCAGGGAGCCTCTCGTGCGGCGCCAGGGAAGTCAGGTCTCCATGCGCGTGGCGAGGGGGAGCGCGTCCTGGCTCTCGAGTCACGGGAGGGGAATAAGGCCTCGAGACGCGTTGAAGAAGGACTCTCGAGGTCTTTGTCGGGGGGCGGCGGGAAACCCTCGTTTCCCTCGCCTTCTGCCGGGGACCTTAGGGAACTTCCCAGGGTGCCTCTGAAAGGCAAGGGATCCTGTGTAGGTGGCGGGGCCCCTCGGGACTCCGCTGGGTCTGGCGCAACGGAAGAGGGCCTCACCTCGAGGGGAGGCAGGAACCTCAGGCTTCCTCTCCGTTTCGGACTCCGACCACAGGGTCCCTGCAGAGGTGGGACAGGAGAGTCAGGCCTCGTCTTGTCTGAGGAAGGGAACCCCGCTGGCCTCTCGAGTTGCTCGGGGGGTCTCAGGCCCCTCGTCGAGCTGTGTGTGGAACCCGCGGGGCTTTGCAGACGATGCCCGGGGGTGGCAGTGCCCCTTCGTGTTGTGCCTTCACCTACAGGGTTGCCTTCGAAGAGGGGTCCGGGCCTCGGGTCTTTCTCAAGGGCGGACCGGGGAATCGGGGGCGTTCGGCATGTGGCACCACACACGTGGCTCGTCTCGAATTTCCTCGTGAGACAGGCCTCATCCTGAGGTGCGCCGGGAAGGCTGGGAACCCCTTCCAGACCACGCAGGGGAATCGCCTCTCCTGTCGCGATCAGGAGGGGAGAAGGGGCTCAGAGGAAGCGGTTCCGGGACCCTCGGTGTTCCCCTCGAGAGAACCCGGCATGTCGAGGGACTTTTGGGGGTCGCAGGAAGGCTGTCAGGGACCGCTTCGCCCTTCAGGGCGGAACAGGGGACTTCCCTTGAGACGCCGTTGCGGGCAAGGGCCTCATCTTGCCAAGACGTGGGAACCACGTGGTTTTTCTCGAGTTGCGGCGGGATTCTCGAGTTACGACGGGGATCTCAGCCTTCCCCTTGGGTTGGCCCTGGGAAGCCCAATCTTCCCCTCGGGTTGCGAGGGAAAGCTGGGGGTTGCGCTCGAGTCACTGCAGAGCCGAAGAGACCTCACCTACGCGTGTGTCCGGGACCTCATATTCCTCTCCAGGGAAGGCAGGGATCTCGGGGTTGCATTCCAGGCTCCCCCGGGGAGTCAGGCCTCGTCTCGAGGGGAAGCCAAGGACTCCGCTCTCCTCTCGAGTCGCGACGCGGGTCTCTTGGAGCCCCCTGAGCGGCCTCAAGGGAGTCCAGCCTCCTCTTCCGTTTGGAGAGAGGACCCGGGATTGCTCTCCAGGCCATGCAGGAAAAGAAGGCCCTCAGCTCGCGAGGACGGGGTCGTCTCAGGGGTTTCCTCGAGCTGCGGCGCCCGTGGGGGTTTTCTCCAGAGGCGCGACGAGGATCTCAGGGAGCCTCTCGTGCGGCGCCAGGGAAGTCAGGACTCAATGCGTGTGGCGAGGGGGAGCACGTCCTGGCTCTCGAGTCACGGGAGGGGACTAGGGCCTCGAGACGCGTTGAAGAAGGACTCTCGAGGTCTTTTTCGGGGGGCGGCGGGAAACCCTCGTTTCCCTCGCCTTCTGCCGGGGACCTTAGGGAACTTCCCAGGGTGCCTCTGAGAGGCGAGGGATCCTGTGGAGGTGGCGGGGCCCCTCGGGACTCCGCTGGGTCTGGCTCAACGGAAGAGGGCCTCACCTCGAGGGGAGGCAGGAACCTCAGGCTTCCTCTCCGTTTCGGACTCCAACCGCAGGGTCCCTGCAGAGTTGGGACAGGAGAGTCAGGCCTCGTCTTGTCTGAGGAAGGGAACCCCGCTGGCCTCTCGAGTTGCTCGGGGGGTCTCAGGCCCCTCATCGAGCTGTGTGTGGAACCCGCGGGTCTTTGCGGACGATGCCCGGGGGTGGCAGTGCCCCTTCGTGTTGTGCCTTCCCCCCCAGGGTTGCCTTCGAAGAGGGGTCCGGGCCTCGGGTCCTTCTCAAGGGCGGACCGGGGAATCGGGGGCGTTCGGCATGTGGCACCACCCACGTGGCTCGTCTCGAATTTCCTCGTGAGACCGGCCTCATCCTGAGGTGCGCCGGGAAGGCCGGGAACCCCTTCTAGACCACGCAGGGGAATCGCCTCTCCTGTCGCGATCAGGAGGGGAGAAGGGGCTCAGAGGAAGCAGGGCCGGGAGCCTCGGTGTTCCCCTCGGGGGCACCCGGCGTGTCGGGGGAATTTTGGGGGTCGCAGGAAGGCTGTCAGGGACTGTTTCGCCCTTCAGGGCGGAACAGGGGACTTCCCTTGAGACGCCGTCGCGGGCAAGGGCCTCATCTTCCCAAGAGGTGGGAACCACGTGGTTTTTCTCGAGTTGCGGCGGGATTCTCGAGTTACGACGGGGATCTCAGCCTTCCCGTTGGGTTGGCCCTGGGAAGCCCAATCTTCCCCTCGGGTTGCGAGGGAAAGCTGGGGGTTGCGCTCGAGTCACTGCAGGGCCGAAGAGACCTCACCTAGGCGTGTGTCCGGGACCTAATATTCCTCTCCAGGGAAGGCAGGGATCTCGGGGTTGCATTCCAGGCTCCCCCGGGGAGTCAGGCCTCGTCTCGAGGGGAAGCCAGGGACTCCGCTCTCCTCTCGAGTCGCGACGCGGGTCTCTTGGAGCCCCCTGAGCGGCCTAAAGGGAGTCCAGCCTCCTCTTCCGTTTGGAGAGAAGACCCGGGATTGCTCTCCAGGCCATGCAGGAAAAGAAGGCCCTCAGCTCGCGAGGACGGGGGCGTCTCAGGGGTTTCCTCGAGCTGCGGCGCCCGTGGGGGTTTTCTCCCGAGGCGCGACGAGGATCTCAGGGAGCCTCTCGTGCGGCGCCAGGGAAGTCAGGTCTCCACGTGCGTGGCGAGGGGGAGCGCGTCCTGGCTCTCGAGTCACGGGAGGGGACTAGGGCCTCGAGACGCGTTGAAGAAGGACTCTCGAGGTCTTTCTCGGGGGGCGGCGGGAAACCCTCGTTTCCTTCGCCTTCTGCCGGGGACCTTAGGGAACTTCCCAGGGTGCCTCTGAGAGGCGAGGGATCCTGTGGAGGTGGCGGGGCCCCTCGGGACTCCGCTGGGTCTGGCGCAACGGAAGAGGGCCTCACCACGAGGGGAGGCAGGAACCTCAGGCTTCCTCTCCGTTTCGGACTCCGACCGCAGGGTCCCTGCAGAGTTGGGACAGGAGAGTCAGGCCTCGTCTTGTCTGAGGAAGGGAACTCCGCTGGCCTCTCGAGTTGCTCGGGGGGTCTCAGGCCCCTCGTCGAGCAGTGTGTGGAACCCGCGGGTCTTTGCGGACGATGCCCGGGGGTGGCAGTGCCCCTTCGTGTTGTGCCTTCACCCACAGGGTTGCCTTCGAAGAGGGGTCCGGGCCTCGGGTCCTTCTCAAGGGCGGACCGGGGAATCGGGGGCGTTCGGCATGTGGCACCACCCACGTGGCTCGTCTCGAATTACCTCGTGAGACCGGCCTCATCCTGAGGTGCGCCGGGAAGGCTGGGAACCCCTTCCAGACCACGCAGGGGAATCGCCTCTCCTGTCGCGATCAGGAGGGGAGAAGGGGCTCAGAGGAAGCAGGGCCGGGAGCCTCGGTGTTCCCCTCGGGGGAACCCGGCGTGTCGGGGGACTTTTGGGGGTCGCAGGAAGGCTGTCAGGGACCGTTTCGCCCTTCAGGGCGGAACAGGGGACTTCCCTTGAGACACCGTCGCGGGCAAGGGCCTCATCTTGCCAAGATGTGGGAACCACGTGGGTTTTCTCGAGTTGCGGCGGGATTCTCGAGTTACGACGGGGATCTCAGCCTTCCCCTTGGGTTGGCCCTGGGAAGCCCAATCTTCCCCTCGGGTTGCGAGGGAAAGCTGGGGGTTGCGCTCGAGTCACTGCAGGGCCGAAGAGACCTCACCTAGGCGTGTGTCCGGGACCTAATATTCCTCTCCAGGGAAGGCAGGGATCTCGGGGTTGCATTCCAGGCTCCCCCGGGGAGTCAGTCCTCGTCTCGAGGGGAAGCCAGGGACTCCGCTCTCCTCTCGAGTCGCGACGCGGGTCTCTTGGAGCCCCCTGAGCGGCCTCAAGGGAGTCCAGCCTCCTCTTCCGTTTGGAGAGAAGACCCGGGATTGCTCTCCAGGCCATGCAGGAAAAGAAGGCCCTCAGCTCGCGAGGACGGGGGCGTCTCAGGGGTTTCCTCGAGCTGCGGCGCCCGTGGGGGTTTTCTCCCGAGGCGCGACGAGGATCTCAGGGAGCCTCTCGTGCGGCGCCAGGGAAGTCAGGTCTCCACGTGCGTGGCGAGGGGGAGCGCGTCCTGGCTCTCGAGTCACGTGAGGGGACTAGGGCCTCGAGACGCGTTGAAGAAGGACTCTCGAGGTCTTTCTCGGGGGGCGGCGGGAAACCCTCGTTTCCCTCGCCTACTGCCGGGGACCTTAGGGAACTTCCCAGGGTGCCTCTGAGAGGCGAGGGATCCTGTGGAGGTGGCGGGGCCCCTCGGGACTCCGCTGGGTCTGGCGCAACGGAAGAGGGCCTCACCTCGAGGGGAGGCAGGAACCTCAGGCTTCCTCTCCGTTTCGGACTCCGCCCGCAGGGTCCCTGCAGACTTGGGACAGGAGAGTCAGGCCTCGTCTTGTCTGAGGAAGGGAACCCCGCTGGCCTCTCGAGTTGCTCGGGGCGTCTCAGGGCCCTCGTCGAGCAGTGTGTGGAACCCGCGGGTCTTTGCGGACGATGCCCGGGGGTGGCAGTGCCCCTTCGTGTTGTGACTTCACCCACAGGGTTGCCTTCGAAGAGGGGTCCGGGCCTCGGGTCCTTCTCAAGGGCGGACCGGGGAATCGGGGGCGTTCGGCATGTGGCACCACCCACGTGGCTCGTCTCGAATTTCCTCGTGAGAACGGCCTCATCCAGAGGTGCGCCGGGAAGGCTGGGAACCCCTTCCAGACCACGCAGGGGAATCGCCTCTCCTGTCGCGATCAGGAGGGGAGAAGGGGCTCAGAGGAAGCGGTGCCGGGACCCTCGGTGTTCCCCTCGGGAGAACCCGGCGTGTCGGGAGACTTTTGGGGGTCGCAGGAAGGCTGTCAGGGACCGCTTCGCCCTTCAGGGCGGAACAGGGGACTTCCCTTTAGACGCCGTCGCGGGCAAGGGCCTCATCTTGCCAAGACATGGGAACCACGTGGTTTTTCTCGAGTTGCGGCGGGATTCTCGAGTTACGACGGGGATCTCAGCCTTCCCCTTGGGTTGGCCCTGGGAAGCCCAATCTTCCCCTCGGGTTGCGAGGGAAAGCTGGGGGTTGCGCTCGAGTCACTGCAGGGCCGAAGAGACCTCACCTAGGCGTGTGTCCGGGACCTAATATTCCTCTCCAGGGAAGGCAGGGATCTCGGGGTTGCATTCCAGGCTCCCCCGGGGAGTCAGGCCTCGTCTCGAGGGGAAGCCAAGGACTCCGCTCTCCTCTCGAGTCGCGACGCGGGTCTCTTGGAGCCCCCTGAGCGGCCTCAAGGGAGTCCAGCCTCCTCTTCCGTTTGGAGAGAGGACCCGGGATTGCTCTCCAGGCCATGCAGGAAAAGAAGGCCCTCAGCTCGCGAGGACGGGGGCGTCTCAGGGGTTTCCTCGTGCTGCGGCGCCCGTGGGGGTTTTCTCCCGAGGCGCGACGAGGATCTCAGGGAGCCTCTCGTGCGGCGCCAGGGAAGTCAGGTCTCCATGCGCGTGGCGAGGGGGAGCGCGTCCTGGCTCTCGAGTCACGGGAGGGGACTAGGGCCTCGAGACGCGTTGAAGAAGGACTCTCGAGGTCTTTGTCGGGGGGCGGCGGGAAACCCTCGTTTCCCTCGCCTTCTGCCGGGGACCTTAGGGAACTTCCCAGGGTGCCTCTGAGAGGCGAGGGATCCTGTGGAGGTGGCGGGGCCCCTCGGGACTCCGCTGGGTCTGGCGCAACGGGAGAGGGCCTCACCTCGAGGGGAGGCAGCAACCTCAGGCTTCTTCTCCGTTTCGGACTCCGACCGCAGGGTCCCTGCAGAGTTGGGACAGGAGAGTCAGGCCTCGTCTTGTCTGAGGAAGGGAACCCCGCTGGCCTCTCGAGTTGCTCAGGGGGTCTCAGGCCCCTCGTCGAGCTGTGTGTGGAACCCGCGGGTCTTTGCGGACGATGCACGGGGGTGGCAGTGCCCCTTCGTGTTGTGCCTTCACCCACAGGGTTGCCTTCGAAGAGGGGTCCGGGCCTCGGGTCCTTCTCAAGGGCGGACCGGGGAATCGGAGGCGTTCGGCATGTGGCCCCACCCACGTGGCTCGTCTCGAATTTCCTCGTGAGACCGGCCTCATCCTGAGGTGCGCCGGGAAGGCCGGGAACCCCTTCCAGACCACGCAGGGGAATCGCCTCTCCTGTCGCGATCAGGACGGGAGAAGGGGCTCAGAGGAAGTGGTGCCGGGAACCTCGGTGTTCCCCTCGAGGGAACCCGGCGTGTCGGGGGACTTTTGGGGGTCGCAGGAAGGCTGTCAGGGACCGTTTCGCCCTTCAGGGCGGAACAGGGGACTTCCCTTGAGACGCCGTGGCGGGCAAGGGCCTCCTCTTGCCAAGAGGTGGGAACCACGTGGTTTTTCTCGAGTTGCGGCGGGATTCTCGAGTTACGACGGGGATCTCAGCCTTCCCCTTGGGTTGGCCCTGGGAAGCCCAATCTTCCCCTCGGGTTGCGAGGGAAAGCTGGGGGTTGCGCTCGAGTCACTGCATGGCCGAAGAGACCTCACCTAGGCGTGTGTCCGGGACCTAATATTCCTCTCCAGGGAAGGCAGGGATCTCGGGGTTGCATTCCAGGCTCCCCCGGGGAGTCAGGCCTCGTCCTGAGGGGAAGCCAAGGACTCCGCTCTCCTCTCGAGTCGCGATGCGGGTCTCTTGGAGCCCCCTGAGCGGCCTCAAGGGAGTCCAGCCTCCTCTTCCGTTTGGAGAGAGGACCCGGGATTGCTCTCCAGGCCATGCAGGAAAAGAAGGCCCTCAGCTCGCGAGGACGGGGGCGTCTCAGGGGTTTCCTCGAGCTGCGGCGCCCGTGGGGGTTTTCTCCCGAGGCGCGACGAGGATCTCAGGGAGCCTCTCGTGCGGCGCCAGGGAAGTCAGGTCTCCACGCGCGTGGCGAGGGGGAGCGCGTCCTGGCTCTCGAGTCACGGGAGGGGACTAGGGCCTCGAGACGCGTTGAAGAAGGACTCTCGAGGTCTTTGTCGGGGGGCGGCGGGAAACCCTCGTTTCCCTCGCCTTCTGCCGGGGACCTTAGGGAACTTCCCAGGGTGCCTCTGAGAGGCGAGGGATCCTGTGGAGGTGGCGGGGCCCCTCGGGACTCCGCTGGGTCTGGCGCAACGGTAGAGGGCCTCACCTCGAGGGGAGGCAGGAACCTCAGGCTTCCTCTCCGTTTCGGACTCCGACCGCAGGGTCCCTGCAGAGTTGGGACAGGAGAGTCAGGCCTCGTCTTGTCTGAGGAAGGGAACCCCGCTGGCCTCTCGAGTTGCTCGGGGGGTCTCAGATACCTCGTCGAGCTGTGTGTGGAACCCGCGGGTCTTTGCGGACGATGCCCGGGGGTGGCAGTGCCCCTTCGTGTTGTGCCTTCACCCACAGGGTTGCCTTCGAAGAGGGGTCCGGGCCTCGGGTCCTTCTCAAGGGCGGACCGGGGAATCGGGGGCGTTCGGCATGTGGCCCCACCCACGTGGCTCGTCTCGAATTTCCTCGTGAGACCGGCCTCATCCTGAGGTGCGCCGGGAAGGCCGGGAACCCCTTCCAGACCACGCAGGGGAATCGCCTCTCCTGTCGCGATCAGGACGGGAGAAGGGGCTCAGAGGAAGTGGTGCCGGGAACCTCGGTGTTCCCCTCGAGGGAACCCGGCGTGTCGGGGGACTTTTGGGGGTCGCAGGAAGGCTGTCAGGGACCGTTTCGCCCTTCAGGGCGGAACAGGGGACTTCCCTTGAGACGCCGTGGCGGGCAAGGGCCTCCTCTTGCCAAGAGGTGGGAACCACGTGGTTTTTCTCGAGTTGCGGCGGGATTCTCGAGTTACGACGGGGATCTCAGCCTTCCCCTTGGGTTGGCCCTGGGAAGCCCAATCTTCCCCTCGGGTTGCGAGGGAAAGCTGGGGGTTGCGCTCGAGTCACTGCAGGGCCGAAGAGACCTCACCTAGGCGTGTGTCCGGGACCTAATATTCCTCTCCAGGGAAGGCAGGGATCTCGGGGTTGCATTCCAGGCTCCCCCGGGGAGTCAGGCCTCGTCCTGAGGGGAAGCCAAGGACTCCGCTCTCCTCTCGAGTCGCGATGCGGGTCTCTTGGAGCCCCCTGAGCGGCCTCAAGGGAGTCCAACCTCCTCTTCCGTTTGGAGAGAGGACCCGGGATTGCTCTCCAGGCCATGCAGGAAAAGAAGGCCCTCAGCTCGCGAGGACGGGGGCGTCTCAGGGGTTTCCTCGAGCTGCGGCGCCCGTGGGGGTTTTCTCCCGAGGCGCGACGAGGATCTCAGGGAGCCTCTCGTGCGGCGCCAGGGAAGTCAGGTCTCCACGCGCGTGGCGAGGGGGAGCGCGTCCTGGCTCTCGAGTCACGGGAGGGGACTAGGGCCTCGAGACGCGTTGAAGAAGGACTCTCGAGGTCTTTGTCGGGGGGCGGCGGGAAACCCTCGTTTCCCTCGCCTTCTGCCGGGGACCTTAGGGAACTTCCCA
This sequence comes from Bubalus kerabau, assembly GCF_029407905.1. Taxonomy (NCBI): domain Eukaryota; kingdom Metazoa; phylum Chordata; class Mammalia; order Artiodactyla; family Bovidae; genus Bubalus; species Bubalus kerabau. The sequence continues at coordinate 2,872,840 of NW_026577893.1, read as the reverse complement.
GGGTGCCTCTGAGAGGCGAGGGATCCTGTGGAGGTGGCGGGGCCCCTCGGGACTCCGCTGGGTCTGGCGCAACGGTAGAGGGCCTCACCTCGAGGGGAGGCAGGAACCTCAGGCTTCCTCTCCGTTTCGGACTCCGACCGCAGGGTCCCTGCAGAGTTGGGACAGGAGAGTCAGGCCTCGTCTTGTCTGAGGAAGGGAACCCCGCTGGCCTCTCGAGTTGCTCGGGGGGTCTCAGGCCCCTCGTCGAGCTGTGTGTGGAACCCGCGGGTCTTTGCGGACGATGCCCGGGGGTGGCAGTGCCCCTTCGTGTTGTGCCTTCACCCACAGGGTTGCCTTCGAAGAGGGGTCCGGGCCTCGGGTCCTTCTGAAGGGCGGACCGGGGAATCGGGGGCGTTCGGCATGTGGCCCCACCCACGTGGCTCGTCTCGAATTTCCTCGTGAGACCGGCCTCATCCTGAGGTGCGCCGGGAAGGCCGGGAACCCCTTCCAGACCACGCAGGGGAATCGCCTCTCCTGTCGCGATCAGGACGGGAGAAGGGGCTCAGAGGAAGTGGTGCCGGGAACCTCGGTGTTCCCCTCGAGGGAACCCGGCGTGTCGGGGGACTTTTGGGGGTCGCAGGAAGGCTGTCAGGGACCGTTTCGCCCTTCAGGGCGGAACAGGGGACTTCCCTTGAGACGCCGTGGCGGGCAAGGGCCTCCTCTTGCCAAGAGGTGGGAACCACGTGGTTTTTCTCGAGTTGCGGCGGGATTCTCGAGTTACGACGGGGATCTCAGCCTTCCCCTTGGGTTGGCCCTGGGAAGCCCAATCTTCCCCTCGGGTTGCGAGGGAAAGCTGGGGGTTGCGCTCGAGTCACTGCAGGGCCGAAGAGACCTCACCTAGGCGTGTGTCCGGGACCTAATATTCCTCTCCAGGGAAGGCAGGGATCTCGGGGTTGCATTCCAGGCTCCCCCGGGGAGTCAGGCCTCGTCCTGAGGGGAAGCCAAGGACTCCGCTCTCCTCTCGAGTCGCGATGCGGGTCTCTTGGAGCCCCCTGAGCGGCCTCAAGGGAGTCCAGCCTCCTCTTCCGTTTGGAGAGAGGACCCGGGATTGCTCTCCAGGCCATGCAGGAAAAGAAGGCCCTCAGCTCGCGAGGACGGGGGCGTCTCAGGGGTTTCCTCGAGCTGCGGCGCCCGTGGGGGTTTTCTCCCGAGGCGCGACGAGGATCTCAGGGAGCCTCTCGTGCGGCGCCAGGGAAGTCAGGTCTCCACGCGCGTGGCGAGGGGGAGCGCGTCCTGGCTCTCGAGTCACGGGAGGGGACTAGGGCCTCGAGACGCGTTGAAGAAGGACTCTCGAGGTCTTTGTCGGGGGGCGGCGGGAAACCCTCGTTTCCCTCGCCTTCTGCCGGGGACCTTAGGGAACTTCCCAGGGTGCCTCTGAGAGGCGAGGGATCCTGTGGAGGTGGCGGGGCCCCTCGGGACTCCGCTGGGTCTGGCGCAACGGTAGAGGGCCTCACCTCGAGGGGAGGCAGGAACCTCAGGCTTCCTCTCCGTTTCGGACTCCGACCGCAGGGTCCCTGCAGAGTTGGGACAGGAGAGTCAGGCCTCGTCTTGTCTGAGGAAGGGAACCCCGCTGGCCTCTCGAGTTGCTCGGGGGGTCTCAGGCCCCTCGTCGAGCTGTGTGTGGAACCCGCGGGGCTTTGCGGACGATGCCCGGGGGTGGCAGTGCCCCTTCGTGTTGTGCCTTCACCCACAGGGTTGCCTTCGAAGAGGGGTCCGGGCCTCGGGTCCTTCTGAAGGGCGGACCGGGGAATCGGGGGCGTTCGGCATGTGGCCCCACCCACGTGGCTCGTCTCGAATTTCCTCGTGAGACCGGCCTCATCCTGAGGTGCGCCGGGAAGGCCGGGAACCCCTTCCAGACCACGCAGGGGAATCGCCTCTCCTGTCGCGATCAGGACGGGAGAAGGGGCTCAGAGGAAGTGGTGCCGGGAACCTCGGTGTTCCCCTCGAGGGAACCCGGCGTGTCGGGGGACTTTTGGGGGTCGCAGGAAGGCTGTCAGGGACCGTTTCGCCCTTCAGGGCGGAACAGGGGACTTCCCTTGAGACGCCGTGGCGGGCAAGGGCCTCCTCTTGCCAAGAGGTGGGAACCACGTGGTTTTTCTCGAGTTGCGGCGGGATTCTCGAGTTACGACGGGGATCTCAGCCTTCCCCTTGGGTTGGCCCTGGGAAGCCCAATCTTCCCCTCGGGTTGCGAGGGAAAGCTGGGGGTTGCGCTCGAGTCACTGCAGGGCCGAAGAGACCTCACCTAGGCGTGTGTCCGGGACCTCATATTCCTCTCCAGGGAAGGCAGGGATCTCGGGGTTGCATTGCAGGCTCCCTCGGGGAGTCAGGCCTCGTCCTTAGGGGAAGCCAAGGACTCCGCTCTCCTCTCGAGTCGCGACGCGGGTCTCTTGGAGCCCCCTGAGCGGCCTCAAGGGTGTCCAGCCTCCTCTTCCGTTTGGAGAGAGGACCCGGGATTGCTCTCCAGGCCATGCAGGAAAAGAAGGCCCTCAGCTCGCGAGGACGGGGGCGTCTCAGGGGTTTCCTCGAGCTGCGGCGCCCGTGGGGGTTTTCTCCCGAGGCGCGACGAGGATCTCAGGGAGCCTCTCGTGCGGCGCCAGGGAAGTCAGGTCTCCACGCGCGTGGCGAGGGGGAGCGCGTCCTGGCTCTCGAGTCACGGGAGGGGACTAGGGCCTCGAGACGCGTTGAAGAAGGACTCTCGAGGTCTTTGTCGGGGGGCGGCGGGAAACCCTCGTTTCCCTCGCCTTCTGCCGGGGACCTTAGGGAACTTCCCAGGGTGCCTCTGAGAGGCGAGGGATCCTGTGGAGGTGGCGGGGCCCCTCGGGACTCCGCTGGGTCTGGCGCAACGGAAGAGGGCCTCACCTCGAGGGGAGGCAGGAACCTCAGGCTTCCTCTCCGTTTCGGACTCCGACCGCAGGGTCCCTGCAGAGTTGGGACAGGAGAGTCAGGCCTCGTCTTGTCTGAGGAAGGGAACCCCGCTGGCCTCTCGAGTTGCTCGGGGGGTCTCAGGCCCCTCGTCGAGCTGTGTGTGGAACCCGCGGGTCTTTGCGGACGATGCCCGGGGGTGGCAGTGCCCCTTCGTGTTGTGCCTTCACCCACAGGGTTGCCTTCGAAGAGGGGTCCGGGCCTCGGGTCCTTCTCAAGGGCGGACCGGGGAATCGGGGGCTTTCGGCACGTGGCACCACCCACGTGGCTCGTCTCGAATTTCCTCGTGAGACCGGCCTCATCCTGAGGTGCGCCGGGAAGGCCGGGAACCCCTTCCAGACCACGCAGGGGAATCGCCTCTCCTGTCGCGATCTGGAGGGGAGAAGGGGCTCAGAGGAAGCAGTGCCGGGACCCTCGGTGTTCCCCTCGGGGGAACCCGGCGTGTTGGGGGACTTTTGGGGGTCGCAGGAAGGCTGTCAGGGACCGTTTCGCCCTTCAGGGCGGAACAGGGGACTTCCCTTGAGACGCCGTCGCGGGCAAGGGCCTCATCTTGCCAAGAGGTGGGAACCACGTGGTTTTTCTCGAGTTGCGGCGGGATTCTCGAGTTACGACGGGGATCTCAGCCTTCCCCTTGGGTTGGCCCTGGGAAGCCCAATCTTCCCCTCGGGTTGCGAGGGAAAGCTGGGGGTTGCGCTCGAGTCACTGCAGGGCCGAAGAGACCTCACCTAGGCGTGTGTCCGGGACCTCATATTCCTCTCCAGGGAAGGCAGGGATCTCGGGGTTGCATTGCAGGCTCCCTCGGGGAGTCAGGCCTCGTCCTTAGGGGAAGCCAAGGACTCCGCTCTCCTCTCGAGTCGCGACGCGGGTCTCTTGGAGCCCCCTGAGCGGCCTCAAGGGTGTCCAGCCTCCTCTTCCGTTTGGAGAGAGGACCCGGGATTGCTCTCCAGGCCATGCAGGAAAAGAAGGCCCTCAGCTCGCGAGGACGGGGGCGTCTCAGGGGTTTCCTCGAGCTGCGGCGCCCGTGGGGGTTTTCTCCCGAGGCGCGACGAGGATCTCAGGGAGCCTCTCGTGCGGCGCCAGGGAAGTCAGGTCTCCATGCGCGTGGCGAGGGGGAGCGCGTCCTGGCTCTCGAGTCACGGGAGGGGACTAGGGCCTCGAGACGCGTTGAAGAAGGACTCTCGAGGTCTTTCTCGGGGGGGGCGGCGGGAAACCCTCGTGTCCCTCGCCTTCTCCCGGGGACCTTAGGGAACTTCCCAGGGTGCCTCTGAGAGGCGAGGGATCCTGTGGAGGTGGCGGGGCCCCTCGGGACTCCGCTGGGTCTGGCGCAACGGAAGAGGGCCTCACCTCGAGGGGAGGCAGGAACCTCAGGCTTCCTCTCCGTTTTGGACTCCGACCGCAGGGTCCCTGCAGAGTTGGGACAGGAGAGTCAGGCCTCGTCTTGTCTGAGGAAGGGAACCCCGCTGGCCTCTCGAGTTGTTCAGGGGGTCTCAGGCCCCTCGTCGAGCTGTGTGTGGAACCCGCGGGTCTTTGCGGACGATGCACGGTGGTGTCAGTGCCCCTTCGTGTTGTGCCTTCACCCACAGGGTTGCCTTCGAAGAGGGGTCCGGGCCTCGGGTCCTTCTCAAGAGCAGACCGGGGAATCGGGGGCGTTCGGCATGTGGCCCCACCCACGTGGCTCGTCTCGAATTTCCTCGTGAGTCCGGCCTCATCCTGAGGTGCGCCGGGAGGGCCGGGAACCCCTTCCGGACAACGCAGGGGAGTCGACTCTCCTGTCGTGATCAGGAGGGGAGAAGGGGCTCAGATGAAGCGGTGCCGGCACTCTCGGTGTTCCCTTCGAGGGAACCCGGGGTGTCGGGGAACTTTTGGGGTTCTCTCGAAGGGTGTGAGGTACCGTTTCGCACTTCAGGGCGGAACAATGAACTTCCCTTGAGACGCTGTAGTGGGCAAGGGCCTCATCTTGCGAAGACGTTGGAACCACGTGTTTTTTCTCGAGTTGCGGCGGGATTGTCGAGTGACGACGGGGAATTCAGGCTTCCTCTTCAACTGGCCCAGGGAAGTCCAGTTTTCATTCGAATTGCGAGTTAGAACTGGGGATTGCTCTCGAGACACTGCAGGGCCAAATAGAGCTCATCTAGGCTTGTGTCCAGGACCTAATGTTCCTCTGCTGGGGCGACAGCTATCTCGGCATTGCATTCTCGACTCACCCGGGGAATCAGGCCTCGTCTCGAGGGGAAGCCAAGGACACTGCTCTCCTGTGAAGTTGCGACGGGTATATCTTGGAGCTCACTGTGTGGCCTAAAATGAGTCAAGCCTCCTGTGGAGTTTGGAGAGAGGACTCAGGATTGCTCTCCAGGCCATACAGCAAAAGAACGCCCTCATCTCGTGAGGACTGGGGTGTCTCGTGGGTATTCTCGAGCTGCGGCTCCAGTGTGGTGTTGCTCACGAGGTATAATGGGGAGCTCAGGGAGCCTCTCCTGTGGCGCCAGGGAAGTCAGGTTTCTATGCGCGTGGCTAGGGGGAGTGCGTCATTGCTCTCGAGTCATGGTAGGGGAATCGCACCTCAAGACGCGTTGAAGAAGGACTCTCGAGGTCTTTTACGGGTTGGGGCAGGAAACCCTTGGTTCCCTCGACTTGTGCCGGTGATCTCAGGGAGGTATAAGGGTGCCTCTGAGAAGTCAGGGATACTGTGCAGTTGGGAGGGGCCTCTCAGGACTCCACTGGGTTTGGTGCAATGGAAGAGGGCCTCATCTCGAGTGGAGGCAGGAAACTCATGTTTCCTCTCCTGACTTCTCCTGGGCCAGATCTCACTCGGATCGCAGTTTCGCTGCAGAGTTCGAACAGGAGAGTCAGGCCTCGTCTTGTGTGGAGGAATGGAACTCTGCTTGCCTCTCCAGTTGTTCATGGGGTGACAGGTCACTTCTCGAGCTGTGTGTGGTACCTGCGGGTTTCTGCGGACGATACCCGGGGGTGTCAGTGCCCCTTCGTGTTGTGCCTTCATCAAAAGGGTTATCTTCAAAGAGGTGTCCGGGCATTGGGATCTTATCAAGAGCGGACCGGGAAATCGGGGTATTTCGGCATGTGTCACCATCCACGTGGCTATGTCTCGAATATCCTCGTGAGACCGGCCTCATCCTGAGATGCACCGGGAAAAGCGGGAACCCCTTCAAGACAAAACAGGGGAATCGACCCTCCTGTCGCGATCAGGAGGGGAGAAGGGGCCCAGATGTAGTGGTGCTGGGAACCTCGGTGTTCACCTTGAGTCAGACTGGTGTGGCGAGGAACTTTTGAGGTCGCATCAAGTGTGCCAATACCGTTTCGCACTTCAAGACGGAATGTGGGAATTCTCTTGAGACGCTGTAGTGGGCAAGGGCCTCATCTTGCGATGACGGGGGAACCACGTGGCGTTTCTCGAGTTGTGGCGGGATTCTCGAGTTTTGACAGGGAATACAGTCTTCCTCATGTGTTGGCCCAGGGAAGTCCTATCTTCCATTCGAGTTTCAAGGGAGAGCTGGGGATTGCCCTCGAGTCACTGCAGGGCAAAATAGACCTCATCTAGGCTTGTGTCCAGGACTTAATGTTCGTCCCTAGGGGCGAGAGGGATCTCGGGCTTGCATACCAGACTCACCCGGGGAATCAGGCCTCGTCTCGAGGGGAAGCAAAGAACTCTGCTGTCCTTTTGGGTCGCGATGGGTATCTCTTGGAGCCCACTGTGTGCCATAAAGGGAGTCAAGCCTCCTGTGGTGTTTGGATAGAGGACTCGGGATTCCTCTCCAGGCCATGCAGGAAAAGGAGGCCCTCATCTCGCGATGACGGCGGCGTCTTGTGGGTTTTCTAGACTGCCGCGCTAGTGCCGGGTTTCTGACGAGGTACGAGAGGGAGCTCAGGGAGCCTCTCGTGTGGCGCCAGGGAAGTCAGGTACCCATGAGATGGCTAGGGGGAGATCGTCATTGCTCTCGAGTCATGGTAGGGTAATCAGGCCTCAAGACGGGTTGAAGAAGGACTCTCGAGGTCTTTCTCGGGTCACTGCATAAAACCCAGGGTTCCCTTGACTTGTGCCTGCGACCTCAGGGAGCTTCTCAGAGTGCCTCTGAGAAGTCAGGGTTACTGTGCAGTTTGGAGGGGCCTCTCGAGACTCCTCTGCATTTGGTGGAATGTAAGAGGGACTCATCTCGAGTTGAAGCAGGAACCTCAGTGTTCCTCCCCATTTCTTACTCAGATCGCAAGGTCCCTGCATGTTGGTACAGGAGAGTCAGGCCTCATCTTTTCTGGAGGATGGGACTCCTCTTGCCTCTCGAGTTGTTCTCGAGGTGACAGGCCACTTGTCGAGCTGTGTATGTAACCTGCCCGTTTTTCCGGATGATGCACAGGTGTGTTAGTGCCCCTTCGTGTTGTACCTTCATACTCAAGGCTGCCTTCCAAGAGGTGTCCGAGCATCGGATTCTTATCAAGAGCGGACCGGGAAATTGGAGTCTTTCAGCAAGCGGCACCACCCACAAAGCTACGTATTGAATTTCCCCATGAGACCGGCCTCATCCTGAGTTGTGCAGGGAAGGTCGGGCCCCCTTGCAGACAAAGCAGGGTAATCGGCCCACCGGTCACGATCAGGAGGGGAGAAGGGGCTTAAATGAAGTGGTGCCGGGAACCTCGGTGTTCCCCTTGAGTGAGACCGGCGTGTTGGGGGACTTTTGGGGTCGCATCAAGGGTGCCAAGTACCGTTTCGCATTTCAAGATGGAACCTGGGACATCTTTTGAAACGCTGTAGCGGGCAAGGGCCTCATCTTACGATGACGGGAGAACCACGTGGTTTTGCTCGAGTTGCGGCGGGATTCTCGAGTTATGACCGAGAATTTAGGCTTCCTCTTGTTGGCCTTGAAATCCAATCTTCCATTCGGGTTGCGAGGGGGAGCTGGGGATTGCGCTAGAGTCACTGCAGGGCAAAAGAGACCTAATCTAGGCTTGTGTCCAGGATCTAATGTTGCTCTCCATGGGCGACAGGGATCTCGGGTTTGCATTCCAGACTCATCCGGGGAGTCAGTTCTCACCTCGAGGGTAAGCAAAGAATTCCGCTCTCGTCTCGAGTCGTGATGGGTATCTCTTGGAGCCCAATGGGTGTACTAAAGGGAGTCAAGCCTCCTGTGGAGTTTGGAGAGAGGACTCGGGATTGGACTCCAGGCCATGCAGGAAAAGAAGGCCCTCATCTCGAGATGACGGTGGCATCTCGTGGGTTTTCTCGAGCTGCGGCGCCAGTGTGGGGTGTCTCATGAAGTACCACGGGGATCTCAGGGAGCCTCTTGTGTGGCGCCAGGAAAATCCAGTATTCCATTCGAGTTGCGAGTTAGAACTGGGGATTGCTCTCCAGTCACTGCAGGGCAAAATAGACATCATCTACGCTTGTGTCCAGGACCTATTGTTCCACTACTGGGCCGACAGGGACCTCAGGGTTGCATTCTTGACTCACCCGGAGAGTCAGGCCTCGTCTTGAGGGGAAAAAAAGGACTCCGCTCTCCTGTCAAGTCGCGACGGGTATCTCTTGGAGCCCACTGCGTGGCGTAAAGGGAGTGAAGCTTCCTATGGAGTTTGGAGAGATGACTCGGGATTGTTTTCCTGGTCATGCAGGAAAAAAGGCCCTCATCTTGCGATGACGGGGGCGTCTCGGGGGTTTTCTCCAGCTGCGGCGCCAGTATCAGATTTCTCACGAGGTACAACGGGGAGCTCAGAGAGCCTCTCGTGTGGTGCTAGGGACGTCAGGTCTCCGTGAGTGTGGTGAAGGGGAGTGCGTGATTGCTCTCGAGTCATAGTAGGCGAATCGGGCCTCAAGACGCATTGAAGAAGGACTCTCGAGGTCTTTCTCGGGTTGCGGCAGGGAACCCTGGGTTCCCTTGATTTGTGTCGGTGACCTCAGGCAACTTCTCAGGGTGCCTCTGAGAAGTCAGGGACACTGTGGATTTGGGAGGGGCCTTTCGTTACTCAACTGGGTTTGGTGCAATTGAAGAGGGCCTCATCTCGTATGCAGGCAGGAACCTCAGGGGTCCTCTCCATTTCTGACTCGGGTCGCAGAGTACCTGCAGAGTATGGACAAGAGAGTCACGCCTCGTCTTCTGTGGAGGAATGGATCTCCGCTTTCCTTGCGAGTTGTTCATGGAGTGACAGGCCTCTTGTTGAGCTGTGTGTGGAACCTGTGGGTTTTTCCGGATGATGCAGAGGGGTGTCAGTGCCCCTTCGTGTTGTGCCTTCATCCACAGGGTTGCCTTCAAAGAGGTTTCCGGGCATCGGGTTCTTTTCAAGAGCGTACCAGAAAATTGGGGTCTTTCAGCATGTGGTACCACCCATGAGGCTACATCTCGAATTTCCTCAGTAGACCGGCCTCATCCTGAGGTTCGCCGGGAAGGTAGGGAAACCCTTGCAGACAAAGCACGGGAATCGACCTACCGGTCGCGATCAGAAGGGGAGAAGGGGCTCAGATGAAGTGGTGCCGGGAACCTCGGTGGTCCCCTCGAGTGAGACCGGTATGTCACGGCACTTTTGAGGTCGCATCAAGGGTGCCAAGTACAGTTTCGCACTTCAAGACGGAACGTGGGAATTCTCTGGAGATGCTCTAGCGGGCAAGGGCCTCATATTGCGATGACGAGCGAAACACGTGGTTTTTCTCGAGATGTGGCGGGATTCTCGAGTTAGGACGGGGAATTCAGGCTTCCTCTTGTGTTGGGCCAGCAAGTCCAATCTTCCATTCAACTTGTCAGAGAGAGCTGGGGGTTGCTCTCGAGTCACTTCAGGGCAAAGAGTCCTCATCTAGGCTTGGGTCCAGGACGTAGTATTGCTCTCCAGGGGCAACAGGGATATCAGGGTCGCATTCCAGTCTCACCCGGTGGGTCATGCCTAGTCTCGAGTGGAAGCAAAGGACTCCACTATCCTCTCGAGTCGCGACATGTAACTCTTGGAGCCCAATGAGTGGCCTAAAGGGAGTCAAGCGTCCTGTGTAGCTTGGACAGAAGGTTCACACTTGATCTGCAAACCATGCAGTTAAAGATGGCCCTCCTCTCGTGATGACGGGAGTGTCTCATGGGTTTTCTCGAGCTGCGGCGACAGTGTGGGGTTTCTCACGAGATATGATGGGGAGATCAGTGTGCCTCTCATGCAGCGCCAGACAAGTCAGACCTCCATGCGTGTGGCCAGGCAGATCGCGTCATTGCTCTCGAGTCATGGGAGGGACTAGGGCCTCAAGACGCATTTAAGAAGGACTCTCGAGGTCTTTCTTGGGTTGGGGCGGGAAACACTCGTTTCCCTCGACCTCTACCGGGGACCTTAGTGAACTTCCCAGGTGCCTCTGAGAGGTGAGGGATACTGAGGAGTTAGAGGGGCCTCTCGGGACTCCACTAGGTTTGACGAAATGAAAGAGGGCCTCATCTCGATTGGAGGCAGGAACCTCAGCTTCCTCTCCATTTCTGACTATGACCACAGGGTCCCTGCAGGGTTGGGACAGGAGAGTCAGGCCTCATCTTGTCTGAGTAATGGAACTCTGCTTGCCTCTCGAGTCGTTCAGTGGGTCTCAGGCCCCTTGTCGAGCTGTGTGTGGAAACTGCGGGTGTTTCCAGAAGATGCACGGGGGTGTCATTGCCCCTTCATTTTGTGTCTTCCCCCACAGGGTTGCCTTCAAAGAGGTGTCCGGGTATCGGGTTCATTTCAAGAGCGGACCGGGAAATCGGGGTCGTTCGGCATGTGGCACCACACACGTGGCTCATCTCGAATTTCCTCGTGAGACCAGCATCATCCTGAGGTGCGCCGGGAAGGCCGGGAACACCTTCCACACAAAGCACGGGAATCGAATCTCCTGTCGCGATCAGGAGGGGAGATGGGGCTCAGATGAAGTGGGGCCGGGACTCTAGGTGTTCCACTCGAGGGAACCCGGCGTTTCAGGGAACTTTAGGGGTCGCATCAAGGGAGCCAAGTACCGTTTCCCACTTCAGGACGGAACATGGGACTTCCCTGGAGACGCTGTAGCAGGCAAGGGCCTCATCCTGTGAAGACGTTGGAACCACGTCGTTTTTCTCGAGTTGCGTCTGGATTCTCGAAAACGACGGGGATTTCAGGCTTCCTCTTGGGTTGGCCCTGGGAAGCCCAATCTTCCCCTGGAGTTGCGAGGGAAAGCTGGGGGTTCTGCTCGAGTCACTACAGGGCCAAAGAGACCTCATCGAGGCGTGTGTCCAGGACCTAATATTCCTCTCAAGGGAAGACAGGGATCTCGGGTTTGCATTCCAGACTCCCCCGGGGAGTCAGGCCTCGCCTCGAGGGGAAGCAGAGGACTCCGCTTTCCTCTCAAGTCGCGACACGGATCTCTTGGAGCCCAATGAGTGGACTCAAGGGTGTCGAGCCTCCTCTTCAGTTTGCAGAGAGGACTCGGGATTGCTCTCCAGGCCAGGCAGGAAAAGAAGGCCCTCAGCTCACGAGGACGGGGGCGTCTCATGGGTTTCCTCAGGCTGCAGCGCCCGTGGGGGTTTTCTCACGAGGCATGACGAGGACCTCAGGGAGCCTCTCGTGCGGCGCCAGGGAACTCATGTCTCCATGCGCATGGCGAGGGGGAGCTGGTCATCACTCTCGAGTCATGGGAAGCGACTAGGGCCTCAAGACGCGTTGAAGAAGGACTCTCGAGGTCTTTCTCGGGTGGCGGCGGGAATCCCTCGTTTCCCTCGACTTCTGCAGGGGACTATAGGGAACTTCCCAGGGTGCCTCTGAGAGGTGAGGGATGCTGTGGAGTTGGCGGGGCCTCTCGGGACTCTGCTGGGTTCGTTGCAATGGAAGAGGGCCTCATCTCGAGGGGAGGCAGGAACCTCAGGCTTCCTCTCCGATTCTGACTCGGATCCCATGGTCCCTGCAGAGTAGGGACAAGAGAGTCACACCTAGTCTTCTGTTGAGGAATGGACCTTCGTTTGCCTTTCGAGTTGTTTACAGGGTGACAGGCCACTTGTCGAAATGTCTGTGGGACCTGCGGGTTTTTCTGGACGATGCACGCGGGTGTCAGTGCCCCTTAGTGTTGTGCCTTCATCCACAGGTTTTCCTTCAAAGAGGTGTGCTGGCATCGGGTTCTTTTCAAGAGTGGACCGTGAAATTGGGGTCTTTCGGCATGTGGCACCACCCACGAGGCTACGTCTCGAACTTCCTCATGAGACCGGCCTCATCCTGAGGTGCGCCCGGAAGGTCGGGAACCCCTTGCAGACAGAGAAGGGGAGTCGACCCTCCTGTCGCAATCAGGAGAGGAGAAGGGGTCAGATGAAGTGGTGCCGGGAACCTCGGTGTTCCCCTTGAGTGAGTCTGGTATGTCGCGGAACTTTTGGGGTCGCATCAAGGGTGCCAAGTACCGTTTCGCACTTCAGGATGGAACGTGGGACTTCTCTTGAGATGCTGTAGCGGACAAAGGGCCTCATCTTGCGATGACGAGGGAAGCACGTGGATTTTCTCGAGTTTCGGTGGGATTCTCGAGTTACGACGGGGAATTCAGGCTTCCTCTTGTGTTGGCCCAGGAAGTCTAATCTTCCATTCGAGTTGGCAGGGAGAGCTGTGGATTGGGCTCCATTCACTGAAGGGCAAACTAGACCTCATCTAGGCTTGTATCCAGGACTTAATGTTCCTCTCCATAGGCGACAGGGATTTGGGGTTGCATTCCATACTCACCCGGGGAGTCAGGCCTCATCTCGAGGGGAAGCAAAAGACTCCACTCTCTTCTCGAGCCGCGACAGGTATCTCTTGGAGCCCACTAAGTGGTCTTTGCTCTGTAGGAGAGCTCTAGTGTACATAAGCCTGTACATAAGTGAACACAGACATTCTGTGTGCATGTTGCTGCGTACCCAAAATAGGGCCACAAGGAGCCTCATGCTCTCCATGCAGCGCGGAAGCTGTGCAGCCACGCAGCAGCTGAAGAATCCAACCAATTGCTCTTTTCTTACCTCTGACAGAGCTCGCATTGCCGTAGCCCTTGGCAGTTTGGAAACACTGGACCCTAACCCCTCTCAAAGTAGGCCTGGGTTCTAGTTCGAATAGAAAGTCAATAGTGGAGCTGAGGACAGGAACGCGGCAGTCATTTATCACACGCTCCTGCAGCCTGCTACTACAGGGACACTAACGCTAGAAGCTAGGAATGTCTTTGCAAGGTGCGCAAAGGACAAGGGAGAACCTCGACCCTGACTCTAGTATTTCAGCCCCCTGAGCAGATCTGAGGTTCTCCCGCTGTAGAAGCTAACCCATTCCTTTCAAATACAGGCTTCCTAACACAGGGCCAGTTGGCTGCTTGCTCTTCCACGAAGCAGGCTTCCTTAACTTGCAAACTGCGAATTCCGCTTAACAGCCTGGAGGAAAAATCGCTTCTTGGAAGATTTTTTTCAGAGGCTGTATCCCCGGAGCTGGGGCCAAGCTAGGGGACCCATACTGGCAAGGGAAGGCAAAACCACATCCAATGTCTTTGCTCTGGAGAACAGCTTTGGTGAGCCTAAGTCTTTCAGGAATATTTCTGGCTCCAACAGAGTCAAATTCTGTGTGTGAAGCTGCACAGCCAAAATAGGGGAACAGAGAGCCTGATTCTCTCTGTGTAGCTTTGAAGCTGTCATTCAAACAACAGCTTGAGAATCCATACAATGCTCTCCCTTACTGCTAAGAGAATTCTCATTGCTGTAGTCCTTGACAGTTTGTAGAAATCCGCACCCTAACCCTTCTCCAAGTAGGCCTGGGTCCTAGCTCGGAACAACAGGCAACGGCGGAGCTGAGGCCAGTAAGGCACAAGTGAGGTCTCACACACTCTTGCAGCCTGATCGTCCAGGAGCAGTAAGGCCTCTTTTTCCCTGCAGGAGGCTCGCTTGCCTTGCCTCCTGTGAACTGCATTTCCCAGCCTGGGCGCAAAGCTGTTCCTGGAGATTTTTTCTCAGGGGCTGTTTCCCTGGAGCTGGGTCGGACCTCGGGGGCCCAACTCACAGGGGAAGACAAAACCACATGGACAGGGCTATGCTCTGTAGGAGAGCTCTAGTGAACCTCATCTCTCAGGAACATTCTTGGCTTCTACAGAGACACCTCTGTGCATGAAGCTACACACCCAACATAGTGGCAAAGGGAGTCTGATTCTCTCTGTGGGTGCTGATGCTTTGTGGCAAAGCACCTGCTAAGAATCCATCCGCATAGGCTTCCCTCACCTTGACAGAGGTCTCATTGCTGTAGTCCTTGGCAGTTTGGAAAGAAGCAGACCCTTACCCTTCACCAAGTAGGCCCTTGTCCTTGTTTGAATGGAAAGGCAGTAGCTGAGCTGAGGCCAGTAAGGCGCCAGTCAAGTCTGACATATTCCCGATGCCTGCTCCTTCATGGAAAATAACGTTAGAATCTGGGAATGTCTTTGCAAGGCTGGCAAAGGGCAGTCAGGAACCTCGACCCTGCCTCTGGAATTTCTATCTTCTCAGCACATCCGGAGGTCTCGGTCAGGAGAAACTAACCCATTCCTTGCAAATATAGGCTTCCAAACACAGGCCGGTTGGCTGTCTCTTCTTGCCGAAGGAAGCTTGCTTATCCCACCTCCTGTGAACTCCGCTTCCCAGCCTGGGGGATAAGAGGTTCTTGGAGATCTTTTCTCAGAGGCTGTTTCCATGGAGCAGGGGCCGATCCCGGAGACCCACACGCACAGGGGAAGGGAAAACCGCATGGATAAGTCTTTGCTCTCTAGGAGTGCTCTAGTGAACCTCACTCTATGGGGAATGTTCTTGGCTCCAACGGGGACATCTCTGTGTGGGAAGCTGCATAGCCAACATAGAGACACAGAGACCTGATTCTCTCTGTGCAGCTTTGACGCTGTCGTTCAAACAACAAATTGAGAATCCACACAATGCTCTCCCTTACCACTGAGAGAGTTATCATTGCTGTAGCCCTTCGCAGTTTCTGGAAATCGGCACACAAACACTTCTCCAAGTAGGCCTGGGTTCAAGTTCAGATGAACATGCAATAGCGGAGCTGAGGCCAGTAAGGCACCAGTCAGGTGTCACACACTCTGGCAGCCTGCTTCTCCAGGGACAGTAAGGCCTCTATTTCCCTTCAGGAGGCTCGCTTGCCTTACTTCCTGTGAACAGCGTTTCCCAGCCTGGGCGGAAAGCAGTTCCTGGAGATCTTTTCTCAGGGGCTGTTTCCCCGGAGTTGGGGCGGACCTCGGGGACCCAACTCACAGGGGAAGGCAAAACCAAATGGACAGGTCTATGCTCTGTAGGAGATCTCTAGTGAACTGCCGGGGTCCAGCCCCAGCTGATCCAGGGTATTCGAAGCAGAGACGGCGTAGGCGAGGGTCAGGGAACAACTGCTTAATTAAACGTTAATTAAGGATATAAAGAGTAATAAAATGAGGATAGCTCAGTAGGAAAATTCAGTGGAGAAAAGAG
Organism: Bubalus kerabau; assembly: GCF_029407905.1. NCBI lineage: Eukaryota > Metazoa > Chordata > Mammalia > Artiodactyla > Bovidae > Bubalus > Bubalus kerabau. Next base: position 2,857,484 of record NW_026577893.1, on the reverse strand, counting down.
GCTGAGTAGCTTGGTTTACGCGGGGGACCAATAAAACTTCAAGACAAGAAGCTTGCACCACTTACGTAGGCCGCAGGTGTCCTTCCGTTCTCCCGAAGGAGAGGAGACACTGAGGCCTCCCCGGTCGGATCTTAGAAGCCCAGGCAAAATTAGTAAGCTTGGTGGGTTCCGCGCTCCAGATGGAGACTCAACCAGAGTGAGAGAGAGAGAGAGAGACATGGGGAGACCAGTATTTCGAGAAACTGATCCCAATTCTTTATTTTCCATGGTCTACTTTTATACACTGAGATGTTATGCAAAAGTCACGTGGGGTCAGCAGTCCTGACTTTTATCAAAGTCAGGTGCTTCATACAAAAGTATACAGAGGTCTTAGGGGTGTTACATCATCTTCTGGCCGGGGGGCCTGCTGACAATTTATGACCCTCTCCTTGTGACAGCGGTCAGTCAACCAGGACACTTATTTCTCCAGGGGTGATTATTCTTAAAACAGACGCCACCCAAATAAAGTTACATTCCTATAGGGTGAGGGTGTAGTGGGTTTTAGTTAAGGAAAGAATTTACTTAGCCTAAGGTCTAACGTGATTTATATCAAAGGTTAATACTTATTTCTTCTATATATTCATTAATGTGTATAAGGGCAGGGGATGTGGAGACTTAGCAGTAAACATCAGCTCAACAAATGAAAAACCCTTCACCAATATGATTTCTAATCAGCCCATTATACTTATACTAATAATTTTCTAACTTTTCTAAGGAACCTGTTTTTAGAAGGTTTAAAGCATCTCGTGCCTCTCATGGTTGGGAGGCTGTGAGCAATCACATGTGGCCGGACAAGCCTGACAGGCAGGCTAGAGAACCTTCAGAGGAGTTTGTAGGTTAAAACACTCTTGTCACACCCAGGGGTTTTTATCAACTGGAGCTATAGGTTAACTCCTTCTCTGAAAGAGGTGGTGGGGGACAGCCCCCCGTAAAGTCAGAGGTGTAGGTGAGAGCACAAAATAGTAAGGTAGGCAGGCTCTGGTGATGGGGGTAGATGCTCGAGGATTTCCAGGGGGACTCCTGAGGCTCGATCCCGCCTTTGCGTATGTCGAGCCTCCTTCCTCATGACCTTTGCCATGGGCGGAGTGCCTCACTCTGGCCCCCAACAGTGAACCTCCTCTCTCAGGAACATTCTTGGCTCCTATCGAGACACCTCTGTGTGTGTAGCTACACACGCAACATAGGGGCAAAGGGAGCCAGATTCTTTCCGTGGGGTGCTGATGCTTTGTGGCAAAGCACCTGCTTGAGAATCCATCAGCTTACGCTTCCCTCGCCTTGACAGAGGTCTCACTGCTGTAGCCCTTGGCAGTTTGGAAAGAAGAGGACCCTTACCTTTCATAAAGTGGGCCCTTGTCCTAGTTTGAAAGGAAAGGCAAGAGCTGAGCTGAGGCCAATAAGGCGCCAGTCAAGTCTGACTTATTCCCGAAGCCTGCTCCTTCATGGAAAATAACGCTGGAATCTAGGAATGTCTCTGCAAGGCTGGCAAAGGGCAGTCAGGAGCCTGCACCCTGCCTCTGGAATTACCGATTTCTGAGCAGATCTGGAGGTCTCCTTTAGGAGAATCTAACTCATTCCTTCCATATTGAGACTTCCAAAAACAGGCCGGTCGGCTGCCTCTTCGTGCCCGAAGGAGGCTTGCTTTTCCTGCCTCCTATGAACCCAGCTTCCCAGGCTCTGGGAAAAGGGGATCTTGAAGATCTTTTCTCAGGGGTTGTTTCCACGGAGCTGGGGCTAAGCCTGGAGACCCAAACTAACAGGGGAAGAAAAACCACATGTACAAGTCTTTGCTCTCTAGGAGAGCTCTAGTGAACTTCACTCTGTCACGAACATTCTTGATTCATATGGAGACACCCCTGTGTGCGAAGCTGCGTACCCAACATGGGGGCACAGAGAGCCTGATTCTCTCTGTGTAGCTTTAAAGATGTCGTTCAAAAAACACCTTGAAAATCCATACAATGCTCTTCCTTACCCGTGACAGAGTTCTCATTGCTGTAGCCCTTGGCAATTTTTAGAAATCCGCACCCAAACCCTTCTCCAAGTAGTCCTGGGTCCTAGTTCGGAGGAACATGCAATGGCGGAGCTGAGGCCAGTAAGGCACCAGTCAGGTCTCACACACTCTGCAGCCTGATCGTCCAGGGACAGTAAGCCCTCTTTTTCCCTGCAGGAGGCTCACTTGACTTCCCTCCTGTGAGCTGCATTTCCCAGCCTGGGGGAAAAGAGGTCCCTGGAGATCTTTTCTCAGGGGCTCCTTCCCCGGAGCTGGGGAGGACCTCGAGGACCCAACTCACAGGGGAAGGCAAAAGCACATGGACAGGTCTATGCTCTGTAGGAGAGCTCTAGTGAACCTCATCTCTCAGGAACATTCTGGCCTCCTATAGAGACACCTCTGTATGTGAAGCTACACACCCAACATAGGGGCAAATGGAGCCTGATTCTCCCCGTGGGGTGCTGATGCTTTGTGGCAAATCACCTGCTTGATGATCCATCCACTTATGCTTCCCTCGCCTTGACAGAGGTCCCATTGCTGTAGCCCTTGGCAGTTTGGAAAGAAGAAGACCCTTACCCTTCATAAAGTAGGCCTTTGTCCTAGTTTGAATGGAAAGGTAATAGCTGAGCTGAGGCCAATAAGGTGCCTGCCAAGTCTGACATACTCCCGTAGCCTTCACCTTCATGGAAAATAACTCTAGAATCTGGGAATGTCTTTGCAAGGCTGGCAAAGGGCAGTCAGGAACCAGCACCCTGCCTCTGGAATTACCGACTTCTGAGCAGATCTGGAGGTCTCCTTTAGGAGAAGCTAACCCATTCTTTCCAAATAGAGGCTTCCAAACAGGCCAGTTGGCTGCCTTTTCGCGCCCGAAGGAGGCCTGCTTTTCTCGCATCCTATGAAGCCCTGTTCCCAGCCTCTGGGAAAAGCGGATCTTGAAGATATTTTCTCAGGGGTTGTTTCCATGGAGCTGGGGCCGAGACCAGAGACCCAATCGCACAGGGGAAGGAAAACCACATGGACAAGTCTTTGCTCTCCAGGAGACCTCTAAGTGAAACTTACTGTGTCAGGAACGTTCTTGACTCCTATGGAGACACCCCTGTGTGTGAAGCTGTGTACCCAACAAGGGGGCACACAGGGCCTGATTCTCTCTTTGCAGCTTTGAAGCTGTCGTTCAAACAACAGCTTGAGAATCCATAGAATGCTCTCCCTTACCTCTGAGAGACTTCTCATTGCTGTAGCCTTTGGCAGTTTTTACAAATCCGCACCCAAACCCTTCTCCAAGTAGGCCTGGGTCCTGGTTTGGATGGCCATGCAATGGCGGAGCTGAGGTCAGTAAGGCACCAGTCAGGTGTCACACACTCTGGCAGCCTGCTCCTCCAGGGACAGTAAGGCCTATTTTTCCCTGCGGGAGGCTCGCTTGCCTTGCCTCCTGTGAACTGCGTTTCCCAGCCTGGGCAAAAAGCGGTTCCTGGAGATCTTTTCTCAGGGGCTCTATCCCCAGAGCTGGGGTGGACTTCGGGGACCCATCTCACAGGGGAAGGAAAAACCACATGGACAGGTCTATGCTCTGTAGGAGACGTTAGTGTGTCTCATCTCTTAGGAACATTCTTGGCTCGTACAGAGACACCTCTGTGTGTAAAGCTACACACCGAACATAGGGGCACAGGGAGCCTGATTCTCTCCGTGGGGTGCTGATGCTTTGTGGCAAAGCACCTGTTTGAGAATCCATCCGCTTACGCTTCCCTCGCCTTGACAGAGGTCTCATTGCTGTGTCTCTTGGCAGTTGGGAAAGAGGTAGACCCTTACCCTTCACCAAGTAGGCCCTGATCCTAGTTTGAAAGGAAAGGCAATAGCTGAGCTGAGGCCAGTAAGGCACCCGTCAACTCTGACATATTCCCGATGCCTGCTCCTTCATGGAAAATATTGCTAGAATCTAGGAATGTCTTTGCAAGGCTGGCAAAGGGCAGTCAGGAAACTCGACCCTGCCTCTGGAATTTCTATCTTCTGAGCAGATCTGGAGGTCTCCTTCTGGAGAAGCTAACCCATTCCTTGCAAATAGAGGCTTCCAAACACAGGCTAGTTGGCTGCCTCTTCTTGCCTGAAGGAGGCTTGCTTTTCCTGCCTCCTATGATCCCTGGTTCCCAGCATGGGGGAAAAGCAGATCTTGGAGATCTTTGCTCAGGTGTTGTTTCCACGGAGCTGGGGTTGTGCCCAGAGACCCACACATACAGGGGAAGGCAAAACCACATGAACAAGTCTTTGCTCTCTAAGAGAGCTCTAGTGAACCTCAGTCTTTGACGAACGTTCTTGGCTCCTATGCGGACACCTCTGTGTGTGAAACTGCATACCCAACATGGCGGCAGAGAGCCTGATTCTCTCTGTGCAGGTTTAATGCTGTCGTTCAGAAAACAGCTTGAGAATCCATACAATTCTCGCCCTTACCTCTGAGAGAGTTCTCATTGCAGTAGCCCTTGGCAGTTTGTAGAAATCTGCACCTAAACCCTTCTCCAAGTAGGCCTGAGTCCCAGTTCGGAGGAACAAGCAATGGCGGAGCTAAGACCAGTATGGCACCAGTCAGTTTTCACACACTCTGGCAGCCTGCTCCTCCAGGGACAGTAAGGCTTCTTTTTCTCTGCAGGAGGCTCACTTGCCTTACTTCCTGTGAACAGCTTTTCCCAGCCTGGGCGAAAAGCGGTTCCTGGAGATCTTTTCTCAGAGGCTGTTTTCTCGGAGCTGGGGTGGACCTCGGGCACCCAACTCACAGGGGAAGGCGAAACCACATGTACAGGTGAGCACTCTGTAGGAGAGCTCTTGTGAGCCTCATCTCTCAGGAACATTCTTGGCTCCTGTAGAGACACCACTGTGTGTGAATCTACACACCCCACATAGGGGCAAAGGGAGCCTGATTCTCTCCGTGGGGTGCTGATGCTTGGTGGCAAAGAACCTTCCTGATAATCCATCCGCTTATGCTTCCCTCGCATTTACGGAGGTCTCATTGCTGTAGCCCTCGGCAGTTTGGAAAGAAGAAGACCCTTACCCTTCATAAAGTAGGGCCTTGTCCTACTTTGAATGGAAAGGCAATAGCTGAGCTGAGGCCAATAAGGCGCCAGTCAAGTCTGACATATTCCCAAAGCCTGCTTCTTCAGGAAGATAACTGTAGAATCTAGGAATGTCTTTGCAAGGCTGGCAAAGGGCAGTCAGGACCCTGCACACTGCCTCTGGAATTACCGACTTCTGAACAGATCTGGAGGTCTCCCTTAGGGGAAGCTAACCCATTCTTCCAAATAGAGGCTTCCAAATGCAGGCCGCTTGGCTGCCTCTTGCTCTCTGAAGGAGGCCTGCTTTTCCCGCCTCCTATGAACCCCACATCCCAGCCTCTGGGAAAAGCGGATCTTGAAGATCTTTTCTCAGGGGTTGTTTCCACGGAGCTGGGGCCGAGCCTGGAGCCCCAAACGCACAGGGGAAGAAAAACCACATGGACAAGTCTTTGCTCTCTAGGAGAGCTCTAGTGAACCTCACTCTGTCAGGAACGTTCTTGTTTCCTATGGAGACACCCCTGTCTGTGAAGCTGTGTACCGAACATGGAGACACAGAGTCTGATTCTCTCTGTGCAGCTTTGAAGCTGTCGTTCAAACAACAGCTTGAAAATCCATACAATGCTCTTCCTTACCCGTGACACAGTTCTCATTGCTATACCCCTTGGCAGTATTTAGAAATCCATACCCAAACCCTTCTTCTGGTAGGCCTGGTTCCTAGTTCAGAGGAACATGCAATGGCGGAGCTGAGGCCAGTAAGGCACCAGTCAGGTCTCACACACTCTTGCAGCCTGATCGTCCAGGGACACTAAGGCCTGTTGTGCCTTGCAGGAGGCTCGCTTGTGTTACCTCCTGTGAACTGCGTTTGCCAGCCTGGGGGAATAGCGGTCCCTGGAGATCTTTTCTCAGGGGCTCCTTCCCCTGAGCTGGGGCGGACCTCAGGGACCCAACTCACAGGGCAAGGCAAAACCATATGGACAGGTCTATGCTCTGTAGCAGACTTCTAGTGAACCTCATCTCTCAGGAACATTCTTGGCTCCTATAGAGACACTTCTGTGTGTGAAGCTGCGTACCTAACATAGGGGCACAGAGAGCCTGATTTTCTCAGTTCATTTTGACCCTGTCGTTCAGAAAACAGCTTGAGAATCCATAAAATGCTCTCCCTGACCGCTGAGAGAATTCTCACTGCTGTAGCCCTTGGCACTTTGTAGAAATCCGCACCCAAACGCTTCTCCAAATAGGCCTGGGTCCTAGTTCGGAGGAACAGGCAATGGTGGAACTGAGGCCAGCAAGGCAACAGTCAGGTTTCACACACTCTGGCAGCCTGCTCCTCCAGGGACAGTAAGGCCTCTTTTTCTCTGCAGGAGATTTGCTTGCCTTACTTCCTGTGAACAGCGTTTCCCAGCCTCGGCGAAGCCGTTCCTGGAGATCTTTTCTCAGGGACAGTTTCCCCGGAGGTGTGGTGGACCTCGGGGACCCAACTCACAGGGGAAGGAAAAACCACATGGACAGGTCTATGCTCTGTAGGAGAGGTTTAGTGAACCTAATCTCTCAGGAACATTCTTGGCTCCTATAGAGACAACTCTGTGTGTGAAGCTACACTCCCAACATTGGGGAACAGGGATCTTGGTTCTCTCCGTGGGGTGCTGATGCTTTGTAGCAAAGCACCTGCTTGAGAATCCGTCCTCTTAGGCTTCCCTCGCCTTGACAGAAGTCTCATTGCTGTAGCCCTTGGCAGTTTGCAAAGAAGAATACCCTTACCCTTCATAAACTAGGGCCTTGTCCTAGTTTGAATGGAAAGGCAATAGCTGAGCTGAGGTCAATAAGGAGCCAGTCCCGTCTGACACATTCCCGAAGCCTGCTCCTTCATGGAAAATAACTCTAGAATCTAGGAATATCTTTGCAAGGCTAGCAAAGGGCAGTCAGGAACCAGTACCCTGCCTCTGGAATTACCGACTTCTGAGCAGATCTGGAGGTCTCCTTTAGGAGAAGCTAACCCATTCCTTCCAAATAGAGGCTTCAAAACACAGGCAGGTGGGCTGCATTTTTGTTCCCGATGGAGGCGTGCTTTTCTCTCCTCCTATGAACCCCGGTTCCCAGACACTGGGAAAAGTGGATCTTGAAGATATTTTCTCAGGGGTTGTTTCCACGGAGCTGGGGCCGAGCCTGGAGACCCAAAGGCACAGGGGAAGGCAAGACCACATGGACAAGCCTTTGCTCTTTAGTATAGCTCTAATGAACCTCACCCTGTCAGGATCTTTCTTGATTCCTACGGAGACACACCTGTGTGTGAAGCTGCGGCTACAGAGAGCCTGATTCCCTCCGTTTACCGCTGAGTCTGCATTGCCAAGCAACAGCTTGGGAACGCAGCCTGGGGCACTTCCCTTCCCTCGGACAGAGCTCTCCTTGCGGTAGGCCTTGGTAGTTTGCATACAATGGGGCCCTAAGCCCTCTGCAAGTTGGCCTGGCTCCTAGGTCCAAAGGGCAGGCCAGAGCGGAGCTGAGGCTGTCAGGCTCCAGACACATCTCCCATACTCCTACATCCTGCTCCTACCCGGGCATGAACGCTAGAAGCTGGGAAGGTACCTGGACCGTGCAGGGGCGGGGCGAACGCGGGCGGCGTGGGGCGGGGGTCGGCTTCTGGCGGGGGTGGGGGCGGGCTTCCCAGTTGTGCTCTCAGAGGTGGACACTGAGGCTGAAAACTCGCCGGGAGCGCACCCGGGACTGGGTAAACCCGGGCTGCGGGGGTCGAGATTCAGATGGCTTTGGGTGGGGGTCGGTCCCAGTTGTGCTCCCGGGGTCGCCACTGCGGCTGGGAACGCGCAGGGAGCGCAGGGGCGGGGCTAACCCTGGCGGAGCGGGGCGGGGTCGGCTCACGGGGGGGATGGGGAGAGGTTCCCAGTTGCGCTCTCGGGGGTTGCAACTGCGGCTGGGAACGCCCATTTCGTCGGCTCCTGGGTCCCCAAGGATCGCCATCCCGTGGGTGCAGCGGAGGGCTGCGGACCACAGGTAAGGGAACTGGGACTGCGTGGAGCAGGGAACCAAGTATTCCGCCGTCTGTTGGCACATTCTCGGAGCTCCCCAACCTGGCGGTCGCAGAAAGGCCTTGCCTTTGGGGTCAAGGCCTTTACCGCTCCACCCCTCTGCTGAAAAATCTCAGAGTCTGCGCGGTTTTTCCAAGCAGCCTAGTGTCCGCTGGAAGTCCAAGGGACAGAACACTGAACTCTGGCCGGCTGGCCCAGCCCTGCTTCTGGCACTTTGTAAGCCAGCGGGCCCTTGAGCACCTGCTGGGATGGGAAAGGGAAGGGTCCATGGATTGCACCCTAGAAACTTAGTAGGGTGCATGGATTTCAAACCCTGGTGGCCGCCCAGGCAGCAAAGAAGGGGGGAGGGCACCTTGCTGCCCTTTCATGGCAGAATCTGTGGTTGTCCAGCTGCGTGGGCCTTTTCATGAGGACCCTGTGCAATAAAAGTTTGGTGTTTTGGAACTGAATAATTAGAACGTGTAAAAGCTTTAAATTATGTGGTGGTGTAATTAAAAAACAAAACAAAACAAAACCAAGCTCCAAGTGTTTTGCAAATGGAGGTTTAAATATTGAAGGACTGTATTCCTTGCACTGTGGCATTCTATCAAGAAGTGTGCAGGATTTTTTTTTTTTAAGAAAAGTGTTCGAAGTGAGGGAAACAGGAAACCCGGAGGTGCCCCTGTATTTTGGGGAAGGCCTTAGGAGGTCACTTGGAAATGCTGCTGGCTGTGCGGGAGGGGGGCAGATGGGCTGTGCAGGCTTGTCCTTTGCATGGATGTTCTTGTGTGTGGAAACCCAGCTCGGAGCCATCTCCTGATGTGTAAGAATTTCGCAGACAAACCTTGAGCTAAGCAATGCATTTTTTCCTAAGAAAATGTTTGTCTTAAGCGATGTAAATATCCTATGTATTTCCGCTAGACTCTGGCTTCAGGTCGGTTCCCCCAAAAGGCTCAGAAGCGATTTGAACAAAACAGCATGTTTTCCTCCTAGCTTGTTCTCCTTATCTATGTTAAGGAAATGATATATTTGCCTGCAATACTGCCTTTCTTCAAGATTCATGTCAATCAAGTTTTGGCCCGGGATGACTCACCTGCTGCCAATATTATCTCAATGCATGTCGTGGGGGAGGGGCCTGGTGCCATTCCCTGAAACAGTTCCTTTCTTTCCTTAGCTGACTGCTAGTGCCTGTAGAATATCTGGCTAAAGACCAGCAGGGGGTACTCTTACTACCCCCCCCACCCCGCCTCGAGTCTAAGTCAGCAGCTTTCTCTATCTCTTTAATACTTTAATAACACTTGATGACACAAAAGCTCTGAGCGATCAAATCATATCAAATCTTCATTTCAGATTGAAGATGCATTCCATGGTATTGCCATCTTAAGTCTTTCCATCGTTATGGAATATCTGTCCATGTATTCAGGATAGTTTTCAGCCAGGGTGTATAATTTCCAGTGTGCCAGTCTTGTCATCCTCGTTACATCCATGGCAAAGTGTTTTATTCATGTTGACATTATTGAAAGGGAATTTTTTAAAATTCCTTTTCAGATTATTATCTGCTAATGTATACAGATAAAACTGTGTAATCATTCATTTTTATCAGTTTGGACAGCTTGATAGTTGTCTTTAATTTCTTTACTTTCTGACACTTTAAGATTATCCTGGGACACATATGTAATGCCTCACCCCTAAATTCAGACATGTGTTCAAAGAACTTCTGTCCTTTTATTTTTTTATTTATTTATTCTTTAACATTGAAATCGTTTTGACTATGCTGGGTGTTTGTTGCTAGATGGAAGTTGCTAGGACCTCTGGACTGCAGTCTCTCATCTCTTGCTGACCTCTTGTTGACCTCTGCAGATTCCTGGTAGGTGGGAGCTTGTTAGTTCCTTGTTCCTTATCAGAACCTCCTGTGGTAAGTGTTTTTCTCTTCTCTGTTGCCTGGTAAGGGTGGGTGGTCATGGGCATCCCAAAGTTGGCTAGAAGTCAATTATTTAGGCAGGCTTGTGCACAGATATGGGAGAAGGCAATGGCACCCCACTCCTGGAAAATCCCAAGGATGGAGGAGCCTGGTAGGCTGCAGTCCATGGGGTGGCTAAGAGTCGGACACCACTGAGTGACTTCATTTTCACTTTTCACTTTCATGCATAGGAGGAGGAAATGGCAACCCACTCCAGTGTTCTTGCCTAGAGAACTCCAGAGACTGCGGGGCCTGGTGGGCTGCCATCTATGGCGTGGCACAGGGTCGGCCTCAACTGAACCACTTAGCAGCTGCAGCAGCAGCAGCAGCAGTGCATAGATATCAAAGGGGATGAGACAGTCAGGTAGGATCACATATGTCATCGTGAAACAATACTTCTCCTCTTAGCCAAAGCTAACGAAAGATTTCTGTTCTAGGTCAACCTAGAAGAGATCACTTAAGAGGTAAAGAAACTTAAACTCCATTAGCAAAGGCAGTTCAACATCTCAAGAAAACTTGTGCTAGGCACAAAACTCTTTTCTGGGGGCCTACTTTCCCTACAACCTCCTTATCCCATTCTGTACCCATTCCTTTGCTTCTCCCGTCCTGAAAATGCCACCTGTAAGACAGAACTACTTCGTTTTCCTTCTTAAAGTGTGATTGCATTCCATACATTCTTGTAATAACAAGTCATACATTTCCCTTCAGCAACCAAGAACTCACTCTTATATTGGCATTTGATAGATTGGTGAGCATACCTATCAGTGATAATAGCGCCCACCCCGCTTCCTGCAAGAACAGAACAAAACAAAACAAAACAAAAAAATTGCTTTCTTACATTTAATATGTTCGGATGGTGCCAGTCACTATTCATGCAGAGTCAAAAATCTCTTTTGTTTCTGTGTAAAAGGGAGGTCCTTTCAAGTCGTGAATGTTTAAGAAGTTTCATTTATTTGGAAGTGACCTAGCTATTCAATACACTGTCGTCACTTAGTTTAGCACCAGGATAGAAACTCAGGTAACCAAAACACCTGGAGGAACGATTGTAAGTTCAGTTCAGTTCAGTTGCTCAGTCGAGTCTGACTCTTTGGGACCCCGTGGCCTGCAGGACGCCAGGCTTCCGTGTCCATCACCAACTCCAGGGGCTTGCTCAAACTCATGTCCATAGAGTCAGTGATGCCATCCAACCATCTTATCCTCTGTCATCCCCTTCTCCTCTGCCTTCAATCAAGACTATGAGAGGCAGATATTTTAGAGTATAATTATTGTTAAGAGTTTATCTAAAAGCTCATATCACATTTACATATTTTACATTGGTTGTTGCGGTTTCCAGGTACTTTCTTGCTGACAAGCTTGTGACACATATAACAATAGAGCAATTTTTACCTCAGAAGAAACCTAGGCACTATGAACATGTTGTGCTTAATGTTGTTGACTCTTAGACATGTCTATAGTGGAGGAGCAAAACCAAAAATACTAGATATTTAATATTGACTAGTTCCCAGTTCACGGGACTCTGACATTCATTTAGGTCAATGTTTTCTTGTATTTCCAGCAGTTTGATTTGGAAGGGCTGCCTTGTCTTGAGACCATTGAAATCAGAACTCAGAACTTGAGCAATATTATCAAAAAACACAAGGCTCACACTGACATATACCTTAATCCAGACAGACAGACAAGACATCTTCCAGTTTTCCGCCTGAGATTTAAAATATTTCTTTGAGCCGTTTTCCTGGGAAGTGGGGGGGGGGGAGTGGGAGTGGCAGCGAGGCAGGCTTGGGTAACAAGCTAATTGTTGGTCATTGCATATGCAAAGAACCAGCTTTCCGGGTTCCAAGGAAAAAAGCTTCCTTGGTACCCAATTTTGTTTGGATCTATAGACTCTCATGGCCCTCCTAGGTCAGGACATCTTTCCTTTCTGTAGTCCTCGTTTGAACCCTAAATCATAGACAGCTTGGATTGTCTCTGTGGGGTGGATGTATTGTCCTCGTGTTTGACCTGGCGGCAGTAGCGAGGTCCGAGAGCCTCTCCTGGAACCGGGCGTGGGGACAGGGCTCACCGGGAGCCACTGGTGGAAGTGGGCAATGCGCCGGGAGCGCGCCAGGGTCGGGGTTCCGGTCGGGAGGGGGTGGGGGGTGGTAACAGTTGTGCTCTCGGTGGTGGCCACTGCGGCTGGAAACGCGCCGGGAGCGCACCCGGGGCGGGGTAAACCTGGGCTGCGCGGGTCGAGATTTAGATGGCTGTGGGTGGGGGTTCGGTCCCAGTTGTGCTCTCGGGGGTCGCCACTGCGGCTAGGAACGCCCATTTCCTACGCTCCTGTTTCCCCAAGGATCCACATCTAGTGGGTGCAGCGGAGGGCTGCGGGCCACAGGTCAGGGAACTGGGACTGCTTGGAGCAGGGAACCATGTATTCCGCCGTCTGTTGGCACATTCTCGGAGCTCCCCAACCTGGTGGTTGCAGAAAGGCCTCGCCCTTGGTGTCAAGGCCTTTACCGCTCCACCCCTTTGCTGAAAAATCTCAGTCTGCACGGTTTTCCCAAGCAGCCTAGTGTCCCCTGGAAGTCCAAGGGACAGAACACTGAACTCTGGCCGGCTGGCCCAGCCCTGCTTCTGGCACTTTGTAAGCCAGCGGGCCCTTGAGCACCTGCTGGGATGGGAAAGGGAAGGGTCCACGGATTGCACCCTAGAAACTTAGTAGGGTGCATGGATTTTAAACCCTGGTGGCCGCCCAGGCAGCAAAGAAGGGGGGAGGGCACCTTGCTGCCCTTTCATGGCAGAATCTGTGGCTGTCCTGATGCGTGGGCCTTTTCATGGGGACCTTGTGCAATAAAAGTTTGGTGTTTTGGTACTGAATAATTAGACATTGTAAAAAGTTTAAATTATGTGGTGGTGTAATTAAAAAACAAAACAAAACAAATCCAAGCCCCAAGTGTTTGGCACAGGGAGGGTTAAGTATTGAAGGCCTGTTTTCCTTGCACTGTGGCATTCTATCAAGAAGTGTGCAGGATTTTTTTTTTTTTTTTAAGAAAAGTGTTCGAAGTGAGGGAAACAGGAAACCCAGAGGTGCCCCTGTATTTTGGGGAAGGCCTTAGGAGGTCACTTGGAAATGCTGCTGCCTGTGGGGGAGGGGGGCAGATGGGCTGTGCAGGCTTGTCCTTTGCATTCATGTTCTTGTGTGTAGAAACCCAGCTCGGAGCCATCTCCTGATGTGTAAGAATTTCGCAGACAAACCTTGAGCTAAGCAATGCATTTGTTCCTGAGGAAATGTTTGTCTTAAGCGATGTAAATATCCTATGTATATCTGCTGGACTCTGGCTTCAGGTCGGTTCCCCCAATAGGCTCAGAAGCGACTTGAACAAAACAGTATGTTTTCCTCGTACCTTGTTCTCCTAATCTATGTTAAGGAAATGATATATTTGCCTGGAATACTGCCTTTCTTCAAGATTCATGTCAATCAGTTTTTGGCCCAGGATGACTCACCTGCTGCCAATGTGACCTCAAGGCATGTCGTGGGGGAGGGGCCTGGTGCCATTCCCTGAGACAGTGCCTTTCTTTCCTGAGCTGACTGCTAGTGCCTGTAGAATATCTGGCTAGAGCCCAGCAGGGCGTACACCCCGCCTCAAGTCTAAGTCAGCAGCTTTCTCTATCTCATTTATACTTTAATAACAATTGATGACACAAAAGCTCTGAGCGATCAAATCATATCAACTCTTCATTTCAGATTGAAGATGCATTCCATGGTATTGCCATCTTAAGTCTTTCCATTGTTATGGAATACCTGTCCATGTATTCAGGATAGTTTTCAGCCAGGGTGTATAAGTTCCAGTGTGCCAGTCTTGTCATCCTCGTTACATCCATGGCAAAGTGTTGTATTCATGTTGACATTATTGAAAGGGAATTTTTTTTAATTCCTTTTCAGATTATTATCTGGTAATATATACAGAAAAAACTGTGTAATCTTTCGTTTTTATCAGTTTGGACAGCTTGATAGTTGTCTTTAATTTCTTTCCTTTCTCATACTTTAAGATTTTCCGGGCACCGTACATGTACTGCCTCACCCCTAATCTCAGTCATGTGTTCAAAGAACTTCTGTCCTTTATCTGTTTACTTATTTTTTGCAACATTGAATTCGTTTTGACTATGCTGGGTCTCTGCTGCAAGATGGAAGTTGCTAGGACCTCTGGACTGCAGTCTTCCATCTCTTACTGACCTCTTGTTGACCTCTGCAGAATCCTGGTTGGCGGGAGCTTGTTAGTTCCTCGTTCCTTACCAGGACCTCCTGTGGTAAGTGTTTTTCTCTTCTCTGTTGCCTTGTAAGGGTGGATGGTCATTGGCATCCCAAAGCTAGCTAGAAGTCAATGATTTAGGCAGGCTTGTGCATAGATATGGGAGAAGGCAATGGCACCCCACTCCAGTACTCTTGCGTGGAAAATCCCATGGATGGAGGAGCCTGGTAGGCTGCAGTCCATGGGGTCGCTAAGAGTCGGACACCACTGAGCGACTTCACGTTCACTTTTCACTTTCATGCATGGGAGGAGGAAATGGCAACCCACTCCAGTGTTCTTGCCTAGAGAACCCCAGGGACTGCGGGGCCTCGTGGGCTGCCGTCTATGGGGTCGCACAGAGTTGGACACGACTGAAACGACTTAGCAGCAGCAGCGGCGGCAGCAGCAGCAGAAGCAGTGCATCGATATCAAAAGGGCTGCAAACAGTCAGGAAGGATCACATATGTCACCGTGAAACACTACTTCTCCACTTAGACAAAGCTAACAAAAGATTTCTGTTCTAGGTCAACCTAGAAGAGATCACTTAAGAGGTAAAGAAACTTAAACTCCATTAGCAAAGGCAGTTCGACATCTCAAGAAAACTTGTGCTAGGCACAGAACTCTTTGCTGGGGGTCCACTTTCCCTACAACCTCCTTATCCCATTCTGTACCCATTCCTTTGCTTCTCCCATCCTGAAACGGCCACCTGTAAGACAGAACTACTTTGTTTTCCTTCCTCAAGTGCCATTGCATTCCACATACTTTCTTGTAATAACAAGTCATACATTTCCCTTCAGCAACCAAGAACTGACTTTTATATTGGCATTCGCTATAGCCCGCCCCCCTCCCCCCACCCCCAAGAACAGAACAAAACAAAACAAAACAATTGCTTTCTTATATTTAACATGTCAGGATGGTGCCAGACACTATTCATGGAGAGTCAAAAATCTCTTTTGTTTCTGTGTAAAAGGGAGGTCCTTTCAAGTCGTGAATGTTTCAGAACTTTCATTTATTTGGAAATGACCTAGCTATTCAATACACTGTCGTCACAAGGATAGAAACTCGGGTAACCAAAACACCTGGAGAAACGTTTGTTAGTTCAGTTCAGTTCAGTTGCTCAGTCGTGTCTGACTCTTTGGGACCCCGTGGCCTGAAGGACGCCAGGCTTCCGTGTCCGTCACCAGCTCCAGGGGCTTGCTCAAACTCATGTCCATAGAGTCAGTGATGCCATCCAACCATCTTATCCTCTGTCATCCCCTTCTCCTCTGCCTTCAATCAAGACTATGAGAGGCAGATATTTTAGAGTATAATTATTGTAAAGAGTTTGTCTAAAAGCTCATATCACATTTACATTTTTTACTTTTGTTGTTGTCGTTTCCAGGTAGTTTCTTGCTGACAAGCTTGTGACAGATATAACAATAGAGCAATTTTTACCTCAGAAGAAACCTAGGCACTATGAACATGTTGTGCTTAATGTTGTTGACTCTTAGACATGTCTATAATGGAGGAGCAAAACCAAAAATACTAGATATTTAATATTGACCAGTTCCCAGTTCACGGGACTCTGACATTCATTTAGGTCAATGTTTTCTTGTATTTCCAGCAGTTTGATTTGGAAGGGCTGCCTTGTCTTGAGACCATTGAAATCAGAACACAGAACTTGAGCAATATTATCAAAAAACACAGGGCTCACACTGACACATACCTTAATCCAAACAGACAGACAAGACATCTTCCAGGTTTCCGCCTGAGATTTAAAATATTTCTTTGAGCCAGTCTTCTGGGGAGTGGGGGGATGGGGGTGGCAGTAAGGCAGGCTTGGGTAACAAGCTAATTGTTGGTCATTGCATATGCAAAGAACCAGCTTTCCGGGTTCCAAGGAAAAAAGTTTCCTTGGTAACCAACTTTGTCTGGTTCTATAGAATATCATGGCTCTCCTAGGTCAGGTCATCTTGCCTTTCTGTAGTCCTCGTTTTATCCCTAAATCATAGACAGCTTGGATTGTCTTTGAGGGGTGTATGTATTGTCCTCATGTTTGACCTGGCGGCGGCAGCAGCGAGGTCAGAGAGCCTCTCCTGGAACCGGGCATGGGGACGGGGCTCACCGAGAGCCACTGGTGAAGGTGGGCAGCGCCCCTGGAGCGCGGCAGGGGCGGGGCGAACCCGGGCGGCACAGGGCGGTTGTCGGCTCCTGGCGGGGGTAGGGGAGGGCTTCCCAGTTGTGCTCTCAGAGATGGCCACTGCAGCTGGAAATGCGCCGGGAGCGCAGCCAGGGTGGGGTAAACCTGGGCTGCACAGGTCGAGATTCCGCTCGCTGTGGGTGGGGGGTCGGTCCCTGTTGTGCTCCCGGGGGTCGCCAATATGGCTGGGAACCTGCCGGGAGCCCGGCAGGGCCGGGGCGAAACCTGGCGGTGCGGGGCGGGGTGGGGTTCCGTTCGCAGTGGGGGTCGGCTCCTGGCGGGGGTGGGGGAGGGCTTTCCAGATGTGCTGTTGGGGGTCGCCATTGCGGCTGGGAATGCCCATTTCATGAACTCCTGGATCCCCAAGGATCGGCATCCATTGGCCACAGCGGAGGGGTGCGGAACACAGGTAAGGGAACGGGGACTGCGTGGAGCAGGGAACCATGTATTCCGCCCTGTGTTGGCACAGTCTCAGAGCTCCCCAACCTGACGGTCGCAGAAATGCCTCGTCTTTGGGGTCAAGGCCTTTACCGCTCCACCCCTCTGCTGAAAAACCTCAGAGTCTGCGCGGTTTTCCCAAGCAGCCTAGTGTCCGCTGGAAGTCCAAAGGACAGAACCCTGAATTCTGGCCGGCTGGCCCAGCCCTGCTTCTGGCACTTTGTAGGCCAGCGGGCCCTGGAGCACCTGCTAGGATGGGAAAGGGAAGGGTACGCGAATTGCACCCTGGTGGCCGCCGAGGCAGCAAAGAAGGGGGGAGGGCACCTTACTGCCCTTTAATGGCAGACAGAATCTGTGGCTGTCCTGCTGCGTGGGCCTTTTCATGGGGACCTTGTGCAATAAAAGTTTACCGGTGACCTTAGGGAACTTCCCAGTGTGCTTCTGACAGATGAGGGATGCTGTGGAGTTGGCGGGGCCTCTCAGGACTCCGCTGGGTTTGGCGCAATGGAAGAGGGCCTCATCTCCAGGGAAGGCAGGAACCTCAGGCTTCCTCTCCGTTTCGGACTCCGACCGCAGGGTCCCTGCAGAGTTGGGACAGGAGAGTCAGGAATCGTCTTGTCTGAGGAAGGGAACTCCGCTTGCCTCTCGAGGTGCTCAGAGGGTCTCAGGCCCCTTGTTGAGCTGTGTGTGGAATCTGCGGGTGTTTCCAGAAATGCACGACGGTGACAGTGCCCCTTCGTGTTGTGCCTTCACCCACTGGGTTGCCTTCGAAGAGGTGTCCGGGCCTCGGGTTCTTTTCAAGAGCGGACAGGGAAATCGGGGTCTTTCAGCATGTGGGACCACCCACGGGGCTAGTCTCAAATTTCCTAGTGAGGCCGGCTTCATCCTGAGGTGTGCTGGGAACGCCGGGGACCCTTCCAGACAACGCAGGGGGATCGACTCTCCTGTCGCCATCAGGAGGGGAGAAGGGGCTCAGATGAAGAGGGGACGGAACCCTTGGTGTTACCCTCGAGGGAAACCGGTGTGTGGGGGACTTTTGGGGGTTGCATGAAAGGAGTCAGGTACCGTTTCGCACTTCAGGACAGAACCTGGGACTTCCCTTGAGACGCCGTAGCGGGCAAGGGCCTCATCTTGCGAAGACGTTGGGACCATGTGGATTTTCTCGAGTTGCGGCAGGATTCTCGAGTTTAGACGAGGATTTCAGGCTTCCTCTTGGGTTGGCCTTGGGAAGCCCCATCTCCCATTCAAGTAGCGAGGGAAATCTGGGGGTAGCGCTCGAGTCACTGCAGGGCCAAATAGACCTCATCAAGGCGTGTGTCCGGAAACTAATATTCCTCTCCAGGGAAGGCAGGGATCTCGGGGTTACATTTCAGGCTCCCTCGGGGAGTCAGGCCTCGTCTCGAGGGGAAGCCAAGGACTCCGCTCTCCTCTCGAGTGGCGACGCGGATCTCTTGGAGCCCACTGAGTGGCCTCAAGGGAGTCCAGCCTCCTCTTCAGTTTGGAGAGAGGACACGGGATTGCTCTCCAGGCCATGCAGGAATAGAAGGCCCTCAGCTCGCCAGGACGGGGGCGTCTCAGGTGTTTCCTCGAGCTGTGGCGCCCGTGGGGGTTTTCTCCCGAGGCACGACGAGGATCTCAGGGAGCCTCTCGTGCGGCGCCAGGGAAGTCAGGTCTCCATGCGCGTGGCGAGGGGGAGTGCGTCATGGCTCTCGAGTCACGGGAGGGGACTAGGGCCTCGAGACGCATTGAAGAAGGACTCTCGAGGTCTTTCTAGGGTGGCGGCGGGAAACCCTCGTTTCCCTCGCCTTCTGCCGGGGATCTTAGGGAACTTTCCAGGGTGCCTCTGAGAGGCGAGGGATCCTGTGGAGTTGGCGGGGCCTCTCGGGACTCCGCTGGGTCTGGCGCAACGGAAGAGGGCCTCACCTCGAGGGGAGGCAGGAACCTCAGGCTTCCTCTCCGTTTCGGCTCCGACCACAGGGTCCCTGCAGAGTTGGGACAGGGGAGTCATGCCTCGTCTTGTCTGAGGAAGGGAACCCCGCTTGCCTCTCGAGTTGTCAGGGGTTTTCAGGCCCCTCGTCGAGCTGTGTGTGGAACCCGCGGGTCTTTCCGAATGATGCACGGGGGTGTCAGTGCCCCTTCGTGTTGTGCCTTCACCCACAGGGTTGCCTTTGAAGAGGGGTCCGGGCGTCGGGTCCTTCTCAAAAGCGGCCCGGGGAATCGGGGGCATTTGGCATGTGGCACCACCCACGTGGCTCGTCTCGAATTTCCCTGTGAGACCAGCCTCATCCTGAGGTGCACCGGGAAGGCCGGTAACCCCTTCTGAACCACGCAGGGGAATCGACTCTCCTGTCGTGATCAGGAGGGGAGAACGGGCTCAGATGAAGCTGTGCCGGGACACTCGGTGTTCCCTCGAAGGTACCCGGCGTGTCGGGGAGCTTTTGGGGGTCGCACGAAGGGTGTCAGGTACTGTTTCGCACTTCAGGGTGGAACATGGGACTTCCCTTGAGATGCTGTAGTGGGCAAGGGCCTCATCTTGCGAAGACGTTGGAACCACGTGTTTTTCTCGAGTTGCGTCGGGATTCTCAAGTGACGATGGGGATTACAGGCTTCCTCCTCTGTTGGCCCTGGGAAGCCCAGTCTTCCATTCGATTGGCGAGGGAAAGCTGGGGGTTGCGCTCTAGTCACTGCAGGGCCGAAGAGACCTCATCTAGGCTTGTGTCCAGGACCTAATGTTCCTCTCCAGGGAAGGCAGGGATCTCGGGGTTGCATTCCAGGATCCCCCTGGGTGTCAGGCCTCGTCTCGAGGGGAAGCAAAGGACTCCGCTGTCCTCCCGAGTCGCGACGCGGATCTCTTGGAGCCCCCTAGTGGCGTCAATGGAGTCAAGCCTCCTCTTCATTTTGGAGAGAGGGCTCGGGATTGTTCTCCAGGCCATGCAGGAAAAGAAGGCCCTTCACCTCGCGAGGACGGGGGCGTCTCAGGGGTTTCCTCGAGCTGTGGCACCCGTGGGGGTTTTCTCGCGAGGCACGGCGAGGATCTCAGGGAGCCTCTCGTGCGGCGCCAGGGAAGTCAGGTCTCCCTGCACGTAGCGAGGAGGAGCGTGTTGTGGCTCTCGAGTAATGGGAGGGGACTAGGGCCTCAAGACGCGTTGAAGAGGGTCTCTCGAGGTCTTTCTAGGGTTGTGGCGGGAAAAAGTCGTTTCCCTCGTCTTCTACCGGGGACCTTAGGGAACTTCCCAGGGTGTCTCTGAGAGTTGAGGGATACTGTGGAGTTGGCGGTGCCTCTCGGGACTCCGCTGGGTTTGTCGCAATGGAAGAGGGGCTCATCTCGAGGGGAGGCAGGAACCTCAGACTTCCTCTCTGTTTCGGACTCCAACATCAGGGTCCCTGCAGAGTTGGGACAGGAGAGTCAGGCTACGTCTTTTCTGAGGAATGGAACTCCGCTTGCCTCTCGAGTTGTTCATGGGATTTCAGGCCCCTTGTCAAACTGTGTGTGGAATCTGCATGTTTTTCCAGACGATGCACGGGGGTGTCAGTGACCCTTCGTTTTGTGTCTTCATCCACAGGGTTGCCTTCGAAGAGGTGTCCGGGCATCGTGTTCTTATGAAGAGCGGACTGATAAATCGGGGTCGTTCAGCATTTGGCACCACCCACGTGGCTAGTCTCGAATTTCCTCATGAAACCGGCCTCATCCTGAGGTGTGCCGCGAAGGTCATGAAACCCTTCCAGACAAAGCAGAGGATTTGACCCTCCTGTGGCGATCAGGAGGGGAGAAGTGGCTCAGATGAAGTGCTGCTGGGAACCTCGGTGTTTCCCTCAAGTGAGACAGGTATGTCGGGTAACTTTTGGGGTCGCATAAAGCGTTCCAAGTACCGTTTCGCTCTTCAAAATGGAACGTTGGACTTCTCTTGGGGTGCTCCAGCGGGCATGGGCCTCATCTTGGAATGACTGAGGAACCACTTGGTTTTTCTCGAGTTGCGGTGGGATATTTGAGTTACCACAGGGAATTCATGCTTCCTCTTGTGTTGGCCCACAAAAGTCTTATCTTCCATTGGAGATTCGAGGAAGAGCTGGAGGTGCGCTCTAGTCACTGAAGGCAAGAGAGACCCCACCAAGGCTTGTGTGCAGGACCTAATGTTCATGTCAAGGCTCGACAGAAATCTCGGGGTTGCATTCCAGACTCACCTTGGAGTCAGGCCTCGTCTCGAGGGGAAGCAAAGGACTCTGCTCTCCTCTCGAGTCGGACGGGTATGCCTTGGAGCCCACTGAGTGGCTTAAAGGGAGTCAAACCTCCTCTGGTGTTTGGAGGGAAGACACGGGATTGCTCTCCAGGGAATGCATGAAATGAAGGCCCTCATCTCCCAATGACTGGGGCGTCTCGTAGGTTTTCTCGAGCTGTGGCGCTAGTGTGGGGTTTCTCACGAAGTAAGACTGGGAGCTCAGTGAGTCTCGCACGTGGTGCCAGGGCAGTCAGGTCTCTATGCACGTGGTGAGAGGGAGCCCGTCATTGTTCTCGAGTCATGGTAGGGGAATTGGGCCTGAAGACGTGTTAAAGAAGGACTCTCGAGGTCTTTCCTGGGTTGCAGAAGGAAACCCTGGGTTCCATCGACTTGTGCCAGTGACCTCAGGAAGCTTCTCAGCGTGCCTCTGAGAAGTCAGGGTCACTGTGGAGTTGGGAGGGGCCTCTCGGAACTCCACTGGGTTTGGTGCAATGGAAGAGGGCCTCATGACAAGTTGAGGCAGGAACCTCAGGGTTCCTCTCCTGGCTTCGAATGCGCCGGATCTGACTCGGATCGCAGAGTCCCTGCAGAGTTGGGACAGGAGAGTCAGGCCTCGTCTTGTGTGGAGGAATGGAACTCCGCTTGACTCTCGCGTTGTTCATGGGGTGACAGGCCACTTGTCGATTTGTATGTGGAACTTGCGGGTTTTTCTGGACGATGCACCGGGGTGTCACTGCCCCTTCGTGTTGTGCCTTGATCCACAGGATTGCCTTCGAGTTGGGTTCTGCCATCGGGTTCTTATCAAGAGCGGACCAGGGAATTGGGGTCTTTTGGCATGCCGCACCACCCACGAGGCTATGTCTCAAATTTCCTCGTGAGACTGGCCTCATCTTGATGTGCGCCAGGAAGGTCGGGAATGTCTTCCAGACAAAGCAGGGGAATCGAACCTCCTGTCGCGATCAAGAGGGGAGAAGAGTCTCAGATGAAGTGGTGCCGGGAACCTCGGTGTTCTCCTCAAGTGAGAATGGTATGTCGGGGAACTTTTGGGGTCGCATCAAGGGTTCCAAGTAACTTTTCGCTCTTCAATACGGAACGTGGGACTTCTCTTGAGACGCTGTAGCGGGCAAGGGCCTCATCTTTCGATGACGGGGGAACCATGTGGTTTTTCTTGAGTTGGGGCGGGATTCTCGAGTTACGACGGGGAATTCAGGCTTCCTCTTCAACTGGCCCAGGGAAGTCCAGTTTTCATTCGAATTGCGAGTTAGAACTGGGGATTGCTCTCGAGACACTGCAGGGCCAAATAGACCTCATCTAGGCTTGTGTCCAGGACCTAATGTTCCTCTGCTGGGGTGACAGCGATCTCGGCATTGCATTCTCAACTCACCCGGGGAATCAGGCCTCGTCTCGAGGGGAAGCCAAGGACACCGCTCTCCTGTCAAGTTGCGACGGGTATATCTTTGAGCTCACTGTGTGGCCTAAAATGAGTCAAGCCTCCTGTGGAGTTTGGAGAGAGGACTCAGGATTGCTCTCCAGGCCATACAGCAAAAGAAGGCCCTCATCTCGTGAGGACTGGGGCTTCTCGTGGGTATTCTCGAGCTGCGGCTCCAGTGTGGTGTTGCTCACGAGGTATAATGGGGAGCTCAGGGAGCCTCTCCTGTGGCGCCAGGGAAGTCAGGTTTCTATGCGCGTGGCTAGGGGGAGCGCGTCATTGCTCTCGAGTCATGGTAGGGGAATCGCACCTCAAGACGCGTTGAAGAAGGACTCTCGAGGTCTTTTACGGGTTGGGGCAGGAAACCCTTGGTTCCCTCGACTTGTGCCGGTGATCTCAGGAAGGTCTAAGGGTGCCTCTGAGAAGTCAGGGATACTGTGCAGTTGGGAGGGGCCTCTCGGGACTCCACTGGGTTCGGTGCAATGGAAGAGGGCCTCATCTCGAGTGGAGGCAGGAAACTCATGTTTCCTCTCCTGACTTCCCCTGGGCCAGATCTGACTCGGATCGCAGTTTCGCTGCAGAGTTCGAACAGGAGAGTCAGGCCTCGTCTTGTGTGGAGGAATGGAACTCTGCTTGCCTCTCCAGTTGTTCACGGGGTGACAGGTCACTTCTCGAGCTGTGTGTGGTACCTGCGGGTTTCTCTGGACGATACCCGGGGGTGTCAGTGCCCCTTCGTGTTGTGCCTTCATCAAAAGGGTTATCTCCAAAGAGGTGTCCGGGCATTGGGATCTTATCAAGAGCGAACCGGGAAATCGGGGTCTTTCGGCATGTGTCACCATCCACGAGGCTATGTCCCGAATATCCTGGTGAGACCGGCCTCATCCTGGGATGCACCGGGAAAGGCGGGAACCCCTTCAAGACAAAACAGGGGAATCGACCCTCCTGTCGCGATCAGGAGGGGAGAAAGGGCCCAGATGTAGTGGTGCCAGGAATCTCGGTGTTCTCCTCGAGTCAGACCAGTGTGTCGAGGAACTTTTGAGGTCGCATCAAGGGTGCCAATACCGTTTCGCAATTCAAGACGGAACGTGGGACTTCTCTTGAGACGCTGTAGGGGGCAAGGGCCTCATCTTGCGATGACAGGGGAACCAAGTAGCGTTTCTCGAGTTGTGGCGGGATTCTCGAGTTTCGACGGGGAATACAGTCTTCCTCATGTGTTGGCCCAGGGAAGTCCTATCTTCCATTCGAGTTTCAAGGGAGAGCTGGGGATTGCCCTCGAGTCACTGTAGGGCAAAATAGACCTCATCTAGGCTTGTGTCCAGGACTTAATGTTCATCCCTAGGGGCGACAGGGATCTCGGGCTTGCATACCAGACTCACCTGGGGAATCAGGCCTCGTCTCGAGGGGAAGCAAAGAACTCCGCTGTCCTTTTGAGTCGCGATGGGTATCTCTTGGAGCCCACTGTGTGCCCTAAAGGGAGTCAAGCCTCCTGTGCTGTTTGGATAGAGGACTCGGGATTCCTCTACAGGCCATGCAGGAAAAGAAGGCCCTCATCTCGCGATGACGGCGGCGTCTTGTGGGTTTTCTAGACTGCCGCGCTAGTGCCGGGTTTCTGACGAGGTACGAGAGGGAGCTCAGGGAGCCTCTCGTGTGGCGCCAGGGAAGTCAGGTCCCCATGAGATGGCTAGGGGGAGATCGTCATTGCTCTCGAGTCATGGTAGGGTAATCGGGCCTCAAGACGGGTTGAAGAAGGACTCTCGAGGTCTTTCTCGGGTCACTGCATAAAACCCAGGGTTCCCTTGACTTGTGCCTGCGACCTCAGGGAGCTTCTCAGAGTGCCTCTGAGAAGTCAGGGATACTGTGCAGTTTGGAGTGGCCTCTCGAGACTCCTCTGCATTTGGTGGAATGTAAGAGGGACTCATCTCGAGTTGAAGCAGGAACCTCAGTGTTCCTCTCCATTTCTGACTCAGATCGCAAGGTCCCTGCATGTTGGTACAGGAGAGTCAGGCCTCGTCTTTTCTGGAGGATGGGACTCCTCTTGCCTCTCGAGTTGTTCTCGAGGTGACAGGCCACTTGTCGAGCTGTGTGTGTAACCTGCCCGTTTTTCCGGATGATGCACAGGTGTGTTAGTGCCCCTTCGTGTTGTACCTTCATACTCAAGGCTGCCTTCCAAGTGGTGTCCGAGCATCGGATTCTTATCAAGAGCGGACCGGGAAATTGGAGTCTTTCAGCAAGTGGCACCACCCACAAAGCTACGTATCGAATTTCCCCATGAGACCGGCCTCATCCTGAGTTGTGCAGGGAAGGTCGGGCCCCCTTGCAGACAAAGCAGGGGAATCGACCCACCGGTCACGATCAGGAGGGGAGAAGGGGCTTAAATGAAGTGGTGCCGGGAACCTCGGTGTTCCCCTTGAGTGAGACCGGCGTGTTGGGGGACTTTTGGGGTCGCATCAAGGGTGCCAAGTACCGTTTCGCATTTCAAGACGGAACCTGGGACATCTTTTGAAACGCTGTAGCGGGCAAGGGCCTCATCTTGCGATGACGGGAGAACCACGTGGTTTTGCTCGAGTTGCGGCGGGATTCTCGAGTTATGACCGGGAATTTAGGCTTCCTCTTGTTGGCCTTGAAATCCAACCTTCCATTCGGGTTGCGAGGGGGAGCTGGGGATTGCGCTAGAGTCACTGCAGGGCAAAAGAGACCTAATCTAGGCTTGTGTCCAGGATCTAAAGTTGCTCTCCAGGGGCGACAGGGATCTCGGGTTTGCATTCCAGACTCATCCGGGGAGTCAGTTCTCACCTCGAGGGTAAGCAAAGAATTCCGCTCTCGTCTCGAGTCGCGATGGGTATCTCTTGGAGCCCAATGTGTGTACTAAAGGGAGTCAAGCCTCCTGTGGAGTTTGGAGAGAGGACTCGGGATTGGACTCCAGGCCATGCAGGAAAAGAAGGCCCTCATCTCGAGATGACGGTGGCGTCTCGTGGGTTTTCTCGAGCTGCGGCGCCAGTGTGGGGTGTCTCATGAAGTACCACAGGGATTTCAGGGAGCCTCTTGTGTGGCGTCAGGAAAATCCAGTATTCCATTCGAGTTGCAAGTTAGAACTGGGGATTGCTCTCCAGTCACTGCAGGGCAAAATAGACCTCATCTACGCTTGTGTCCAGGACCTAGTGTTCCACTACTGGGCCGACAGGGATCTCAGGGTTGCATTCTCGACTCACCCGGAGAGTCAGGCCTCGTCTTGAGGGGAAAAAAAGGACTCCGCTCTCCTGTCGAGTCGCGACGGGTATCTCTTGGAGCCCACTGCGTGGCGTAAAGGGAGTGAAGCCTCCTATGGAGTTTGGAGAGATGACTCGGGATTGTTTTCCTGGCCATGCAGGAAAAAAGGCCCTCATCTCGCGATGACGGGGGCGTCTCGTTGGTTTTCTCCAGCTGCGGCGCCAGTATCAGATTTCTCACCAGGTATGACGGGGAGCTCAGAGAGCCTCTCGTGTGGTGCTAGGGACGTCAGGTCTCCGTGCGTGTGGTGAAGGGGAGTGCGTGATTGCTCTCGAGTCATAGTAGGCGAATCGGGCCTCAAGACGCATTGAAGAAGGACTCTTGAGGTCTTTCTTGGGTTGCGGCAGGGAACCCTGGGTTCCCTCGACTTGTGTCAGTGACCTCAGGCAACTTCTCAGGGTGCCTCTGAGAAGTCAGGGACACTGTGGATTTGGGAGGGGCCTTTCGTTACTCAACTGGGTTTGGTGCAATCGAAGAGGGCCTCATCTCGAATGGAGGCAGGAACCTCAGGGGTCCTCTCCATTTCTGACTCGGGTCGCAGAGTACCTGCCGAGTACGGACAAGAGAGTCACGCCTCGTCTTCCGTGGAGGAATGGATCTCCGCTTGCCTTTCGAGTTGTTCACGGAGTGACAGGCCACTTGTTAAGCTGTGTGTGGAACCTGCGGGTTTTTCCGGACGATGCACAGGGGTGTCAGTGCCCCTTCGTGTTGTGCCTTCATCCACAGGGTTGCCTTCAAAGAGGTTTCCGGGCATCGGGTTCTTTTCAAGAGCGTACCAGAAAATTGGGGTCTTTCAGCATGTGGTACCACCCACGAGGCTACGTCTCGAATTTCCTCGGGAGACCGGCCTCATCCTGAGGTTCGCCGGGAAGGTAGGGAACCCTTGCAGACAAAGCAGGGGAATCGACACACCGGTCGCGATCAGAAGGGGAGAAGTGGCTCAGATGAAGTGGTGCCGGAAACCTCGGTGGTCCCCTCGAGTGAGACCGGTATTTCACGGCACTTTTGAGGTCGCATCAAGGGTGCCAAGTTAAGATTCGCACTTCAAGACGGAACGTGGGAATTCTCTGGAGATGCTGTAGTGGGCAAGTGCCTCATATTGCGATGACGAGGGAAACACGTGGTTTTTCTCGAGTTGAGGCGGGATTCTCGAGTTACGATGGGGAATTCAGGCTTCCTCTTTTGTTGGCCCAGGAAGTCCAATCTTCCATTCAACTTGTCAGAGAGAGCTGTGGGTTGCTCTCGAGTCACTTCAGGGCAAAGAGTCCTCATCTAGGCTTGGGTCCAGGACGTAGTGTTCCTCTCCAGGGGCAACAGGTATATCCGGGTTGCATTCCAGTCTCACACGGTGGGTCACGCCTCGTCTCGAGTGGAAGCAAAGGACTCCACTATCCTCTCGAGTCGCGACGTGTAACTCTTGGAGCCCAATGAGTGGCCTAAAGGGAGTCAAGCGTCCTGTGTAGCTTGGACAGAAGGTTCACGCTTGATCTTCATACCATTCAGTTAAAGATGGCCCTCCTCTCGTGATGACGGGAGCGTCTCATGGGTTTTCTCGAGCTGCGGCGCCAGTGTGGGGTTTCTCACGAGATATGATGGGGAGCTCGGGGAGCCTCTCGTGCGGCGCCAGAGAAGTCAGGCCTCCATGCGTGTGGCCAGGCAGATCGCGTCATTGCTCTGGAGTCATGGGAGGGACTAGGGCCTCAAGACGCATTTAAGAAGGACTCTCGAGGTCTTTCTTGGGTTGGGGCGGGAAACACTCGTTTCCCTCGACCTCTACCGGGGACCTTAGGGAACTTCCCAGGTGCCTCTGAGAGGTGAGGGTTACTGAGGAGTTAGAGGGGCCTCTCGGGACTCCACTAGGTTTGACGAAATGAAAGAGGGCCTCATCTCGATTGGAGGCAGGAACCTCGGGCTTCCTCTCCATTTCTGACTCCGACCGCAGGTCCCTGCAGGGTTGGGACAGGAGAGTCAGGCCTCGTCTTGTCTGAGTAATGGAACTCTGCTTGCCTCTTGAGTCTTTCAGTGGGTCTCAGGCCCCTTGTCGAGCTGTGTGTGGAACCTGCGGGTGTTTCCAGAAGATGCACGGGGGTGTCATTGCCCCTTCATTTGGTGCCTTCCCCCACAGGGTTGCCTTCAAACAGGTGTCCGGGCATCAGGTTCATTTCAAGAGCGGACCGGGAAATCGGGGTCGTTCGACATGTGGCACCACCCACGTGGCTCATCTCGAATTTCCTCGTGAGACCAGCATCATCCTGAGGTGCGCCGGGAAGGCCGGGAACACCTTCCACACAAAGCACGGGAATCGAATCTCCTGTCGCGATCAGGAGGGGAGATGGGGCTCAGATGAAGTGGGGCCGGGACTCTAGGTGTTCCACTCGAGGGAACCCGGCGTTTCAGGGAACTTTAGGGGTCGCATCAAGGGAGCCAAGTACCGTTTCCCACTTCAGGACGGAACATGGGACTTCCCTGGAGACGCTGTAGCGGGCAAGGGCCTCATCCTGTGAAGACGTTGGAACCACGTCGTTTTTCTCGAGTTGCGTCTGGATTCTCGAAAACGACGTGGATTTCAGGTTTCCTCTTGGGTTGGCCCTGGGAAGCCCAATCTTCCCCTGGAGTTTGGAGGGAAAGCTGGGGGTTCTGCTCGAGTCACTACAGGGCCAAAGAGACCTCATCGAGGCGTGTGTCCAGGACCTAATATTCCTCTCAAGGGAAGACAGAGATCTCGGGTTTCCATTCCAGACTCCCCCGGGGAGTCAGGCCTCGCCTCGAGGGGAAGCAGAGGACTCCACTTTCCTCTCAAGTCGCGACACGGATCTCTTGGAGCCCAATGAGTGGACTCAAGGGTGTCGAGCCTCCTCTTCAGTTTGGAGAGAGGACTCGGGATTGCTCTCCAGGTCAGGCAGGAAAAGAAGGCCCTCATCTCGCGATGACGGGGGCATCTCATGGGTTTCCTCAGGCTGCGGCGCCCGTGGGGGTTTTCTCACGAGGCACGACGAGGACCTCAGGGAGCCTCTCATGCGCCGCTAGGGAACTCATGTCTCCATGCGCATGGCGAGGAGGAGCTGGTCATTACTCTCGAGTCATGGGAAGTGACTAGGGCCTCAAGACGCGTTGAAGAAGGACTCTCGAGGTCTTTCTCGCGTGGCGGCGGGAAACCCTCATTTCCCTCGACTTCTGCAGGGGACTATAGGGAACTTACCAGGGTGCCTCTGAGAGGTGAGGAATGCTGTGGAGTTGGCAGGGCCTCTCGGGACTCTGCTGGGTTCGGCGCAATGGAAGAGGGCCTCATCTCGAGGGGAGGCAGGAACCTCAGGCTTCCTCTCCGATTCTGACTCCGACTGCACGTGCCTGCAGTGTTGGGACAGGAGAGTCATGCCTCGTCTTGTCTGAGGAATGGAATTCTGGTTGCCTCTCGAGTTGTTCCGGGAGTCTCAGGCCCCTTGTCGAGCTGTGTGTAGACCCTGCGGGTTTTTCCGGATGATGCACGGGGGTGTCAGTGCCCCTTCGTGTTGTGCCTTCACTCACAGGGTTGCCTTCAAAGAGGTGTCCGGGCATCGGGTTCTTATCAGGAGCGGACCGCAAAATCGGTGTCGTTCGGTACGTGGCACCTCACACATGGCTAGTCTCGAATTTCCTCCTGAGACCGGCCTCATCCTGAGGTGCACCGGGAAGGCCGGGAACCCCTTCCAGAGAAAGCAGGGGAATTGACTCTCCTGTCGCGATCAGGAGGGGAGAAGGGGCTCAGATGAAGTGGTGCCGGGACCCTTGGTGTTCCCCTCGAGGGAACCCAGCGTGTCGGGGAACTTTTGCGGTCGCATCAAGGGTGTCAAGTACCGTTTCGCACTTAAGGACAGAACATGGGACTTCCCTGGAGACGCCGGGAATTTCGGTGTTCCCCTGGAGTGAGACCGGTATGTTGGGGAACTTTGGGGTCGCATCAAGGGTGCCAAGTAGCATTTCGAACTTTAAGATGGAACGTGGGACTTCTCTTGAGACTCTAGCTGGCAAGGGCCTCATATTGCGATGAAGGGGGAACCACATGGTTTTTAAGACTTGAGGCTGAATTCTCGAATTACGATGGGAAATTCAGACTTCCTCATGTGTTGACCGTGGGAAGCCCAATCTTCCATTCAAATTGTGAGGGAGAGATGGAGGTTGCTCTCGATCACTGTAGGGCAAAATAGACCTCATCTAGGCTTGTGTCTAGGACATAATGTTCCACTCCAGGGGCAACAGGGATCTCGGGGTTGCATTCCAAACTCACCCGGCGAGTCAGGCCTCGTCTCGAGGGAAGCAAAGGACTCCGCTCTCCTCTCGAGTCGCACCGGGTATTTCTTGGACCCAACTGAGTGGCCTAAAGGGAGTCAATCCTCCTGTGAAGTTTGGAGAGAGGACCAGGGATTGCTCTCCAGGTCAGGCAGGAAAAGAAGGCCCCCATCTCTCCTTGACGGGGGCATCTTGTGGGTTTTCTCACGAGGTACGATGGGGTACTCAGGGAGCCTCTTGTGTGGTACTAGGGAAGTCAGTTTTCCTGCTTGTGGCGAGGGGAGCGCGTCCTTGCTCTGGAGTCATGGTAGGGGAATCGGGCATCAAGAGACGTTGAAAAAGGACTCTCCAAGTCTTTCTCGGGTTACTTCAGGAAACTCTGGGTTCCCTCGACTTGTGCCAGTGACCTCAGGTAGCTTCTCAGGGAGCCTCTGAGAATTCAGGGATACTGTGGTGTTGGGAGGGGCCTCTCGGGACACCACTGAGTTTGGTTCAATGGAAGAGGGCCTCTTCTCTAGTTGAGGCAGGAACCTCAGGGTTCCTCTCCATTTCTGACTCCAATTGCAGGGTCCCTGAAGAGTTGGGACAGGAGAGTAAGGCCTCGTCTTGTGTGAAGGAATGCAACTTCACTTGCCTCTCGAGTTGTTCACGAGGTGACAGTCCACATTTGGAGCTGTGATTGGAATCTGCGGGTTTTTCCAGACGATGCATGGGGATGTCAGTGTCCCTTCGTGTTGTGCCTTCATCCACAGGGTTGCCTTCGAAGAGATGTCCGGGCGTCAGGTTCTTATCTAGAGTGGACCGGGAATTCGGGATCTTTTAACATGTGGCACCAACCATGAGGCTACTTTTTGAATTTCCTCATGAGACCGGCCTCATCCGGAGGTTCGCGGGGAACGTCGGGAACCCCTTGCAGACAAAGCATGGGAGTCGACCCTTCTGTCGCGATCAGGAGGGGTGAAGGGGCTCACAGGAAGTGGTGCCATGAACTTTGGTGTTTCCCTCGAGTGAGACCGGTATGTCAGGGAACTTTGGGGGTCGCATCAAGGGTGCCAAGTACCGTTTTGTACTTCAGGATGGAACGTGGGACTTCTCTTGATACGCTGTAGAGGCCAAGGGCCTCATCTTGCGATGACGGGGGAGCCACGTGGTTTTTCTCGAGTTGCGGCGGGATTCTCGAGTTACGACGGGGATTTCAGGCTTCCTCTTGTGTTGGGCCAGGGAAGTCCAATCATCCATTCGAGTTGCGAGGGAGAGCTGGGGGTTGCGCTCGAGTCACTGCAGGGCAAAGGAGACCTCATCTAGGCTTGTGTCCAAGACCTAATGTTCCTCTCCAAGGGCCACAGGGATCTCAGGTTTGCATTCCAGACTCACCCAGGGAGTCAGGCCTCGTGTCGAAGGGAAGCAAAGGACTCCGCTCTCCTTTCGAGTTGCGACGGGCACCTCTTGTAGCCCACTTTGTGGCCTAAAGGGAGTCAAGCCTCCTGTGAAGTTTGGAGAGAGGACTTGGGACTGCTCTCCAGGCCATGCAGGAAAAGATGGCCCTCATCTCGCGATGACGTAGGGGTCTTGTGTGTTTTCTCGAGCTGCAGCGCCAGTGTGGGGTTTCACACGAGGTACGACAGGGAGCTCAGGGAGCCTCTCATGTGGTGCCAGGGAAGTCAGGTCTCCATGTGCGTGGCGAGGGGGAGCGCGTTATTGCTCTCGAGCCATGGTAGGGGAATCTGACCTCAAGACGCGTTGAAGAAGGACTCTCGAGGTCTTTCTTCGGTTGTGGCAGGAAACCCTTATTTCCCTCGACGTTTGCCGGTGGCCTCAAGGAGCTTCTCAGAATGCCTATGAGAAGTCAGGGATACTGTGGAGATGGGAGTGGCCTCTCGGGACTCCACTGGGTTTGTTTTAATGGAAGAGGGCCTCATCTCGGGTTGAGGCAGGAACCTCAGGTTTCCTCTCCATTTCTGAATCAGATCAAAGCGTGCCTGCAGAGTTGGGATTGGATACTCAGGCCTCGTCTTGTCTGAGGAAGGGAGCTCCGCTTGCCTCTCTCGTTGTTTAAGGGGTGACAGGCCAGTTGTGGAGCTGTATGTGGATCCTGTGGGATTTTCCGGACGATGAACAGGGTTGCCAGTTCCCCCTCGTGTAGTGCCTTCATCCACAGGGTTGCCTTAGAAGAGGTGTCCGGGCATCGGGTTCTTATCAAGAGCAAGACCGAGAAATCGTGGTCTTTCGGCATGTGGCACCAACACGAGGCTACGTCTCGAATTTCTTCGTGAGACTGGCCTCATCCTGAGGTGCGCCATGAAGGTCGGGAACCCCTTCTAGACAAAGCAGGGGAATCGACCTTCCTGCCGTGATCAGGAGGGGAGAAGGGGCTCAAATGAAGTGGTGCCAGGAACTTCGGTGTTCCCTTGGAGTGAGACCGGTATATTGGGGAACTTTTGGGGTCGATTCAAGGGTGCCAAGTAGCATTTCGAACTTTATGACGAAACATGGGACTTCTCTTGAGACTCTGTAGCGGGCAAAGGCCTCATATTGCGATGAATGGGGAACCACGTGGTTTTTAAGAGTTGCGGCGGGATTCTCGAGTTACAACGGGAAATTCAGACTTCCTCTTGTGTTGGCCCAGTGAAGACCAATCTTCCATTTGAATTGCAAGGGAGAGATGGGTGTTGCTCTCGAGTCACTGTAGGGCAAAATAGACCTCATCTAGGCTTTTGTCCAGGACATAATGTTCCTCTCCAGGGGCAACAGGGATCTCGGGGTTGCATTCCAGACTCACCCGAGGTAAGGCCTCATCTCGAGGGGAAACAAAGTACTCTGCTCTCCTCTCCAGTCGCGACAGGTATCTCTTGGAGCCCATTGAGTGGCCTAAAGGGAGTAAAGCCTCCTGTGAAGTTTGGAGAAAGGACCAGGGATTGCTCTCCAGGTCAGGCAGGAAAAGAAGTCCCCAATCTCGCGATGACGGTGGCGTCTCGTGGGTTTTCCCGAGCTGTGGCGCCAGTGTGGGGTTTCTCACGAGGTATGACGGGGAGCTCAGGGAGCCTCTCATGTGGCGCCAGGGAAGTCAGGTGTCCATGCGCATGGCGAGGGGCAGCGTGTCATTGCTCTCGAGTCATGGTAGGGGAATCCGTCCTCAAGACGCGTTGAAGACGGACTCTTGAGGTCTTTCTCGGGTTGCGGCAGGAGACCCTGTGTTCCCTCGACTTGTGCCGGTGACCTCAGGGAGTTGCTCAGGGTGCCTCTGAGAAGACACTGATACTGAGGTGTTGGGAGGGGCCTCTCGGGACTCCACTGCGTTTGGTGCAATGGAAGATTGCCGGGAGCCAGCGAGAGACATTCCACTCGTGACAAATGTCATGACGAAAGAGTCTCGGCATACGCAAAGGCGGGATCGAGCCTCCGGGAGCTCCCCCGTATATTCTTCAGCATCTATCCCCAAAAACCAAAGTCTGCCTTCTTTATTGCTTTGTTCTCTCACCTCTGACATTACTGGGGATGTCCCCCACCACCATCTCACTCTCTCTGTCAAAGAGCTAACTTACAGCTCCAACTAATAATGTTCCTGGGCAATTAGGAGTGTTTAAATCCAAACCCCTCAGATGGTTTTCTAACTCGCCTGACAAGTTTACCCGGTCTCCTACAGCTATGCATACGATTGTGTACAGTCTCCCAGCCTCGAGACGCACGGGAAGTTTAAGATATTCAAATAGCTTAGAGCCTCTCAGAGAGTTAGAAACTGTCAGAATAAAACTAGTAAAAGATTTCATTGATGAACCAATGCTTTTTGCCAAGTTTCCACATCCCCTGAATTGTATCCTTGAATGTGTGCTAATTAATATAGTTGGTATGTAGAAAAAATAAGTAGTGGCCTTGATGTTGGTAACTTTAGACCCTTAAGGTAATAAATTCTTTCCTTTGTTGTAAACCCATTACACATCCTCCCTATAGGAATGCAATTTTATCTTCGAAAGATGGCGCCAAACCTTAAACAATTACTCTTAGAGAAAATAACTCTTATGGTTGATAAGTCTTTGTCAAGAGTCATAAAATGTTAATAGGTCTTCTGGCCAGAA
This sequence comes from Bubalus kerabau, assembly GCF_029407905.1. Lineage (NCBI taxonomy): Eukaryota > Metazoa > Chordata > Mammalia > Artiodactyla > Bovidae > Bubalus > Bubalus kerabau. Next base: position 2,823,306 of record NW_026577893.1, on the reverse strand, counting down.
GATGATGTAAATCATCTAAACCATTTTTATACGATAAATCTGCAGAAAAGAAACCCTGGTTTTTGATAAGGATTAAAGACTGCTGACTTTGCATCCCCTATTATCCTCTATGTGTAACTTAGGGTATTAAAACCTGTGTTGAAAATAAAGCTACGGGCCTTGCTCACCAACGCTTGGTCTCCCCATGTCATTCTTCCCCTCAATTTTCAGATGAGTGTCCATCTGGAGCGCGGATATCCTCTGCGACCATTTATTTGCCTGGGCTTCGAAGACCCGCTCGATAAGGTGTCTAAGGTGGGGCACCTTCCTCTATTCTAGAGGGCACTTGCAGCCTCCGTGGTCAGAGCTAACCTGGTGTCATGGGTTATATTGATTTTCCGCATAAACCAAGCTACTCAGCTGCTTTTCTCCACTGAATTTTCCTACTGAGCTACCCTCATTCTATTACTCTTTATATCTTTGATGAATAAATAAATATATAAATAGGTCGCCTACTCCATCTTCCCTTCGAATACCCTGGATCAGCTGGGGCTGGACCTCTGCAGGTGGCGCCCGAGACAGGCATTTCGAAGGTAAATCCCCAACCCCATTCCCCCAGTGTTCAGTTTTGGGGACAGATAGGATCCCACTTAGGGGGCTGCAGATCCCCCTGTAGAATAGACAGGGCGAGAGGAGTGGGAAGTGTTGAAGAGTTAGAGAGAAAAAACGGTTTCTAAAAAGGCTGACAAAAAAGGCCTAATCTTTAGATAGCTAAAAGCAAAATCTTTTACTATCCTTAAGTTTCTGACATGGGCAACACTGAATCAAATGAAAGACAGCTCTTTATAGGAGTAATTTTACAGTTATTAAGTAAAAGAAGAATCAAGGTTAAAAAATCTTCCATTCAATCATTTTTTACATTTGTACAAGACCACTGCCCTTGGTTTCTACAACAAGGCACTGTTAACCTAGATATCTTGAAAAAACTAGGAAGACAGCTAAGAGCTTATTGTGCTCAGCAAGGTTTGGAAAAAATCCCTACTTACACCTTTCCTCTGTGGAATATGACTAGAGATGTTTTAGATCCAGCTCATGAATTTGAAAAGGTACCTGTTAAAGAGGAAAGTAAAGTTGGAAAAGTACCTGTTAAACAAAAAAGCAAATCTGAAAAGGTACCTGTTATAAAGAAAAGTGAAAATGAAGAGGCTATACCTAGCTATCGACAGCTAAATGAATGGCTAGCCGCTATGACTGCCAATGAGCATGTAAAAGATAGGGATGAAAAGAAAGATCAGCTCTCCCCTCAATTTGAAAAAGGTTTAGAGGAAACAGCAGCTCGATGCCATTCTGATGAGGATTATTTTTTTTTTTAAGCTAAAGATGCTCCTAAAAGTTTAAGAAAACATCCCTAATCAGACCATCCGCTCCTAGGGGGTTGAGGGAAACATCCCCGATCAGACAGTTCGTAAGATTTAGTTACCAAACAGTTAAAGGATCTCCGGAACAGAAGAGGAAAACTTCGGGACGCTCCCATCCCCCTATGCCTCCTCCTCCATGTCGGGGTAAAGGGCCACCGCTAGGAGTTTCCCGGAGAAGGATTTTCTCTAGTCCCAAGGATGAACTTGATCCTCACCTTGAGGCTTCTTTTCTAGTCCCCTCTGCAGTTTAGCCAGGGTAAAGAGGTTACAAAATAAATAAAAATATTCTCTAAAATTAAAAAAAAAATTAAAAATGGATTTCTCTGCATCTAAGAATAGACAAAAATTTATTGACTGTGGAATATGATTAGAAATGTCTTGGACCTCCGTCACGAGGCTGTTAAATAGACTATGGGGGAGGCTATAGAGGTGGATGGTGGTGAGTCTCCATTTACTGCACAGATCATATTTTCTGCCATTGAAGAAAAAAAAAAAGGAGGGAGAAAGTGGTCTACCTCCCGAGGAAGGAGAGGGCTTACAGGACGCTGCGGCCGAGAGCCCTGGCGAGCTCCCTCCCCCTCTGCGCAAACCTTTAAAAAACTTATCCACCACTTTCTGATTTAAGGCGACTGCCACCGCCTTCGATTGTGCCTCCCAGGACCCAGGAGTTCCCCACTTTGCCCCCAAAGCCTCCCAAAGTGTTGCCTAAGACTGAGGAAGATAAAAAGTTTTTTAAACAAAGGAGCTTTTAGTACACAATATGCAGAGCGTGCTCCTTGGAGAAAACTCCCTCAGGGGGGTCTCACCCAGGCTAGGAGAAAAGCGAAAAGGCAAGGAGATTTAATAACAATATTAACCCCTGATGTGCCGCTTACTCCAATTCCAACCGGAGTGGCTGGCTCCCTATCTGAGGACATTGTAAGATTTGTCCTGGGGCGTAGCTTGCTTTCTTTTAAAAAAAAATTAAATAAAAAAAAAGAAAGAAAAGAAATTTCGCTGGTGCATGGTGTAGTAGATTCTGATGATATTGAGAAATTAAAGTCTTGATCTCACTGCCTATCAAAACTGTACAAATTAATAAAGGTCAAAGAGTAACACAGCTTTTACTTTTACCTTACTATCAGACAAGGAAAAACTTGACTTCTCAAGCTAAGAGCCACAAAACATTTGGATCTAGTGATCTAGCCTTTTGGGTGCAGGAAATTACAGTTCCAAGGCCTTTAAAAGATCTTTTAATTCAAGAGAATAAAACGCCAGGGCTATTAGACACAGGAACAGACGTCTCTTAACATTGCTGGGAAAGACTGGCCCAGCTCCTGGCCAACACATAATACTGAAAATGAGTTGGTGGGATTAGAGAAAGTGGTATGTGGGGTGGAGATGCTGTACAGGTGGTACATTTAACAATACTTTATATATTGTTATAAATACATAATATAAATGTATTTGCCTAATTACAGTTTGCCTAATTAGGTATGGGTATAAATAAAATATAATAAAGGTATAACTAATTCTATTTATAGATCTATACTTAATTAATTTGTATATAAATTAATATGTATACTATACACACACACATATATATATACTGTATAATTAAATATATATGGCAGTAATATAATGTGTGTGTGGCTGATATTAATTGGTATGGATTGATGTGCTGTGATGATATATGTTCTATATACTGTATTATTATAAATGTGTGACATGTATTATTACAGTATATTGGTTTGTGTTGGTTGGTATTAGCTGTGTATGTGTTGTATTGTTGTAATATATATTAATTAATGTATTAATTATAAAGATTAATTCAAGTATATTGATTTATATATATTATATGTCAATAACTTTATACTTGTTGCCATATATAAATACATATATAAATGCATTTTGCATTTAGGTATATCTGTATACCTGTATACGAAAATGAGATAAGGAGGTTATACATTTATTACTTAAATTTATACAGAGACCTAAACTAAACATTAGACCTAAATTAACATATCCATAGGGAAACAGCTAGACAAATAGTGAAGTTATGTTCCAATTGTAATTAATCACTTAAACGTAAACACACAGGGGCAGACTACAATGATGAGACACTAGATGCCTGAATTACAGGCTACGACTCGGCCCCTGGTCAAGTAAAAATGCCTCCTTACGGGAGAGTGAAAAAGGCCAGATGTGTTGCTAACTTGTGGGAGAGGGTATGCTTGTATATTTCTACAGAATGCAGATTCTCCGGTTTGGATCTCAGACAAATTCGTCATGTCACATTCCCCAAAGGCCAGGTTCGCGGCGCGCGCACTCGCTCGCTCCCCCTCCCCCAGCCAGCTCTCGCCTCCGCGCCACCAGCAGCGCCTCGCACCCACCTCTCTGCACCCCGTGACCTAGAGCAAAGAAGTCTGTGCAGCGAGTGAGGGCCAGAGAGGAAAGCGCGCCCGCGGAGTGCCATCCAGACCAGCGTGGCCCCACCGGCGAGAGGGGACCGCCCTGAGCCCAAGCGGTGGCGGCTAGCCCTAAACCACGAACCCTGCCCCTCCGCCCAACATAGGCGCCTTGGCCCACAGCCTGCCCCTCGCGTTCTGCCTCCTGATGCTGGGGACACTGCTCCCCCGTGCTGACGCCTACAGCTGCTCCCTGGTTCATCTTGTTTAAACCCTCAATATAATGTTTGCTCCTTTGTAATGCTACAACATCCACCTTATCTTATGATGTAACCACTTATTGAATTATGGTCTTGCTGTATTACAACAACTACAGGATTTAATGCAAACACGACGGTTTGTGGGCTTAATTATCTTGGGAACAGCAGCTTTGATAAGTGCAATCACTTCTGTTACTGTGGTAGCAATATCATTGACTCAACAAGTACATACTGCTCAATATGTTGATTCTATGTCCAAAAATGTTTCTTTAACATTGGCAACACAGGAAGCTATAGAGAGAAAATTAGAAATGAGGGTAGACGCCCTAGAGGAAGCAGTAATACATATTGGGACTGAATTGCAGGCTTTAAAGGTGAAAATGGCATTGTCTTGTCATGCTGACTATCGGTGGATATGTGTAACACCCCTGAAAGTAAATGAGACAGATTTTGAATGGGAAAAGATTAAAAACCATATTTCAGGTATCTGGAACAGCTCTGACATTGGTTGAGACGTAGGGAAACTTCACTATCAAATAGCAACCATGGAGCACTCCCGATTAGATTTTACTGCTGCTGGAACAGCAAATGATTTCTTCCAAACTTTCCCTAACTACATCTCAGGAAAGAATATTCTGTCTAATGTCTTTAGCTATGCTGCGGTGGCTGCTTTAATTCTGCTTCTCATAATCATTCTTCCTTGTATTGTCAGGATTCTTCGGCAGAGTATTCAGAGGCTCGCGACTGAGCTACATCTGGCTGTTTTAAGAAATAAAAAACGGGGAGATGACGGGAGCCGGCGAGAGACATTCCACTCGTGACAAAGGTCATGAGGAAGGAGGCTGGGCATACACAAAGGCGGGATCGAGCCTCGGGAGTCCTCCCGGATATTCTTGAGCATCTACCCCCCAAACCCAGAGTCTGCCTACTTTATTGCTTTGTGCTCTCACCTCTGACTTTACTGGGGGCTGTCCCCCACCACCATCTCACTCTCTCTGTCAAAGAGCTAACTTACAGCTCCAATTAATAAAGTTCCTGGGCAATTAGGAGTGTTTAAATCCAAACACGTCAGATGGCTCTCTAACTCGCCTGACAAGTTTACCCGGTCTCCTACAGCAATGCATACAATTGTTTACAGTCTCCGAGCCTTGAGAGGCACGGGAAGCTTAAGATATTCAAATAGCTTAGAGCCTCTCAGAGAGTTAGAAACTGTCAGAATAAAACTAGTAAAAGATTTCATTGATGAACCAATGCTTGTTGCCAAGTTTCCACATCCCCTGAATTGTATCCTTGAATGTGTATTAATTAATATAGTTGGTATGTAGAAGAAATAAGTAGTGGCCTTGGTGTTACTAACTTTAGACCCTTAAGGTAATAAATTATTTCCTTTGTTGTAAGCCCATTACACATCTGCCCTATAGGAATGCAATTTTATCTTCGAAAGATGGGGCCAAACCTTAAAATAATTACTCTTAGAGAAAATAAGTCTTACGGTTGATAAGTCTTTGTCAAGAGTCATAAAATGTTAATAGGTCTTCTGGCTAGAAGATGATGTAAATCACCTAAACCATTTGTATACGATACATTTGCAGGACAGAAACTCTGGTTTTTGATAAGGATCAAAGGCTGCTGTCTTTGCATCCCCATTATCCTCTATGTGTAACTTAGGGTATAAAAACCCCTGTTGAAAATAAAGCTACGGGCCTTGATTGCCAACGCTTAGTCTCCTAATGTCATTCTTCCCCTCAATTTTCAGATGAGTGTCCATCTGGAGCGCGGATATCCTCTGCGACCATTTATTTGCCTGGGCTTCGAAGACCACTTGAGAAGGTGTCTAAGGTGGGGCACTTTTCGCTATTGGAGAGGGAGCCTGCGGCCTCCGTGGTCAGAGCTAACCTGGTGTCACGGGTTATACTGATTTTCTGCATAAACCAAGCTACTCAGCTTCTTTTCTCCACTAAATTTTCCTACTGAGCTATCCTCATTCTATTACTCTTTATATCTTCGATAAATAAATCAATAGGCCGCCTACTCTGTCTCCCCTTTGAAAACCCTGGACCAGCCGAGGCTGGACCTTGTCAGAAGAGGGCCTCATCTCGATTTGAAGCAGGAACCTCAGGGTTGCTCTCCATTTCTGACTCTGAACACAGAGTCCCTACAGAGTTAGGACAGGAGAGTCAGGCCTCGTCTTGTGTGGAGGAATGGAACTCCACTGGACTCTCGAGTTGTTCACCGGATAACAGGCCACTTGTCGAGCTGTGTGTGGAACCTGCGGTTTTATCCGGACGATGCATGGGGGTGTCAGTTCCCCTTCGTTTTTTGCCTTCATACACAGGGTTGCCTTCGAAGAGGTATCCAGCCTTCAGATTCTTATCAAGAGCAGACCAGGAAATCAGTGTCTTTCGGCATGTGGCACCACCCACAAGCCTACGTCTCGAATTTCTTCTTGAGACGGACCTCAACCTGAGGTGCACCAGGAAGGTCGGTAACCCTTTCAGACAAAGCAAGTGAATCGACCCTCTTGTCCCGATCAGGAGGGGAGAAGGGGCTCAGATGAAGTGGTGCCGGGAACCTCGATGTTCCCCTCGAGTAAAACTGGGATGTCGGGGAACTTTTGGAGTCACATCAAAGGTGCTAAGTACCGTTTCAAACTTCAAGACGGAACGTGAGACTTCTCTTGAGACGCTGTAGCTGGCAAGGGCCTCATCTTGTGGTGACGGGTTAACCACGTCGTTTTTCTCGAGTTGTGGCGGGATTCTCGAGTTAGGTCAGGAAATTCAGGCTTCCTCTTGTGTTGGCCCAGGGAAGTCCAGTCTTCCATTCGAGTTGCGAGGGAGAGCTAGGGATTGCGCTTGAGTTACTGCAGGGCAAAAGAGACCTTATCTAGGCTTGTTTCCAGGACATAATGTTCGTCTCCAGGGCGGACAGGGATCTCGGGGTTGCTTTCCTGATGCACCCGGGGAGTCAGTCCTTGTCTCGAGGGGAAGCGAAGGACTCCGCTCTCCTCTCGAGTTGCAACGGGTATCTCTTGGAGCCCACTGAGTGGCCTAAAGGGAGTCAAGCCTCCTGTGGAGTTTGGAGAGAGGACTCGTGATTGCTCTCCAGGCCATGCAGGAAAAGAAGGCCATCATCTCGCGATGAAGGGGGCGTCTCATGGGTTTTCTTGAGCTGCAGCGCCAGTGTGGGGTTTCTCATGAGGTACTACGGGGAGCTCAGGGAGCCTCTCATGTGGCGCTTGGGAAGTCAGGTCTCCATGCGCATTGCGAGGGGGAGTGCGTCATTGCTCTAGAGTCATGGAAGGTGTATCGGGCCTCAAGAACCGTTAAAGAAGGACTTTCAAGGTGTTTCTTGGGTCACGGCAGTAAACCCTGGGTTCCCTCGACTAGTGCCGGTGGCCTCAGGGAGCTTCTCAGTGTGCCTCTGAGAAGTCAAGGATACCCTGGAGTTGGGAGGGCCCTCTCGGGACTCCACTGGGTTTGGTGCAATAGAAGAGGGCCTCATCTCGAGTGGAGGCAGGAACCTCAGGGTTCGTCTCCATTTCTGACTCTGATCGCAGGGTCCCTGCAGAGTTGGGACAGGAGAGTCAGGCCTCGTCTTGTAAGGAGGAATGGAACTCCGCTTGCCTCTCGAGTTATTCATGGGGTGACAGGCAACTTGTTGAACTGTGTTTGGAATCTGCGGGTTTTTCCAGACGATGCACGAGGGTGTCAGTGCCCCTTCGTGTTGTGCCTTCTTCCACAGGGTTGCCTTTCAAGAGGTGTCCGGGCATCGGGTTCTTATCAAGAGTGGACCGGGGAATCGGGGTCTTTCAGCATATGTTACCACCCATGAAGCTACGTCTCAAATATTCTCGTTAGACCGGCCTCATCCTGAGGTGCGCCGGGAAGGTTGGGAACCCCTTCCATACAAAGCACGGGAGTCGACCCTCCAGTCGCAATCAGGAGGGGAGAAGTGGCTCAGATGAAGTCGTACTGGGAACCTCGGTGTTCCCCTCGAGAGAGACCAGGGTGTCGGGGAACTTTTGGAATCGCATCAAGGGTGCCAAGTTTTCACACTTGAAGTGTGAAAACAGTTCAAGAAGAAACCTGGGACTTCTCTTTAGACGCTGTAGCGGGCAAGGGCCTCATCTTGCGATGACAGGGTAACCATGTGGTTTTTCTCGAGTTTCGGCGGGATTCTCGAGTTACGATGGGGAATTCAGGCTTCCTCTTGTGTTGGCCCAGGGAAGTCCAATCTTCCATTGGAGTTGCGAGAGAGAGCTAGGGATTGCTCTCGAGTCACTTCAGGGCAAAAGAGACCTCATCTAAGCTTGTGTCCAGGACCTAATGTTCCTCTCCAGGGGCGACAGAGATCTCGGGGTTGCATTTTAGACGCACCCGAGGAGTCAGACCTCATCTCGAGAGGAAGGAAAGGACTCTGCTCTGCTCTCGAGTCCCGACGGGTATTTCTTGGAGACCACTGAGTGGCCTAAAGGGAGTCAAGCCTCCTGTGGATTTTTTTTTAATTTTATTTTATTTTTAAACTTTACATAATTGTATTAGTTTTTCCAAATATCAAAATGAATCCGCCTCAGGTATACATGTGCTCCCCATCCTGAACCCTCCTCCCTCCTCCCCCCCATAGCATCCCTCTGGGTCGTCCCAGTGCACTAGCCCCAAGCATCCAGTGTCATGCCTCAAACCTGGACTGGCAACTCTTTTCATACATGATATTTTACATGTTTCAATGCCATTCTCCCAAATCTTCCCACCTTCTCCCTCTCCCACAGAGTCCATAAGACTCTTCTATTCTTCAGTGTCTCTTTTGCTGTCTCGTACTCAGGGTTATTGTTACCGTCTTTCAAAGTTCCATATATATGCGTTAGTATACTGTATTGGTGTTTTTCTTTCTGGCTTACTTCACTCTGTATAATAGGCTCCAGTTTCATCCACCTCATTAGAACTGATTCATTCTATTCTTTTTAATGGCGGAGTAATACTCCATTGTGTATATGTACCACAGCTTTCTTATCCATTCATCTGCTGATGGACATCTAGGTTGCTTCCATGTCCTGGCTATTAGAAACAGTGCTGCGATGAACATTGGGGTACACGTGTCTCTTTCCCTTCTGGTTTCCTCAGTGTGTATGCCCAGCAGTGGGATTGCTGGATCATAAGGCAGTTCTATTTCCAGTTTTTTAAGGAATCTCCACACTGTTCTCTATAGTGGCTGTACTAGTTTGCATTCCCACCAACAGTGTAAGAGGGTTCCCTTTTCTCCACACCCTCTCCAGCATTTATTATTTGTAGACTTTTGGATTGCAGCCATTCTGACTGGCGTGAAATGGTACCTCATAGTGGTTTTGATTTGCATTTCTATGATAATGAGTGATTTTGAGCATCTTTTCATGTGTTTGTTAGCCATCTGTATGTCTTCTTTGGAGAAATGTCTATTTAGTTCTTTGGCCCATTTTTTGATTGGGTCATCTATTTTTCTGGAGTTGAGCTGTAGGTGTTGCTTGTATATTTTTGAGATTAGTTGTTTGTCAGTTGCTTCATTTCCTATTATTTTCTCCCATTCCGAAGGCTGTCTTTTCACCTTGCTAATAGTTTGCTTTGATGTGCAGAAACTTTTAAGGTTAATTAGGTCCCATTTGTTTATTTTTGTTTTTATTTCCAATATTCTGGGAGGTGGGTCATAGAGGATCCTGCTGTGATGTATTTCAGAGAGTGTTTTGCCTATGTTCTCCTCTAGGAGTTTTATAGTTTCTGGTCTTACGTTTAGATCTTTAATCCATTTTGAGTTTATTTTTGTGTATTGTGTTAGAAAGTGTTCTAGTTTCATTCTTTTACAAGTGGTTGACCAGATTTCCCAGCACCACTTGTTAAAGAGATTGTCTTTAATCCATTGTATATTTTTGCCTCCTTTGTCAAAGATAAGGTGTCCATATGTGTGTGGATTTATCGCTGGGCTTTCTATTTCGTTCCACTAATCTATATTTCTGTCTTTGTGCCAGTACCATACTGTCTTGATAACTGTGGCTTTGTAGCGGAGCCTGAAATCAGGTAGGTTGATTCCTCCAGTTCCATTCTTCTTTCTCAAGATCGCTTTGGCTATTCGAGGTTTTTTGTATTTCCATACAAATTGTGAAATTATTTGTTCTAGCTCTGTGAAGAATACTGTTGGTAGCTTGATAGGGATTGCATTGAATCTATAAATTGCCTTGGGTAGTATACTCATTTTCACTATATTGATTCTTCCAATCCATGAACATGGTATATTTCTCCACCTATTAGTGTCCTCTTTGATTTCTTTCACCAGTGTTTTATAGTTTTCTATATATAGGTCTTTAGTTTCTTTAGGTAGGTATATTCCTAAGTATTTTATTCTTTCCGTTGCAATGGTGAATGAAATTGTTTCCTTAATTTCTCTTTCTGTTTTCTCATTATTAGTGTATAGGAATTCAAGGGATTTCTGTGTGTTGATTTTATATCCTGCAACTTTACTATAGTCATTGACTAGTTCTAGTAATTTTCTGGTGGAGTCTTTAGGGTTTTCTATGTAGAGGATCATGTCATCTGCAAACAGTGAGAGTTTTACTTCTTCTTTTCCAATTTGGATTCCTTTTGTTTCTTTTTCTGCTCTGATTGCTGTGGCCAAAACTTCCAAAGCTATGTTGAATAGTAATGGTGAAAGTGGGCACCCTTGTCTAGTTCCTGACTTTAGAGGAAATGCTTTCAATTTTTCACCATTGAGGATAATGTTTGCTGTGGGTTTGTCATATATAGCTTTTATTATGTTGAGGTATGTTCCTTCTATTCCTGCTTTCTGGAGAGTTTTTATCATAAATGGATGTTGAATTTTGTCAAAGGCTTTCTCTGCATCTATTGAGAAAATCATATGGTTTTTATTTTTCAATTTGTTAAGGTGGTGTATTACATTGATTGATTTGCGGATATTGAAGAATCCTTGCATCCCTGGGATAAAGCCCACTTGGTCATGGTGTATGATCTTTTTAATGTGTTGTTGGATTCTGATTGCTAGAATTTTGTTAAGGATTTTTGCATCTATGTCATCAGTGATATTGGCCTGTAGTTTTCTTTTTTTGTGGGATCTTTGTCAGGTTTTGGTATTAGGCTGATGGTGGCCTCATAGAATGAGTTTGGAAGTTTACCTTCCTCTGCAATTTTCTGGAAGAGTTTGAGCAGGATAGGTGTTAGCTCTTCTCTAAATTTTTCGTAGAATTCAGCTGTGAAGCCGTCTGGACCTGGGCTTTTGTTGGCTGGAAGATTTTTGGTTACAGTTTCCATTTCCGTGCTTGTGATGGGTCTGTTAAGATTTTCTATTTCTTCCCTGGTCCAGTTTTGGAAAGTTGTACTTTTCTAAGAATTTGTCCATTTCTTCCACGTTGTCCATTTTATTGGCATATACTTGTTGATAGTAGTCTCTTATGATCCTTTGTATTTCTGTGTTTTCTGTTGTGATCTCTCCATTTTCATTTCTAATTTTATTGATTTGATTTTTCTCCCTTTGTTTCTTGATGAGTCTGGCTAATGGTTTGTCAATTTTATTTATCGTTTCAAAGAACCAGCTTTTGGTTTTGTTGATTTTTGCTATGGTCTCTTTTGTTTCTTTTGCATTTATTTCTGCTCTAATTTTTAAGATTTCTTTCCTTCTACTAACCCTGGGGTTCTTCATTTCTTCCTTTTCTAGTTGCTTTAGGTGTAGAGTTAGTTTATTTATTTGACTTTTTTCTTGTTTCTTGAGGTGTGCCTGTATTGCTATGAACTTTCCCCTTAGGACTGCTTTTACCGTGTCCCACAAGTTTTGGGTTGTTGTGTTTTCATTTTCATCCGTTTCTATGCAAATTTTGATTTCTTTTTTGATTTCTTCTGTGATTTGTTGGTTATTCAGCAGCGTGTTGTTCAGCCTCCATATGTTGGAATTTTTAATAGTTTTTCTCCTGTAATTGAGATCTAATCTTACTGCATTGTGGTCAGAAAAGATGCTTGGAATGATTTCTATTTTTTTGAATTTACCAATGCTAGCTTTATGGCCCAGGATGTGATCTATCCTGGAGAAGGTTCCATGTGCACTTTAGAAAAAGTTGAAATTCATTGTTTTGGGATGAAATGTCCTATAGATATCAATTAGGTCTAACTGGTCTATTGTATCATTTAAAGTTTGTGTTTCCTTGTTAAATTTCTGTTTAGTTGATCTATCCATAGGTGTGAGTGGAGTATTAAAATCTCCAACTATTATTGTGTTAGTGTTAATTTCTCCTTTCATACTTGTTAGCATTTGTCTTACATACTGTGGTGCTCCCACGTTGGGTGCATATATATTTATAATTGTTATATCTTCTTCTTGGATTGATCCTTTGATCATTATGTAGTGACCTTCTTTGTCTCTTTTCACAGCCTTTGTTTTAAAGTCTATTTTATCTGATGTGAGTATCGCTACTCCTGCTTTCTTTTGGTCCCTATTTGCATGGAAAATCTTTTTCCAGCCCTTCACTTTCAGTCTGTATGTATCCCCTGTTTTGAGGTGGGTCTCTTGTAGACAACATATGTAGGGGTCTTGTTTTTGTATCCATTCAGCCAGTCTTTGTCTTTTGGTTGGAGCATTCAAGCCATTTACGTTTAAGGTAATTACTGATAAGTATGATCCCATTGCCATTTACTTTATTGTTTGGGGTTTGAATTTATACACCGTTTTTGTGTTTCCTGTTTAGTATTTGTTGGAGAGCTGGTTTGGTGGTGCAGAATTCTCTCAGCTTTTGCTTGTCTGCAAAGCTTTTGATTTCTCCTTCATACTTGAATGAGATCCTTGCTGGGTACAATAATCTGGGCTGTATGTTATTTTCTTTCATCATTTTAAGTATGTCTTGCCATTCCCTCCTTGCTTGAAGAGTTTCTATTGAAAGATCAGCTGTTATCCTTATGGCAATTCCCTTGTGTGTTATTTGTTGTTTTTCCCTTGCTGCTTTTCATATTTGTTCTTTGTGTTTGGTTTTTGTTAATGTGATTAATATGTGTCTTGGGGGGTTTCGCCTTGGCTTTATCCTGTTTGGGACTGTCTGGGTTTCTTGGACTTGAGTGAGTATTTCCTTCCCCATTTTAGGGAAGTTTTCAACTATTATCTCCTCAAGTATTTTCTCACGGTCTTTCTTTTTGTCTTCTTCTTCTGGGACCCCTATGATTCGAATGTTGTAGCGTTTAATATTGTCCTGGAGGTCTCTGAGATTGTGCTCATTTCTTTTAATTCGTTTTTCATTTATCCTCTCTGATTCATTTATTTCTACCATTCTATCTTCGAATTCACTAATCCTATCTTCTGCCTCTGTTATTCTACTATTTGTTGCCTCCAGAGTGTTTTTAGTTTCATTTATTGCATTATTCATTATATATTGACTCTTTTTTTATTTCTTCTAGGTCCTTGTTAAACCTTTCTTGCATCTTCTCAATCCTTGTCTCCAGGCTATTTATCTGTGATTCCATTTTAATTTCAAGATTTTAGATCCATTTCACTATCCTTACTCGGAATTCTTTATCAGGTAGATTCCCTATCTCTTCCTCTTTTGTTTGGTTTGGTGGGCATTTATCCTGTTCCTTTATCTGCTGGGTATTCCTCTGTCTCATCTTGTTTAAATTGCTGAGCTTGGGGTGTCCTTTCTGTATTCTGGCAGTTTGTGGAGTTCTTTACTGTGGCATTTCCTCGCTGTGTGTGGGTTTGTACAGGTGTCTTGTCAAGGTTTCCTGGTTAGGGAAGCTTGTGTCCGTGTTCTGGTGGGTGGAGCTGTATTTCTTCTCTCTGGAGTGCAATGAAGTGTCCAGTAATGAGTTATGAGATGTTTGTGGTTTTGGGGTGACTTTGGGCAGCCTGTATCTTGAAGCTCAGGGCTGTGTTCCTTTGTTGCTGGAGAATTTGCTTGGTATGTCTTGCCCTGGAACTTGTTGGCCCTTGTGTGGTGCTTGATTTCAGTGTCGGTATGGAGGCATTTGATGAGCTCCTGTCAATTAATGTTCCTTGGAGTCAGGAGTTCCCTGGAGTCAGGGTTTGGACTTAAGCCTCCTGCTTCCAGTTATCTGTCTTACTTTTACAGTAGTTTCAACACTTCTCCTTCTATACAGCACCATTGATAAAACATCTACGTTAAAGAAGAAAAGTTTCTCTACTGTGAGGGCCACTCAGAAAGGTTCACAGCGTTACATGGAGAAGAGAAGAGGGAGGAGGGAGTTAGAGGTGACCCAAATGAGATCAGGTGGAATCAATAGTGGAGAGAGTGGGCTGGCCAGTAGTCACTTCCTTATGTGCACTCCACAACTGGACCGCTCAGAGATGTTCACAGAGTTATACAGAGATGAGAAGAAGGAGGAAGGAGACAGAGGTGGCCAGAAGTATAAAAGGGGGGAATGAAAAGGAGGGAGACAGATCCAGCCATAATCAGTTCCCTAAGTGTTCTCCACCGTCTGGAATACACAGAAATTCACAGAGTTGGGTAGAGTAGAGAGGGGTTAGGGAGGAGACACAGGCGACCTGGTGGAGAAAAAGGAGAGTCCAAAGGGAGAGAGAGCAGTCAAGCCAGTAATCTCGCTCCCTAGTGAAAAATGGGTACTGAAGATTGGGTTCTTAAAGCTACAAAATTGGTAACAAATACATAAAGGCAAAAATTAAAAATCTAGAGTAGAGTTTGGAATTTCAAAAATACGATGTTAAAGAAAAGAAGAAGGAAAAGAAAGAGAGAAAAAACGAACAAAGAAAAACAAACAAGGTCGCAAAAATTATCAAGAAAATACAGGTACAAAATTGATAACTAATACCAAAAAGCAAAAATTAAAAATCTAGAGTAGAGTTTGGAATTTCAAAAATACAATGTTAAAAAAAAGGAAGAAGAAAACTAAAGAGAAAACAAACAAACAAAAACAAGCAATGTCGCAAAAATTATAAAGAAACTACAGGTACAAAATTGATATCAAATATCAAAAAGCATAAATTAAAAATCTAGAGTACAGTTTGGAATTTCAAAAATACAATGTTAAAGAAAAGAAGAAAAAAAAAACAAAACAAAAAAACAAGGTCAAAAAATTATTTTATATATATATATATATATATGAAGTTTGCTGAAGAAGAAAAAAATAGGGTCTTTTTTTTGCAAAGTAATAGGTTATAAAAGTGAAAATTAAATGAACAATAGAGAAATTAAAATTAAAAAAATTTAAAAAAAATAAGAATGATCATAAAAATATATCTAGGGCTTTCTCTGGTTTTGTTGTGAGTATCGTGGGTTCGGTTCATTTTTGGCTAGTTCCTTGGTCCGACTTATATTTCTCAAGATCTATAGGCGCCTTCCTATGTAGTCCTAGTAACCACAGGGTTTAATCTATTGCCTGTAGTTTCCAAGGCGTTTCCCTCTGTTATAGCTTCTTTTGTTTGCTGGTCTCTTCAGTGTCTGGTTTACGCCCTGACACAAAGGGGACGGTGGAGGACACTTTTTTTTTTTAGGCTCACTTGTTCAGTTGCGCTGTGGGGAGGGAGGGAGGGAGTGATGCTGCAAACAAATAACACTGGCGTGCGCTCTCAGTGCCTCAGCCACACTGGGTCTGCCCCCGCTCACGGCACGTGTAGCCTCCCTGCCCACACTGCTCGGGCTCTAGGTTGTTCCGCCGGGAACAATCCGAGGCTGGCCCTGGGCTGCATGGACCTCCCAGGTCCAAGCCGCTCAGGTTCAGGCACTCGGGTAGTCCTCAGAGGCACAGACTCGGTTGGGCCTGCGTTTTGTGCTCTTCCCAGGTCCGAGCAGCTCAGGTGATGAGGTGTTTGGCGAGCGCCAATGTTGTGACTTATCGCCTCCTCGCCACTCGGTTATCTGGGTGTAAAACAGGCGCACCTTCTCAGGCAGATGTTGACCATCCAGATCCCCAAGAAGTTTTAGTTAGCAAAGAAGCCTGCTTACAGTTTTATAGATAATGTCTCTCTGGGGCTGCGATTGCCCCCTTCCGGCTCTGGCTGCCTGTTACCGGAGGGGGAAGGTCTGCAGCCAGCTATCTCTGTTCAGTCCTTTGTTCCGTGCGCGGGCCTGGCGGTGTCTTAGGTTAGGGCTGGCTTTTTGCGTGGTAGATATCCCAGAGTCTGGTTTGCTAGCCCAAGTTATTTTGTTCAGATAGCGCTCAGGGTATTCAGGCCAGATTTTTACTCTAAGCGATGCAGCCCGCGCTGCGCCTCCCTGCCCAACCCCTGCTTGCTAATGGTGTGAGCAGGCGTCTGCACTGCTTCACGGCTGGGGGAGTTACCGTAGGGCTTGTAATCTGCGAGGTTTAATTGTTTATTTATTTTTATCCCCCTTATGTTGCCCTTTGTGCTTCCAAAGCTTGGCAAAGATTTGGCAGTGAAAAGCTTTCCTGGTGTTTGGAAACTTTTCTCTTTTTAAGACTATCTTCCCGGGACGGAAATCCCTCCCTCCCTCTTTTGTCTCTTTTTTTGTCTTTTATACTTTTTCCTACCTACTTTCCAAGAGTTGGGTTCTTTTCTGGGTGCCTGATGTCCTCTGGCAGCATTCATAAGTTGTATTGTGGAATTTACTCGACGTTTAAATGCTCTTTTGATGAAATTGTTTTGGGGGGAAAGAGTTTTCCCCGTCCTACTCCTCAGCAATCTTGGCTCCTCTCTTGTGGAGTTTGGAGAGAGCACGCGGGATTGCTCTCCAGGCAATGCAGGAAAAGAAGGCCCTCATCTCGCGATGTCGGGGGAGTCTCGTGGTTTTTCTGGAGCTGTGGTGCCAGTGTGGGGTTTCTCACAAGGTACGACCGGGAGCTCAGGGAGCCTCTCGTGTGGTGTCAGTGAAGTCAAGTCTCCATACGAGTGGCGAGGGGGCGCACGTCATTGCTCTCGAGTCATGGTAGTGGAATCAGGGCTCAACGCAATGAAAAAGGACGCTCGAGGTCTTTCTCGGGTTGCGGCAGGAAACCCTGGGTTCCCTCGACTTGTGCCTGTGACCTCAGGTAGCTTCTCAGGGTGCCTCTGAGAAGTCAGGGATACTATGGAGCTGCGAGAGGCCTCTCGGGACTCCACTGGGTTTGCTGCAATGGAAGAGGGCCTAATCTCGAGATCAGGAAGGAACCTCAGGGTTCCTCTCCATTTCTGACTCAGATTGCAGGGTCCCTGCAGAGTTGGGACAGGAGAGTCAGGCCTCGTCTTGTGTGGAGGAATGGAACTCCGCTTGCCTCTCAAGTTGTTCAAGGAGTGACAGGCCACTTGTCGAGCTGTGTGTGGAACCTGCGGTTTTTTCCAGACAATGCACGGGGGTGTCAGTGCCCCTTCGTGATGTGCTTTCATCCACAGGGTTGCCTTCGAAGTGGTGTGCGGGCATCGGGTTCTTATCAAGAGCGGACCAGGAAATCGGGGTCTTTTGGAATGCGGCACCACACACGAGGCTACGTCTCGAATTTCCTCGTGAGACGGGCCTCATTCTGAGGTGCCCCTGGAAGGTCGGGAAAGCCTTCCAGACAAAGCAGGTTAATCGACCCTACTGTCGCGATCAGGAGGGGAGAAGGGGCTCAGATGAAGTGGTGCCGGGAACCTCGGTGTTCCCCTTGAGTGAGACCGGTATGTCAGGGAACTTTTGGGGTCTCACGAAGCTTGCCAAATACTGTTTCAAACTTCAAGATGAAACGTGGGACTTCTCTTGAGACGCTGTGGCGGGCAAGGGCCTCATCTTGTGATGAAGGGGAAACCACGTGGTTTTTTTCGAGTTGCGATGGGATTGTTGACTTACGACGGGGAATTCAGGCTTCCTCTTCTGTTGGCCCAGGGAAGTCCATTCTTCCATTCGAGTTGCCAGGGAGAGCTGGGTGGGAATTGCTCTCGAGTCACGGCAGGTCAAAATAGACCTCATCTAGGCTTGTGTCCAGGACCTAATGTTCCTCTCCAGGGGCGATAGGGATCACGGGGACGCATTCCAGACTCACCCAGTGAGTCAGGCCTCGGCTCGAGGGGAAGCAAAGGATTCTGATATTCTCCTGGGTCGCGATAGGTATCTCTTGGAGCCCACTGAGTGGCCTCCAGGGAGTCAAGCCTCCTGTGGAGTTGGAGAGAGGACTCGGGATTGCTCTCCAGGCCATACAGGAAAGAAGGCCCTCAGCTCGCAATGACGGGGGCGTCTTGTGGGTTTTCTCGAGTTGGGGCGCAAGTATGAGTTTTCTCACGAGGTACGACGGGGAGCTCAGGGAGCCTCTCGTGTGGCGCCAGGAAAGTCAGGTGTCTATGCGTGTGATGAGGAGGAGCCCATAAATGCTCTCGAGTCATGGTAGGGAAATCGGGACTCAAGACGCGTTGAAGAAGGAGTCTCGAGGTCTTTCTCAGGTTGCGGCAGGAAACCCTGGGTTCCCTCGACTTGTACTGGTGACCTCAGGGAGCTTCTCAGGGTGCCTCTGAGAAGTCAGGCAAACTGTGGATTTGGGACGGGCCTCTCGGGACTCCACTGGTTTTGTGGCAATGGAAAAGGGCCTCATCTTGAGTGGAGGCAGGAACCTCAGGCTTCCTCTCCATTTCTGACTCGGTGCGCAAGGTCCCTAGAGTTGTGACAGGAGAGTCAGGCATCGTCTTGTGTGGAGGAATGGAACTCCGCTTGCTTCTCGAGTTGTTCACGAGGTGACAGACCACTTGTGGAGCTGTGTGAGGAACCTGCGGGTTTTTCCGGAAGATGCACGGGGTGTCAGTGCCCCTACGTGTTGTGCCTTCATCCACAGGCTTGCCTTCGAAGAGGTGTCCAGGAGTCTGGTTTTGATCAAAAGTGGACCATGGAATCGGGGTCTTTCGGCATGTAGTATGGCCCTCGAGGCTACCTCTCGAATTTCCTCGTGAGACCGGCCTCATCCTGAGGTGTGCCGGGAAGGTCGAGAATCCCTTCGAGACAAAGCAGTGGAATCGACCCTCCTATCGCGATCATGAGAGGAGAAAGGCCTCAGATGAAGTGGTGCCGGAAACTTCAGTGTCCCCTCTAGTGAGATCGGTATATAGGGGAACTTTTGGGGTCGCATCAAGGGTGCCAAGTACTGTTTTTCACTTCAAGACGGAATGTGAGACTTCTCTTGAGATGCTGTAGGGGGTAAGGGCCTCATCTTGCAATACGGGGAACCACGTGATTTTTCTCGAGTTCCAGCGGGTTTCTCAAATTACAACTGGAAATTCAGGCTTCCTCTTGTGTTGGCTCAGAAAGGCCAATCTTCCATTCGAATTGCAAGGGAAAGCTAGGGGTTGCGCTTGAGTCACTGCAGGGCCAAAGAGACCTCATCTAGGCTTTTGTCCAGGACCTAAGGTTCCTCTCCAGGGGCGACAGGGATCCAGGGTTGCATTCCAGACTCACCCTCGTAGTCAGGCCTCATCTCGAGGGGAAGCAAAGGACACCGCTCTCCTCCTGAGTATCGACGGGTATCTCTTGGAGCCCACTGAGTGACCTAAAGGGAGTCAAGCCTCCTTTGGAGTGTGGAGAGAGGATTCGGGATTGCTCTTCAGGTCATGCAGGAAAGAAGGCCCTCATTTCACCATGACAGGGGCGTCTCGTGGGTTTTCTCGAGCTGCGGCGCCAGTGTGGGGTTTCTCACGAGGTATGATGGGGAGCTCAGGGAGCCTCTCATGTGGTGCCGGGGAAGTCAGATCTTCATGTGCGTGGCCAGGGGGAGCGCGTCATTTTTCTCCAGTCATGGTAGGGGAATCGGGCCTCAAGACGCGTGAAGAAGGACTCTCAAGGTTTTTCTCAGGTTACGGCAGGAAACCCTGGGTTCCATCGACTTATGCCCGTGACCTCAGGGAGCTTTTCAGGGTGCCTCTGAGAAGTCAGGGATACTGTGCAGTTGGGAGGGGCCGCTCCGAACTCCACTGGGTTTGGTGCAGTAGAAGAGGGCCTTATCTCGAGTTGAGGCAGGAACCTCATGGTTCCTCTCCATTTCTGAATCAGATCTCAGTGTCCATGCAGAGTTGGGACAGGAGAGTCAGGTCTCGTCTTGTGTGGAAGAATTTAACTCCTCTTGCCTCTCGAGTTGTTCACGGGGTGACAGGCCACTTGTCGATCTGTATGTGGAACTTGCGGGCTTTTCCAACGATGCAGGAGGGTGTCAGACCCCTTCGTTTTGTGCCTTCGTCCACAGGATTGCCTTCGAAGAGGTGTCCTAGCATTGGGTTCTTATCAAGAGCAGACAGGGAAATCGGGGTCTTTCGGCGTGTGGCACCAACCACAAGGCTACGTCTTGAATTTCCTCGTGAGACCGGCCTCATCCTGAGGTGCGCCGGGAAGGTCCGGAACCCCTTCCAGACAAAGCAGGGTAATCGACCCTCCCGTCGCGATCAGGAGGGGATAAGGGGCTCAGAACAAGCGGTGCACCGAACCTTGGTGTTCCCCTCGAGTGAGACCAGGGTGTCGGGGAACTTTTGTGCTAACATCAAGGTTGCCAATTATCGTTTTAAACTTCAAGATGGAACGTAGGGCTTCTACTGAGACGCTGTAGCTGGCAAGGGCCTCATCTTGCGATGACGGGGGAACCACGTGGTTTTCCTCGAGTTGCAGCAGGATTTTCGAATTACGACGGGGAATTCAGGTTTCCTCTTGTGTTGTCCCAGGGAAGTCCATTCTTCCATTCGAGGTGCGAGGGAGAGCAGGGGATTGCTCTCGAGTCACTTCAGGGCAAATGAGACCTCATCTATGCTTGTGTCTAGGACCTAATGTTCCTCTCCAGGGGCGACAGGGATCTCGGGGTTGCATTCCAGACTCACCTGAGGAGTCAGGCCTGGTATATAGGGGAAGCAAAGAATTCCGCTCTCCTCTCGAGTCCCAACGGGTATCTCTTGGAGCCCACAGAGTGGCCTAAAGGGAGTCAGGCCTCCTGTGGAGTTTGAAGAGAGGCCTCGAGATTGCTCTCCAGGCCATGCAGGAAAAGAAGGCCTTCATCTCGCGATGACGGAGGCGTCTCGTGGGTTTTCTGGAGCTGGGGAGCCAGTGTGGGATTTCTCACGAGGTATGACGGGGAGCTCAGGGAGCCTCTAGTGTGGTGCCAGGGAAGTCAAATCTCCATACGAGTGGCGAGGGGGAACGCGTCATTGCTCTCGAGTCATGGTAGGGGAATCGGGATTCAAGATGTGTTGAAGGAGGATTTTCGAGGTCTTTCTCGGGTTGCGTCAGGAAACCCTGTGTTCCCTCGACTTGTGCCAGTGACCTCAGGGAGCTTCTAAGGGTGCCTCTGAGAAGTCTCGATACTGTGGATTTGGGAGGGGCCTCTCGGGCCTCCACTGTTTTTGGTGTAATGGAAGAGGGCCTCATCTCGAGTGGAGTCAGGAACCTCAGGGTTCCTCTCCATTTCGGACTCCGATCGCAGGGTCCCTTCAGAGTTGGGACCGGAGAGTCAGGCCTCGTCTTGAGTGGAGGAATGGAACTCTGCTTGCCTCTCGAGTTGTTCATGGGATGACAGGCTTCTTGTCGAGCTGTGTGTGGAACCTGCGGCTTTTACCGAATGATGCACGGGAGTGTCAGTGACCCTTCGTTTTGTGCCTTCGTCCACAGGGTTGCCTTCGAAGAGGTGTCCGGGCATCGGGTTCTTCTCAAGAGTGGGCCGGGAAATCGGGGTATTTTGGCATGTGACACCACCCACGACGCTATGTCTCGAATTTACTCGTGAGACCGGCCTTATCCTTAGGTGCGCCGGGAATGTGGGGAACCCCTTCCAAACAAAGCAGGGGAATAGACCCTCCTGTCTCGAACAGGAGGGGAGAAGGTGCTCAGATGAAGTGGTGCGGGAACCTCGGTGTTCCTGTCGAGTGAGACCGGCGTGTCCGGGAACATTTGGTGTCGCATCAAGGGTGCAAAGTACCATTTCGCACTTCAAGACGGAACGTGGTTCTTTTCTTGAGACGCCATAGCAGCAAGGGCCTCATCTTGGGATGACGTTGGAAACACGTGGTTTTTCTCGAGTTGCGGCGGGATTCTCGAGTTACGAAGGGGATTTCTGGCTTCCTCTTGTGTTGGCCCAGGGAAGCCCAATCTTCCTTTCGAGTTGCGAGGGAGAGCTGGGGGTTGCGCTCGAGTCAGTGCAGGGCAAAAGAAACCTCATCCAGGCTTGTGTCTAGGACCTAATATTCCTCTCAAGGGATGACTGGGATCTTGGGGTTGCATTCTAGACTCACCCAGGAGTCAGGCGTCCTCTCGAGGGGAAACAAAGGACTTCTCTCTCTTCTCGAGTCGCGACGGGTATTTCTTGGAGCCCACTGAGTGGACTAAAGGGAGTCAAGCCTCCTCTGGAGTTTGGAGAGAGGACTCGGGATTGCACTCCAGGACATGCAGGAAAAGAAGGCCCTAATCTCACGATGACAGGGGGGGTCTCGGTGGTTTTACCGAGCTGCAGCGCCTGTGTTGGTTTCTCAGGAGGTACGACGGGGAGCTCAGGGAGCCTCTTGTGTGGCGCCAGGGAAGTTAGGTCTTGATGCGTGTGGCGAGGGGGAGCGCATCATTGCTCTCGAGTCATGGTAGGGGAATCAGGCCTCTAGACGCGTTGAAGGACTCTCAAGATCTCTCTCGGGTCTTGGCAAGAATACCTGGGTTCCCTCGACTTGTGCCGGTGACCTCAGGGAGATTCTCCGGGTGCCTCTGAGAAGTCAGGGATACTGTGGAGTTGGGAAAGACCTCTCGGGACTCCACTGGGTTTGGTGAAATGGAAGGGGGCCTCATCTCGAGGGGAGGCAGGACCCTCAGGGTTCCTCTCCATTTCTGATTCCGATCACAGCCCCCTGCATAGTTGGGAGAGGTGAGTCAGGCCTTGTCTTGTGTGCAGGAATGGACCTCCGCTTGCCTCTCGAGTTGTTCACTGGGTGACAGGCACTTGTTGAGCTGTATGAGTAACCTGCGGTCTTTTCCGGACGATGCACGGGGGTGTCAGTGCCCCTTCGTGTTGTGCCTTCATCCACACTATCTTCGAATAGGTGTCTGGGCATCGCGTTCTTATCAAGAGCGGATCGGGAAATCGCGGTCTTTCGGCATGTGGCACCACCATCGAGGCTACGTCTCGAATTTCCTCGTGAGACAGCCTTATCTGAGGTGCGTGGAGAAGGTCGGGAACCCCTTGCAGACAAAGCAGGGGAATTGACCCTCCTTTCGCGATCAGGAGGGGAGAAGGGGCTCAGATGAAGTGGTGCCAGGAACCTCGGTGTTCCCCTCTAGTGCGACCCGTATGTCGGGGAACTTTTGGGGTAGCATTAAGGGTGCCAAATATCATTTCGCACTTGAAGACAGAACGTGGGACTACTCTTGAGACGCTGGAGCGGGCAAGGGCCTCATCTTGCAATGACGGGGGAACCACGTGGTTTTTCTCAAGTTGAGGCGGAAATCTCGAATTACTACTGGGAATTCAGGCTTCCTCTTGTGTTGGCCCAGGGAGGTCCAATCTTCCATTCGGGTTGCGAGGGAAAGCTGGGGAGTGCTCTCGATTTACTGCAGGGCAAAAGCGACCTCATCTAGCCTTGTGTTCAGGACCCAGTGATCCTCTCCAAGGGCGACAAGGATCTCGGGTTTGCATTACAGACTCACCCGGGGAGTTAGGCCTCGTCTCGAGGGGAAGCAAAGGACTCGGCTATCCTCTCGAGTTGCGACGCGTATCTCTTGGAGCCCACTGAGTGGTCTAAAGGGAGTCAACCCTCCTCTTCAGTTTGGAGAGAGGACTCGGGATTGCTCTCCAGGCCATGCAGGAAAAGAAGGCCCACATCTCGAGATGACGGGGGCGTCTCGTGGGTTTTCTCGAGCTGCGGCGCCAGTGTGGGGTTTCTCACGAGGTACGACGGGGAGTTCAGGTAGCCTCTCGTGTGGCAACAGGGAAGTCAGGTCTCCATGGGCGGGGCAAGGGGGAGCTCGTCATTGCTCTCAAGTCAGGGTAGGGGAATCGGGCCTCATGACGGGTTGAAAAAGAACTCTCGATGTCTTTCTAGGGTTGCGGCAGGAAACCCTGGGTTCCCTTGACTTGTGCCGGTGACCTCAGGGAGCGTCTCAGGGTGCCTCTGAGAAGTCAGGGATACTGTGGATTTGGGAGAGGCCTCTCAGGACTCCTCTGGGTTTGGTGCAATGGAAGTGGGCCTCATCTCGAGTTGAGGCAGGAACCTCAGGGTTCTGCTCCTGACTTCCTGGAGGCCGGATCTGACTCAGATCGCAGGGTCCCTGTTGAGTTTGCTCAGGAGTGTCAGGTCTCGTGTTCTGCGGAGGAATGGAACTCCGCTTACATCTCAAGTTGTTCAAGGATAACACCACTTTTCGTGATGTGTGTGGAACCTGCGGGTTTTTCGGAGATGCACGGGGGCATCAGTGCTCCTTCCTGTTGTGCCTTCATCCACAAGGTTGCCTTCAAAGAGGTGTCCGGGCATCGTGTTCTCCTCAAGTGCGGACCGGGAAATTGGGGTCTTTCAGCATGTTGCACCACCCACTAGGCTACATCTCGAATTTTCTCGTGAGACCGGTCTCATCCTGAGGCGCGCAGGAAAGTCCGGGAACCCTTTCCAAACAAAGCAGGGGAATCGACCCTACTTTCGGGATCAGGAGGAGAGAAAGGGCTCAGATGAAGTAGTGCCGGGAACCTCGGTGCTCTCCTTGAGTGAAAGTCGGGTAACTTTTCTGGTTGCATCAAGGGTGCCAAGTACCGTTTCGCACTTCAAGACGGAACCTGGGACTTCTCTTGAGATGCTGTAGTGGGCAAGGGCCTCATCTAGCGCTGACAGGGGACCCACGTGTTTTTTCTCGAGTTGCGGCAGGATTCTTGAGTTACGATGGGGAATACAGGTTTCCTCTTGTGTTGGCCCAGGGAAGTCCAATCTTCCATTCGAGTTGCAAGTGAGAGCTGGAGATTGCTCTCGAGTCACTGCAGGGCAAAATAGAGCTCATCTAGGTTTGTGTCCAGGACCGAGTTTTTCTCTCCAGGGGCGACAGGGATCTCGGGGTTGCATTCCAGACTCACCCAGGGAGTCAGGCCTCGTCTCGAAGGGAATGAATGGACTCCGCTCTCCTCTCGAGTCGTGACGGGTATCCCTGGGAGCCCAAGAGTGGCCTAAATGGAGTTTAGCCTCCTGTGGAGTTTGGAGAGAGGACTCGGGATTGCTCTCTAGGCCATGCAGGAAAAGAAGGCCCTCATCTCGCGATGACGGGGGCGTCTCGTGGGTTTTCTCAAGGTGCAGTGCCTGGTTGGGGTTTCTCACGAGATAGGACGGGGAGCTCAGGGAGACTCCTGTGGTGCCACGGAAGTCAGGTCTCCATGGACGTGGCGTGGGGGAGCGCCTCATTGCTCTCGAGTCATGGTAGGGGAATCAAGCCTCAAGACGCTTCAAAGAAGAACTCTCGAGGTCTTTCTCGGGGTGTGGCAGGAAACCCTGGGTTCCCTCGACTTGTGCCCATGACCTCAGGGAGCTTAGCGGGGTTCCTCTGAGAAGTCAGGGATACTGTGGAGTTGAGAGGGGCTTCTCGGGACATCACAGGGACTGGTGCAATTGAAGAGGACCTAATCTCGGATTGAGGCAGTAACGTCAGGGTTCCTCTCCATTTCTGACTCGGATAGCAGGGTCCCTGCAGAGTTGGGACAGGAGAGTCAGACCTCGTCTTGTGTGGAGTAATGGAACTCTGCTTGCCTCTCGAGTTGTTCACGGGATGACAGGCCACCTGTCGAGTTGTATGTGGAACCTGCGGTTTTGGGGGACGATGCACAGGGGTGTCAGTGTCCCTTCGTGTTGTGCCTTCATCCACAGGGTTACCTTCGAAGAGGTGACCGGGCATCGGGATCTTATCAATAGCAGACCAGGAAATCGGGGTCTTTCAGCATGTGGCACAACCCACGAGGCTACGTCTCGACTTCCCTCGTGAGACTGGCCTCATCCTGAGGTTCGCCGGGAAGTCTGGGAACCCCTTCCAGACAAAGCAGGGGAATCGACCCTCCTGTCGCCATCAGGAGGGGAGAAGAGGCTCAGCTGAAGTGGTGCTGGGAACGTCCATGTTCTCCTCGAGTGAGACCGGGGTGTCAGGGAAATTTGGGGGTCGCATCAAGGGTGCCAAGTACCGTTTCACACTTCAAGACGGAACATGGGACTTCCCTGGAGACGCTATAGCTGACAGGGGCCTCATATTTCGATGACGGAGGAGCCACGTTGTTTTTCTCCAGTTGCCGCGGGATTCTCGAATTACAATGGGGAATACAGGCTTCCTCTTGTGTTGGCCCAGGGAAGTCCAATCATCCATTCGAGTTGCGAGGGAGAGCTGGGGATTGCACTTGAGTCAATGCAGGACAAAAAAGACCTCATTTAGGCTTGTGTCCAGGACCGAGTTTTCCTCTACAGGGGCAACACGGATCTCGGGATCCCATTCCAGACTCACCCAAGTAGTCAGGCCTTGGCTCGAGGGCAAGCAAAGGACTCTGCTCTCCTCTAGAGTAGCGAGATGTATCTCTTGGAGGCTACTGAGTGGCCTAAAGGGAGTCAGGCCTCCAGTGGAGTTTGGAGAGTGGACTCGGGATTGCTCTCTAGGTCATGTAGGAAAAGAAGGCCCTCATCTTACGATGATGGGGGCGTCTCGTGAGTTTTCTCGAGCGGCGGTGCCAGTGTGGGGTTTTCATGAGGTAGGACGGGGAGCGCAGGGAGCCTCTCGTGTGGCGCCAGGGAAGTTAGGTTTCAATGGGCGTGGCGAGGGGAATGCGTCATTGCTCTCCAGTCATGGTAGGGTATCGGGCCTCAAGACGCGGTAAAGAAGGACTCTCGAGGTCTTTCTCAGAATGCAGCAGGAAACCCTGGGTTCACTCGACTTGTGCCAGTGACCGCAGAGAGCTTCTGAGGGTGCCTCTGAGAATCAGGGATACTGTGGAGTTTTAGGGGCCTCTCGGGACTCCACTGGGTATGGCGCAATGGAAGAGGGCCTCATTTCGAGTTGATGCAGGAACGTCAGGTTTCATCTACATTTCTGACTCCGATCGCACGGTCCCTGCAGAGTTGGGAAAGGAGAGTCAGGCCTTCTCTTGTGTGGAGGAACGGAACTCCGCATGCCTCTCTAGTTCTTCAAGGGATGACAGGACACTTGTCGATCTGTGTTTGGAATCTGCGTGTTTTTCCGTACTATGCATGGGGATGTCAGTACCCCTTCGTGTTGTGCATTCATCCACAGGTTTGCTTTCGAAGAGGTGTCCTGGCATCGGGTTCTTATTAAGAGCGGACCGGGAAATCGGGGTCTTTCCGCATGTGGCACCACCCACCAGGCTACGTCTCGAATTTCCTAGTGAGACCGGCCTCATCCTGAGGTGCGCCGGGAAGGTCAGAACCCCTTGCAGACAAAGCAGGGGAATCGACCCTACTGTCTCGATCAGGAGGGGAGAAGGGGCACAGATGAGGTGATGCCGGGAACCTTGGTGTTCCCCTCCAGTGAGACCAGTGTGTTGGGGAACTTTTGGGGTTGCATCAAAGGTGCCAAGTACCGTATCGCACTTCAAGATGGAACGTAAGACTTCTTTTGAGACGCTGTAGCGGCAATGGCCGCATCTTGCGATGAAGAGGGAACGACGTGGTTTTTCTCGAGTTGTGGCGGGATTCTTGAGTTACAACGGGAAATTCAGGCTTCCTCTTCTGTTGGCCCAGGGAAGTCCAGTCTTCCATTCGAGTTGCGAGGGAGAGTTGGGGATTGCTCTCGAGTCACTGCAGGAAAACAGAGACCTCATCTAGGCTTGTGTCCAGGACCTAATGTTTCTCTCCAGGGGCGACAGGGATCTCCAGTTCACATATCAGACACACCCGAGGAGTCAGGCCTCGCCTCGAGGGGAAGGAAAAGACTCTGCTCTCCTCTCGAGTCACGACGGGTATGTCTTGGAGTCCACTGAGTGACCAAAAGGGAGTCAAGCCTACTGTGGAGTTTGGAGAGAGGACTCGGGATTGCTCTCCAGGCCATGCTAGAAAAGAAGGCCATCATGTCGCGAAAATGGGGGCGTCTCGTGGGTTTTCTCTATCTGTGGCGCCAGTGTTTGGTTTCTCACGAGGTATGACGGGGAGCTCAGGGAGCCTCTCGTGTGGCGCCAGGGAAGTCAGGGCTTCATGAGTGTAGCAGAGGGAGCACGTCATTGCCCTCGAGTCATGGTAGGGGAATCAGGCCTCAAAATGCGTTGAAGAAGGACTCTTGAGTTCTTTCTATGGTGGCGGCAGTAAACCCTGGGCTCACTCGAATTGTGCTGGTGACCTCAGGCAGCTTCTCAGGGTGCCTCTGAGAAGTCAGGGATACTGTGGAGCTGGGACGCGTCTCTCGGGACTCCACTGGGTTTCGTGCAATGGAAGAAGTCCTAATCTCGAGTGGAGGCAGGAACCTCAGCGTTCCTCTCGTGACTTCACTGGCGCTGGTCTGATTCGGATCGCAAAGTCCCTGCAGAGTTGGGACAGGAGAGTCAGGCATCGTCTTGTGTAGAGGAATGAAACCCCACTTGCCTCTCGAATTCTTCAGGGGTGACAAGCCACTTGTTGAGCTGTATGTGGAACCTGCGGGTTTTTCTGGACGATGCACGAGGGTGTCAGTGCCCCTTTGTGTTGTGCCTTCATCCACAGGGTTGCCTTCGAAGAGGTGTCCAGGCATCGGGTTCTTATCAAGAGCGTACCGGGAAATCATAGTCTTTTGGCATGTGGTACCACCCGCGAGCTACGTCTCGAATTTCCTCGTGAGACTGGCCTCATCCTGAAGGGCCCCGTGAAGGTCGGGAACCCCTTACAAACAAAGCAGGGGAAGTGACCCTCCTATCACGAACAGGAGGGGAGAAGGGGCTCAGATAAACTGGTGCCAGGAACCTCGGTGTTCACCTCGAGTGAGACCGATATTTTGGGGAACTTTTGGGGTCACATCAAGGGTGTCAAGTATCGTTTTGCACTTCAAGACGGAACGTGGGACTTTTCTTGAGAAGCTGTAGCGGGCAAGGGCCTCATCTTGTGATGACGAGGGAACCAAGTGCTTTTTCTCGAGTTGCGGCGGGATTCTCGAGTTACGAAGGGGAATTCAGGCTTCCTCTTGTGTTGGCCCAGGGAAGTCCAATCTTCCATTCGAGTTGTCAGGGAGAGCGGGGGATTGCTCTCGAGTTACAGAAGGGCAAAAGAGACCTCATCTAGGCTTGTTTCCAGGACCTAATGTTCCTCTCCAGGGGAGACAGGGATCTCGGGGTTGCATTCCAGACCCACCTGGTGAGTCAAGCCTTGTCTCGAGGGGAAGTAAAGGACTCATTTCTCCTCTCAAGTCGCGACGGGTATCTCTTGGAGCCCACTAAGTGGCCTAAAGGGAGTCAAGCCTCCTTTGGAGTTTGGAAAGAGGATTCGGGATTCCTCTCCAGGCCATGCAGGAAAAGAAGGCCCTCATCTCGCGATGACAGGGGCGTATGGTGAGTTTTCTCAAGCTGCGGCGTCAGTGTGGGGTTTCTCACGAGGTACGACAGGGAGCTCAGGGAGCCTCTCTTATGGCGCCAGGGAAGTCAGGTCTCCATGTGCGTGGCGAGGGGGTGCGTGTCATTTCTATAGAGCCATGGAAGCAGATTCGGGCTTCAAGACACGTTGAAGTAGGACTCTCGAGGTCTTTTTCCCATTGTGGCAGGAAACCCTGGGTTCCCTCGACATGTGCCAGTGACCTCATGGAGCTTCTCCGGGTGCCTCTGAGAAGTCAGGGGTACTGTGGAGTTGGGAGGGGCCTCTCTGGACTCCACTGGGTTTGGTGCAATGGATGAGAGCCTCATCTCGAGTGGAGGCAGGAACCTCATGTTTCCTCTCCTGGGTTTCCTGTCGCTGGTACTGACTCGGATTGCAGTTTCCCTGCAGAGTTGGTACAGAAAATCAGGTCTCGTCTTGTGTGGAGGAATGGAACTCCACTTGCCTGTCGAGTTGTTCACGGGGTGACAGACCACTTGTTGAACTGTGTTTGTAACCTGCGGGTTTTTCTGGACGATGCACGGGGGTGTCAGTGACCCTTCGTGTTGTGCTTTCATCCACAGGTTTTCCTTCGTAAAGGTGTCAGGGCATCACGTTCTTATCAAGAGCAGACCGGGAAATCGGGGTCTTTCGGCTTGTGGCCCCACCCACGAGGCTATGTCTCGAATTTCCTCGTGAGACCTGCCTCATCCTTAGTCTCGCTGGAAAGGTCGGGAACCCCTTCCAGACATAGCAGGGGAATTGACACTCCTGTCGCGATCACGAGGGGAGAAGGAGCTCAAATGAAGTGGTTCCGGGAACCTCGGTGTTCCTTTCGAGTGAGACCGGTATGTCGGGGAATTTTGAGATTGCATCAAGGGTGCCAAGTACCGTTTCGCACTTCAAGACAGAAAGTGGGACTTCACTTGAGTCGCTGTAGCGGGCAAGGGCCTCATCTAGCTCTGATGGGGGAACCACGTGGATTTTCTCGAGTTTCGGCGGGATTCTCGAGTTACGATGTCGAATTCAGGCTTCCAATTGTATTGGCCCAGGGAAGTCCAATCTTCAATTCGATTTGCGAGGGAGAGCTGGCGATTGCTCTCTAGTAACTGCAGTGCAAAATAGACCTCATCTAGGCTTGTGTCCAGGACCGAGTTTTCCTCTCCAGGTGTGACAGGAACTTGGGGTTGCATTCCAGACTCACACGGGGAGTCAGGCCTCGTCTCGAGGGGAAGCAAAGGACTCTGCTCTCCCTTCAGGTCCTGACAGGTATCTCTTGGAGCCAACTGAGAGGCCTAAAGAGAGTCAAGCCTCCTGTGGAGTCTGGAGAGAGGACTCGGTTTTGCTCTCCATGCCAGGCAGGAAACAAGTCCCTCATCTCGTGATGACGGGGGCGTATCGTGGGTTTTCTCGAGCTGCGGTGCCTGAATGGGGTTTCCGAAGAGGTACGACGGGGAGCTCAGGGAGACTCTCTTCAGGAGTCAGGGAAGTCAGTTCTCCATGTGCATGGCGATGGGGAGCGGGTCTTTGCTCTCGAGTCATGGTAGGGGAATCGGGCCTTAAGACGCGCCGAAGGACTCTCAAGGTCTTTCTCGGGTCGCAGCAGGAAACCCTGGGTTCCCTGGACTTGAGCCGGTGACCTCAGGTAGATTCTCAAGGTGCCTCTGAGAATTCAGGGATACTGTGGAGTTGGGAGGGGCCTCTCGCGACTCATCTGGGTTTGGTGCAATGGAAGAGGGCCTCACCTCGAGGGGAGACAGGAACCTCAGGATTCCTCTCCGTTTCGGACTCCAACCGCAGGGTCCCTGCAGAGTTGGGACAGGAGAGTCAGGCCTCGTCTTGTCTGAGGAAGGGAACCCCGCTGGCCTCTCGAGTTGCTCAGGGGGTCTCAGGCCCCTCGTCGAGCTGTGTGTGGAACCCGCGGGTCTTTGCGGACGATGCACGGGGATGGCAGTGCCCCTTCGTGTTGTGCCTTCACCCACAGGCTTGCCTTCGAAGGGGGATCCGGGCCTCGGGACCTTCTCAAGAGCGGACAAGGGAATAGGGGGCGTTCGGCCTGTGGCACCACCCACGTGGCTCGTCTCGAATTTCTTTGTGGGACCGGCCTCATGCTGAGGTGCGCCGGGAAGGCCGGGAACCCCTTCCAGACCACGCAGGGGAATCGACTCTCCTGTCGCGATCAGGAGGGGAGAAGGGGCTCAGAGGAAGCGGTGCCGGGACCCTCGGTGTTCCCCTCGGGGGAACCCGGCGTGTTGGGGGACTCTTGGGGGTCGAGGGAAGGCTGTCAGGGACCGTTTCGCCCTTCAGGGCGGAACAGGGGACTTCCCTTTAGACGCCGTTGCGGGCAAGGGCCTCATCTTGCCAACAGGTGGGAACCACGTGGTTTTTCTAGAGTTGCGGCGGCATTCTCGAGTTACGACGGGGATCTCAGCCTTCCCCTGGGGTTGGCCCTGGGAAGCCCAATCTTCCCCTCGGGTTGCGAGGGAAAGCTGGGGGTTGCGCTCGAGTCACTGCAGGGCCGAAGTGACCTCACCTAGGCGTGTGTCCGGGACCTAATATTCCTCTCCAGGGAAGGCAGGGATCTCGGGGTTGCATTCCAGGCTCCCCCGGGGAGTCAGGCCTCGTCTCGAGGGCAAGCCAAGGACTCCGCTCTCCTCTCGAGTCGCGACGCGGGTCTCTTGGAGGCCCCTGAGTGGCCTCAAGGGAGTCCAGCCTCCTCTTCCATTTGGAGAGAGGACCCGGGATTGCTCTCCAGGCCATGCAGGAAAAGAAGGCCCTCAGCTCGCGAGGACGGGGGCGTCTAAGGGGTTTCCTCGAGCTGCGGCGCCCGTGGGGGTTTTCTCCCGAGGCACGACGAGGATCTCAGGGAGCCTCTCGTGTGGCGCCAGGGAAGTCAGGTCTCCATGCGCGTGGCGAGGGGGAGCGCGTCCTGGCTCTCTAGTCACGGGAGGGGACTAGGGCCTCGAGACGCGTTGAAGAAGGACTCTCGAGGTCTTTCTCGGGGGGGCAGCGGGAAACCCTCGTGTCCCTCGCCTTCTGCCGGGGGCCTTAGGGAACTTCCCAGGGTGCCTCTGAGAGGCGAGGGATCCTGTCGAGGTGGCGGGGCCCCTCGGGACTCCGCTGGGTCTGGCGCAACGGAAGAGGGCCTCACCTCGAGGGGAGGCAGGAACCTCAGGCATCCTCTCCGTTTCGGACTCCGAGCGCAGGGTCCCTGCAGAGTTGGGACAGGAGAGTCAGACCTCGTCTTGTCTGAGGAAGGGAACCCCGCTGGCCTCTCGAGTTGCTCAGGGGGTCTCAGGCCCCTCGTCGAGCTGTGTGTGGAACCCGCGGGTCTTTGCGGACGATGCACGGGGGTGGCCGTGCCCCTTCGTGTTGTGCCTTCCCCCACAGGGTTGCCTTCGAAGAGGGGTCCGGGGCTCGGGTCCTTCTCAAGGGCGGACCGGGGAATCGGGGGCGTTTGGCATGTGACCCCACCCACGTGGCTCGTCTCGAATTTCCTCGTGAGACCGGCCTCATCCTGAGGTGCGCCGGGAAGGCCGGGAACCCCTTCCAGACCACGCAGGGGAATCGCCTCTCCTGTCGCGGTCAGGAGGGGAGAAGGGGCTCAGAGGAAGCGGTGCCGGGACCCTCGGTGTTCCCCTCGAGGGAACCCGGCGTGTCGGGGGACTTTTGGGGGTCGCAGGAAGGCTGTCAGGGACCGTTTCACCCTTCAGGGCGGAACAGGGGACTTCCCTTGAGACGCCGTGGCGGGCAAGGGCCTCCTCTTGCCAAGAGGTGGGAACCACGTGGTTTTTCTCGAGTTGCGGCGGGATGCTCGAGTTACGACGGGGATCTCAGCCTTCCCTTAGGTTGGCCCTGGGAAGCCCAATCTTCCCCTCGGGTTGCGAGGGAAAGCTGGGGGTTGCGCTCGAGTCACTGCGGGGCCGAAGAGACCTCACCTAGGCGTGTGTCCGGGACCTAATATTCCTCTCCAGGGAAGGCAGGGATCTCGGGGTTGCATTCCAGGCTCCCCCGGGGAGTCAGGCCTCGTCTCGAGGGCAAGCCAAGGACTCCGCTCTCCTCTCGAGTCGCGACGCGGGTCTCTTGGAGCCCCCTGAGCGGCCTCAAGGGAGTCCAGCCTCCTCTTCTGTTTGGAGAGAGGACCCGGGATTGCTCTCCAGGCCATGAAGGAAAAGAAGGCCCTCAGCTCGCGAGGACGGGGGCGTCTCAGGGGTTTCCTCGAGCTGCGGCGCCCGTGGGGGTTTTCTCCCGAGGCACGACGAGGATCTCAGGGAGCCTCTCGTGCTGCGCCAGGGAAGTCAGGTCTCCATGCGCGTGGCGAGGGGGAGCGCGTCCTGGCTCTCGAGTCACGGGAGGGGACTAGGGCCTCGAGACGCGTTGAAGAAGGACTCTCGAGGTCTTTGTCGGGGGGCGGCGGGAAACCCTCGTGTCCCTCGCCTTCTGCCGGGGACCTTAGGGAACTTCCCAGGGTGCCTCTGAGAGGCGAGGGATCCTGTGGAGGTGGCGGGGCCTCTCGGGACTCCGCTGGGTCTGGCGCAACAGAAGAGGGCCTCACCTCGAGGGGAGGCAGGAACCTCAGGCTTCCTCTCCGTTTCGGACTCCGACCGCAGGGTCCCTGCAGAGTTGGGACAGGAGAGTCAGGCCTCGTCTTGTCTGAGGAAGGGAACCCCGCTGGCCTCTCGAGTTGCTCAGGGGGTCTCAGGCCCCTCGTCGAGCTGTGTGTGGAACCCGCGGGTCTTTGCGGACGATGCACGGGGGTGGCAGTGCCCCTTCGTGTTGTGCCTTCACCCACAGGGTTGCCTTCGAAGAGGGGTCCGGGCCTCGGGTCCTTCTCAAGAGCGGACCGGGGAATCGGGGGCGTTCGGCAGGTGGCCCCACACACGTGGCTCGCCTCGAATTTCCTCGTGAGACCGGCCTCATCCTGAGGTGCGCCGGGAAGGCCGGGAACCCCTTCCAGACCACGCAGGGGAATCGCCTCTCCTGTCGCGATCAGGAGGGGAGAAGGGGCTCAGAGGAAGCGGTGCCAGGACCCTCGGTGTTCCCCTCGGGGGACCCCGGCGTGTCGGGGGACTTTTGGGGGTCGCAGGAAGGCTGTCAGGGACCGTTTCGCCCTTTAGGGCGGAACAGGGGACTTCCCTTGAGACGCCGTCACGGGCAAGGGCCTCATCTTGCCAAGAGGTGGGAACCACGTGGTTTTTCTCGAGTTGCGGCGGCATTCTCGAGTTACGACGGGGATCTCAGCCTTCCCCTTGGGTTGGCCCTGGGAAGCCCAATCTTCCCCTCGGGTTGCGAGGGAAAGCTGGGGTTTGCGCTCGAGTCACTGCAGGGCCGAAGAGACCTCACCTAGGCGTGTGTCCAGGACCTAATATTCCTCTCCAGGGAAGGCAGGGATCTCGGGGTTGCATTCCAGGCTCCCCCGGGGAGTCAGGCCTCGTCTCGAGGGGAAGCCAAGGACTCCTCTCTCCTCTCGAATCGCGACGCGGGTCTCCTGGAGCCCCCTGAGCGGCCTCAAGGGAGTCCAGCCTCCTCTTCCGTTTGGAGAGAGGACCCGGGATTGCTCTCCAGGCCATGCAGGAAAAGAAGGCCCTCAGCTCGCGAGGACGGGGGCGTCTCAGGGGTTTCCTCGAGCTGCGGCGCCCGTGAGGGTTTTCTCCCGAGGCACGACGAGGATCTCAGGGAGCCTTTCGTGCGGCGCCAGGGAAGTCAGGTCTCCATGCGCGTGGCGAGGGGGAGCGCGTCCTGGCTCTCGAGTCACGGGAGGGGACTAGGGCCTCGAGACGCGTTGAAGAAGGACTCTCGAGGTCTTTCTCGGGGGGCGGTGGGAAACCCTCGTTTCCCTCGCCTTCTGCCGGGGACATTAGGGAACTTCCCAGGGTGCCTCTGAGAGGGGAGGGATCCTATGGAGGTGGCGGGGCCCCTCGGGACTCCACTGGGTCCGGCTCAACGGAAGAGGGCCTCACCTCGAGGGGAGGCAGGAACATCAGGCTTCCTCTCCGTTTCGGACTCCGACTGAAGGGTCCCTGCAGAGATGGGACAGGAGAGTCAGGCCTCGTCTTGTCTGAGGAAGGGATCCCCGCTGGCCTCTCGAGTTGCTCAGGGGGTCTCAGGTCTCTCGTCGTGCTGTGTGTGGAACCCGCGGGTCTTTGCGGACGATGCCCGGGGGTGGCAGTGCCCCTTGGTGTTGTGCCTTCACCCACAGGGTTGCCTTCGAAGAGGGGTCCGGGCCTCGGGTCCTTCTCAAGAGCGGACCGGGGAATCGGGGGCGTTCGGCATGTGGCACCACCCACGTGGCTCGTCTCGAATCTCCTCGTGAGACCGGCCTCATGCTGAGGTGCGCCGGGAAGACCAGGAACCCATTCCAGACAACGCATCGGAATCGCCTCTAATGTCGCGATAAGGAGGGGAGAAGGGGCTCAGAGCAAGCAGTTCCGGTACCCTCGGTGTGCCCCTCGGGGGAACCCGACGTGTCGGGGGACGTTTGGGGGTCGCAGGAAGGCTGTCAGGGACTGTTTCGCCCTTCAGGGCGGAATAGGGGACTTCCCTTGATACGCCGTCGCGGGCAAGGGCCTCATCTTGCCAAGAGGTGGGAACCACGTGGTTTTTCTCGAGTTGCGGCGGCATTCTCGAGTTACGATGGAGATCTCAGCCTTCTCCTTGGGTTGGCACTGGGAAGCCCAATCTTCCCCTCGGGTTGCGAGGGAAAGCTGAGGGTTGCGCTCGAGTCACTGCAGGGCCGAAGAGACCTCACCTAGGCGTGTGTCCGGGACCTAATATTCCTCTCCAGGGAAGGCAGGGATCTCGGGGTTGCATTCCAGGCTCCCCCGGGGAGTCAAGCCTCGTCTCGAGGGGAAGCCAAGGACTCCGCTCTCCTCTCGAGTCGCGACGCGGGTCTCTTGGAGCCCCCTGAGCGGCCTCAAGGGAGTCCAGCCTCCTCTTCCGTTTGGAGAGAGGACCCGGGATTGCTCTCCAGGCCATGCAGGAAAAGAAGGCCCTCAGCTCGCGAGGATGGGGGCGTCTCAGGGGTTTCCTCGAGCTGCGGCGCCCGTGGGGGTTTTCTCCCGAGGCACGACGAGGATCTCAGGGAGCCTCTCGTGCGGCGCCACGGAAGTCAGTTCTCCATTAGCGTGGCGAGGGGGAGCGCGTCATGGCTCTCGAGTCACGGGAGGGGCCTAGGGCCTCGAGACGCGTTGAAGAAGGACTCTCGAGGTCTTTCTCGGGGGGCGGCGGGAAACCTTCGTTTCCCTCGCCTTCTGCCGGGGACCTTAGGGAACTTCCCAGGGTGCCTCTGAGAACCGAGGGATCCTGTGGAGGTGGCGGGGCCCCTCGGGACTCCGCTGGGTCTGGCGCAACGGAAGAGGGCCTCACCTCGAGGGGAGGCAGGAACCTCAGGCTTCCTCTCCGTTTAGGACTCCGACCGCAGGGTCCCTGCAGAGTTGGGACAGGAGAGTCAGGCCTCGTCTTGTCTGAGGAAGGGAACCCCGCTGGCCTCTCGAGTTGCTCAGGGGGTCTCAGGCCCCTTGTCGAGCTGTGTGTTGAACCCGCGGGCCTTTGCGGACGATGCACGGGGGTGGCAGTGCCCCTTCGTGTTGTGCCTTCACCCACAGGGTAGCTTTCGAAGAGGGGTCCGGGCCTCGGGTCCTTCTCAAGAGCGGACCGGGGAATCGGGGGCGTTCGGCATGTGGCAGCACCCACGTGGCTCGTCTCGAATTTCCTCTTGAGACCAGCATTATCCTGAGGTGCGCCGGGAAGCACAGGAACCCGTTCAAGACCACGCAGTGGAATCGCCTCTCCTGTCGCGATCAGGAGGGGAGAAGGGGCTCAGAGGAAGCGGTGCCGGGACCCTCGGTGTGCCCTTCGGGGGAACCCGGCGTGTCGGGGGACTTTTGGGGGTCGCAGGAAGGCTGTCAGGGACCGTTTCGCCCTTCATGGCGGAACAGGTGACTTCCCTTGAGACGCCGTCGGGGGCAAGGGCCTCATCTTGCCAAGAGGTGGGAACCACGTGGTTTTTGTCGAGTTGCGGCGGGATTCTCGAGTTACGACGGGGATCTCAGCCTTCCCCTTGGGTTGGCCCTGGGAAGCCCAGTCTTCCCCTCGGGTTGCGAGGGAAAGCTGGGGGTTGCGCTCGAGTCACTGCAGGGCCGATGAGACCTCACCTAGGCGTGTGTCCGGGACCTAATATTCCTCTCCAGGGAAGGCAGGGATCTCGGGGTTGCATTCCAGGCTCCCCCGGGGAGTCAGGCCTCGTCTCGAGGGGAAGCCAAGGACTCCGCTCTCCTCTCGAGTCGCGACGCGGTTCCCTTGGAGCCCCCTGAGCGGCCTCAAGGGAGTCCAGCCTCCTCTTCCGTTTGGAGAGAGGACCCGGGATTGCTCTCCAGGCCATGCAGGAAAAGAAGGCCCTCAGCTCGCGAGGACGGGGGCGTCTCAGGGGTTTCCTCGAGCTGAGCCTCCCGTGGGGGTTTTCTCCCGAGGCACGACGAGGATCTCAGGGAACCTCTCGTGCGGTTCCAGGGAAGTCAGGTCTCCATGCGCGTGGCGAGGGGGAGCGCGTCATGGCTCTCGAGTCACGGGAGGGGACTAGGGCCTCGAGACGCATTGAAGAAGGACTCTCGAGGTCTTTCTCGGGGGGCGACGGGAAACCCTCGTTTCCCTCGCCTTCTGCCGGGGACCTTAGGGAACTTCCCAGGGTGCCTCTGAGAACCGAGGGATCCTGTGGAGGTGGCGGGGCCCCTCGGGACTCCGCTGGGTCTGGCGCAACGGAAGAGGGCCTCACCTCGAGGGGAGGCAGGTACCTCAGGCTTCCTCTCCGTTTCGGACTCCGACCGCAGGGTCCCTGCAGAGTTGGGACAGGAGAGTCAGGCCTCGTCTTGTCTGAGGAAGGGAACCCCGCTGGCCTCTCGAGTTGCTCAGGGGGTCTCAGGCCCCTCGTCGAGCTGTGTGTGGAACCCGCGGGTCTTTGCGGACGATGCACGGGGGTGGCAGTGCCCCTTCGTGTTGTGCCTACACCCACAGGGTTGCCTTCGAAGAGGGGTCCGGGCCTCGGGTCCTTCTCAAGAGCGGACCGGGGAATCGCGGTCGTTCGGCATGTGGCCCCACCCACGTGGCTCGTCTCGAATTTCCTCGTGAGACCGGCCTCATCCTGAGGTGCGCCGGGAAGGCCGGGAACCCCTTCCAGACCACGCAGGGGAATCGCCTCTCCTGTCGCGATCAGGAGGGGAGAAGGGGCTCAGAGGAAGCGGTGCCGGGACCCTCGGTGTTCCCCTCGGGGGACCCCGGCGTGTCGGGGGACTTTTGGGGGTCGCAGGAAGGCTGTCAGGGCCCGTTTCGCCCTTCAGGGCGGAAGAGGGGACTTCCCTTGAGACGCCGTCGCGGGCAAGGGCCTCATCTTGCCAAGAGGTGTGAACCACGTGGTTTTTCTCGAGTTGCGGCGGCATGCTCGAGTTACGACGGGGATCTCAGCCTTCCCCTTGGGTTGGCCCTGGGAAGCCCAATCTTCCCCTCGAGTGGTGAGGGAAAGCTGGGGGTTGCGCGCGAGTCACTGCAGGGCCGAAGAGACCTCACCTAGGCGTGTGTCCGGGACCTAATATTCCTCTCCAGGGAAGGCAGGGATCTCGGGGTTGCATTGCAGGCTCCCTCGGGGAGTCAGGCCTCGTCTCGAGGGGAAGCCAAGGACTCCGCTCTCCTCTCGAGTCGCGACGCGGGTCTCTTGGAGCCCCCTGAGCGGCCTCAAGGGAGTCCAGCCTCCTCTTCCATTTGGAGAGAGGACCCGGGATTGCTCTCCAGGTCATGCAGGAAAAGAAGGCCCTCAGCTCGCGAGGACGGGGGCGTCTCAGGGGTTTCCTCGTGCTGCGGCGCCCGTGGGGGTTTTCTCCCGAGGCACGACGAGGATCTCAGGGAGCCTCTCGTGCGCCGCCAGGGAAGTCAGGTCTCCATGCGCATGGCGAGGGGGAGCGCGTCCTGGCTCTCGAGACACGGGAGGGGACTAGGGCCTCGAGACGCGTTGAAGAAGTGCTCTCGAGGTCTTTGTCGGGGGGCGGCGGGAAACCCTCGTTTCCCTCGCCTTCTGCCGGGAACCTTAGGGAACTTCCCAGGGTGCCTCTGAGAACCGAGGTATCCTGTGGAGGTGGCGGGGCCCCTCGGGACTCCGCTGGGTCTGGCGCAACGGAAGAGGGCCTCACCTCGAGGGGAGGCAGGAACCTCAGGCTTCCTCTCCGTTTCGGACTCCGACCGCAGGGTCCCTGCAGACTTGGGACAGGAGAGTCAGGCCTCGTCTTGTCTGAGGAAGGGAACCCCGCTGGCCTCTCGAGTTGCTCAGGGGGTCTCAGGCCCCTCGTCGAGCTGTGTGTGGAACCCGCGGGTCTTTGCGGACGATGCACGGGGATGGCAGTGCCCCTTCGTGTTGTGCCTACACCCACAGGGTTGCCTTCGAAGAGGGGTCCGGGCCTCGGGTCCTTCTCAAGAGCGGACCGGGGAATCGCGGTCGTTCGGCATGTGGCCCCACCCACGTGGCTCGTCTCGAATTTCCTCGTGAGACCGGCCTCATCCTTAGGTGCCCCGGGAAGGCCGGGAACCCTTTCCAGACCACGCAGGGGAATCGCCTCTCCTGTCTCGATCAGGAGGGGAGAAGGAGCTCAGAGGAAGCGGTTGCGGGACCCTCGGTGTTCCCCTCGAGGGAACCCGGCGTGTCGGGGAACTTTTGGGGGTCGCATGAAGGCTGGCAGGATCCTTTCCGCCCTTCAGGGCGGAAGAGGGGACTTCCCTTGAGACGCCGTCGCGGGCAAGGGTCTCATCTTGCCAAGAGTTGGGAACCACGTGGTTTTTCTCGAGTTGCGGCGGGATTCTCGAGTTACAATGGGGATCTCAGCCTTCCTCTTGGGTTGGCCCTGGGAAGCCCAATCTTCCCCTCGAGTTGCAAGGGAAATCTGGGGGTTGCGCTCGAGTCACTGCAGGGCCGAAGAGACCTCACCTACGCGTGTGTCCAGGACCTACTATTCCTCTCCAGGGAAAGCAGGCATCTCGGGGTTGCATTCCAGGCTCCCCCGTGGAGTCAGACCTCGTCTCGAGGGAAAGCCAAGAACTCCGCTCTCCTCTCGAGTCGCGACAAGGATCTGTTGGAGCCCCCTGAACGGCCTCAACGGAGTCCAGCCTGCTCTTCAGTTTGGAGAGAGGACTCGTGATTGGTCTCCAGGCCATGCAGGAATATAAGGCCCTCATCTCGCGATGACCGGGGTGTCTCATGTGTTTCCTCGAGCTGCCGCGGCAGTGTGGGTTTCCTCACGAGGTACGATGAGGATCTCAGGGAGCCTCTCGTGCAGTGCCAGGTTAGTCAGGTCTCCATGCAGGTGAAGAGGGGGCGCGTGTCATGGCTCTCGAGTCATGGTAGGGGAATCGCGACTCAACACATTTTGAAGCACTCTCGAGGTCTTTCTCGAGTCATGGCAGAAAACCCAGGGTTCCCTCGACTTGTGCCTGTGACCTCAGGGAGCTTCTCATTGTGCCTCTGAGAACTCAGGGATACTGTGGAGTTGGTAGGGGCCTCTCGGGACTCCACTGGGTGTGGTGCAATGGAAGAGGGCCTCATCTCGAGTGGACGCAGGAACCTCAGGCTTCCTCTCCGTTTCTGACTCGGATCCCATGGTCCCTGCAGAGTAGGGACAAGAGAGTCACACCTAGTCTTCTGTTGAGGAATGGACCTTCGTTTGCCTTTCGTGTTGTTTACAGGGTGACAGGCCACTTGTCGAAATGTCTGTGGGACCTGCGGGTTTTTCTGGACGATGCACGCGGGTGTCAGTGCCCCTTCGTGTTGTGCCTTCATCCACAGGTTTTCCTTCAGAGAGGTGTGCTGGCATTGGGTTCTTTTCAAGAGTGGACCGTGAAATTGGGGTCTTTCGGCATGTGGCACCACCCACGAGGCTACGTCTCGAACTTCCTCATGAGACCGGCCTCATCCTGAGGTGCGCCCGGAAGGTCGGGAACCCCTTGCAGACAGAGAAGGGGAGTCGACCCTCCTGTCGCAATCAGGAGAGGAGAAGGGGTCAGATGAAGTGGTGCCGGGAACCTCGGTGTTCCCCTTGAGTGAGTCTGGTATGTCGCGGAACTTTTGGGGTCGCATCAAGGGTGCCAAGTACCGTTTCGCACTTCAGGATGGAACGTGGGACTTCTCTTGAGATGCTGTAGCGGACAAAGGGCCTCATCTTGCGATGACGAGGGAAGCACGTGGATTTTCTCGAGTTTCGGTGGGATTCTCGAGTTACGACGGGGAATTCAGGCTTCCTCTTGTGTTGGCCCAGGAAGCCTAATCTTCCATTCGAGTTGCCAGGGAGAGCTGTGGATTGGGCTCCATTCACTGAAGGGCAAACTAGACCTCATCTAGGCTTGTATCCAGGACTTAATGTTCCTCTCCATAGGCGACAGGGATTTGGGGTTGCATTCCATACTCACCCAGGGAGTCAGGCCTCATCTCGAGGGGAAGCAAAGGACTCCACTCTCTTCTCGAGCCGCGACAGGTATCTCTTGGAGCCCACTGAGTGGTCTTTGCTCTGTAGGAGAGCTCTAGTGTACATAAGCCTGTACATAAGTGAACACAGACATTCTGTGTGCATGTTGCTGCGTACCCAAAATAGGGCCACAAGGAGCCTCATGCTCTCCATGCAGCGCGGAAGCTGTGCAGCCACGCAGCAGCTGAAGAATCCAACCAATTGCTCTTTTCTTACCTCTGACAGAGCTCACATTGCCGTAGCCCTTGGCAGTTTGGAATCACTGGACCCTAACCCCTCTCAAAGTAGGCCTGGGTTCTAGTTCGAATAAAAAGTCAATAGCGGAGCTGAGGACAGGAACGCGGCAGTCATTTATCACACGCTCCTGCAGCCTGCTACTACAGGGACACTAACGCTAGAAGCTAGGAATGTCTTTGCAAGGTACGCAAAGGACAAGGGAGAACCTCGACCCTGACTCTAGTATTTCAGCCCCCTGAGCAGATCTGAGGTTCTCCCGCTGTAGAAGCTAACCCATTCCTTTCAAATACAGGCTTCCTAACACAGGGCCAGTTGGCTTCTTGCTCTGCCACGAAGCAGGCTTCCTTAACTTGCAAACTGCGAATTCCGCTTAACAGCCTGGAGGAAAAATCGCTTCTTGGAAGATTTTTTTCAGAGGCTGTATCCCCGGAGCTGGGGCCAAGCAAGGGGACCCATACTGGCAAGGGAAGGCAAAACCACATCCAATGTCTTTGCTCTGGAGGACAGCTTTGGTGAGCCTAACTCTTTCAGGAATATTTCTGGCTCCAACAGAGTCAAATTCTGTGTGTGAAGCTGCACAGCCAAAATAGGGGAACAGAGAGCCTGATTCTCTCTGTGTAGCTTTGAAGCTGTCATTGAAACAACAGCTTGAGAATCCATACAATGCTCTCCCTTACTGCTAAGAGAATTCTCATTGCTGTAGTCCTTGACAGCTTGTAGAAATCCGCACCCTAACCCTTCTCCAAGTAGGCCTGGGTCCTAGCTCGGAACAACAGGCAACGGCGGAGCTGAGGCCAGTAAGGCACAAGTGAGGTCTCACACGCTCTTGCAGCCTGATCGTCCAGGAGCAGTAAGGCCTCTTTTTCCCTGCAGGAGGCTCGCTTGCCTTGCCTCCTGTGAACTGCATTTCCCAGCCTGGGCGCAAAGCTGTTCCTGGAGATTTTTTCTCAGGGGCTGTTTCCCTGGAGCTGGGTCGGACCTCGGGGGCCCAACTCACAGGGGA
The DNA here is from genome assembly GCF_029407905.1 of Bubalus kerabau. Lineage (NCBI taxonomy): Eukaryota > Metazoa > Chordata > Mammalia > Artiodactyla > Bovidae > Bubalus > Bubalus kerabau. Next base: position 2,780,133 of record NW_026577893.1, on the reverse strand, counting down.
AGACAAAACCACATGGACAGGGCTATGCTCTGTAGGAGAGCTCTAGTGAACCTCATCTCTCAGGAACATTCTTGGCTTCTACAGAGACACCTCTGTGCATGAAGCTACACACCCAACATAGTGGCAAAGGGAGTCTGATTCTCTCCGTGGGTGCTGATGCTTTGTGGCAAAGCACCTGCTAAGAATCCATCCGCATAGGCTTCCCTCACCTTGACAGAGGTCTCATTGCTGTAGTCCTTGGCAGTTTGGAAAGAAGCAGACCCTTACCCTTCACCAAGTAGGCCCTTGTCCTTGTTTGAATGGAAAGGCAGTAGCTGAGCTGAGGCCAGTAAGGCGCCAGTCAAGTCTGACATATTCCCGATGCCTGCTCCTTCATGGAAAATAACGTTAGAATCTGGGAATGTCTTTGCAAGGCTGGCAAAGGGCAGTCAGGAACCTCGACCCTGCCTCTGGAATTTCTATCTTCTCAGCACATCCGGAGGTCTCGGTCAGGAGAAACTAACCCATTCCTTGCAAATATAGGCTTCCAAACACAGGCCGGTTGGCTGTCTCTTCTTGCCGAAGGAAGCTTGCTTATCCCACCTCCTGCGAACTCCGCTTCCCAGCCTGGGGGATAAGAGGTTCTTGGAGATCTTTTCTCAGAGGCTGTTTCCACGGAGCAGGGGCCGATCCCGGAGATCCACACGCACAGGGGAAGGGAAAACCGCATGGATAAGTCTTTGCTCTCTAGGAGTGCTCTAGTGAACCTCACTCTATGGGGAATGTTCTTGGCTCCAACGGGGACATCTCTGTGTGGGAAGCTGCATAGCCAACATAGAGACACAGAGACCTGATTCTCTCTGTGCAGCTTTGACGCTGTCGTTCAAACAACAAATTGAGAATCCACACAATGCTCTCCCTTACCACTGAGAGAGTTATCATTGCTGTAGCCCTTCGCAGTTTCTGGAAATCGGCACACAAACACTTCTCCAAGTAGGCCTGGGTTCAAGTTCAGATGAACATGCAATAGCGGAGCTGAGGCCAGTAAGGCACCAGTCAGGTGTCACACACTCTGGCAGCCTGCTCCTCCAGGGACAGTAAGGCCTCTATTTCCCTTCAGGAGGCTCGCTTGCCTTACTTCCTGTGAACAGCGTTTCCCAGCCTGGGCGGAAAGCAGTTCCTGGAGATCTTTTCTCAGGGGCTGTTTCCCCAGAGTTGGGGCGGACCTCGGGGACCCAACTCACAGGGGAAGGCAAAACCAAATGGACAGGTCTATGCTCTGTAGGAGATCTCTAGTGAACTGCCGGGGTCCAGCCCCAGCTGATCCAGGGTATTCGAAGCAGAGACGGCGTAGGCGAGGGTCAGGGAACAACTGCTTAATTAAACGTTAATTAAGGATATAAAGAGTAATAAAATGAGGATAGCTCAGTAGGAAAATTCAGTGGAGAAAAGAGGCTGAGTAGCTTGGTTTACGCGGGGGACCAATAAAACTTCAAGACAAGAAGCTTGCACCACTTACGTAGGCCGCAGGCGTCCTTCTGTTCTCCCGAAGGAGAGGAGACACTGAGGCCTCCCCGGTCGGATCTTAGAAGCCCAGGCAAAATTAGTAAGCTTGGTGGGTTCCGCGCTCCAGATGGAGACTCAACCAGAGTGAGAGAGAGAGAGAGAGACATGGGGAGACCAGTCTTTCGAGAAACTGATCCCAATTCTTTATTTCCCATGGTCTACTTTTATACACTGAGATGTTATGCCAAAGTCACGTGGGGTCAGCAGTCCTGACTTTTATCAAAGTCAGGTGCTTCATACAAAAGTATACAGAGGTCTTAGGGGTGTTACATCATCTTCTGGCCGGGGGGCCTGCTGACAATTTACGACCCTCTCCTTGTGACAGCGGTCAGTCAACCAGGACACTTATTTCTCCAGGGGTGATTATTCTTAAAACAGACGCCACCCAAATAAAGTTACATTCCTATAGGGTGAGGGTGTAGTGGGTTTTAGTTAAGGAAAGAATTTACTTAGCCTAAGGTCTAACGTGATTTATATCAAAGGTTAATACTTATTTCTTCTATATATTCATTAATGTGTATAAGGGCAGGGGATGTGGAGACTTAGCAGTAAACATCAGCTCAACAAATGAAAAACCCTTCACCAATATGATTTCTAATCAGCCCATTATACTTATACTAATAATTTTCTAACTTTTCTAAGGAACCTGTTTTTAGAAGGTTTAAAGCATCTCGTGCCTCTCATGGTTGAAAGGCTGTGAGCAATCACATGTGGCCGGACAAGCCTGTCAGGCAGGCTAGAGAACCTTCAGAGGAGTTTGTAGGTTAAAACACTCTTGTCACACCCAGGGGTTTTTATCAACTGGAGCTCTAGGTTAACTCCTTCTCCGAAAGAGGTGGTGGGGGACAGCCCCCCGTAAAGTCAGAGGTGTAGGTGAGAGCACAAAGTAGTAAGGTAGGCAGGCTCTGATTATGGGGGTAGATGCTCGAGGATTTCCAGGGGGACTCCTGAGGCTCGACCCGCCTTTGCGTATGTCGAGCCTCCTTCCTCATGACCTTTGCCATGGGCGGAGTGCCTCACTCTGGCCCCCAACAGTGAACCTCCTCTCTCAGGAACATTCTTGGCTCCTATCGAGACACCTCTGTGCGTGTAGCTACACATGCAACGTAGGGGCAAAGGGAGCCAGATTCTTTCCGTGGGGTGCTGATGCTTTGTGGCAAAGCACCTGCTTGAGAATCCATCAGCTTACGCTTCCCTCGCCTTGACAGAGGTCTCATTGCAGTAGCCCTTGGCAGTTTGGAAAGAAGAGGACCCTTACCTTTCATAAAGTGGGCCCTTGTCCTAGTTTGAAAGGAAAGGCAAGAGCTGAGCTGAGGCCAATAAGGCGCCAGTCAAGTCTGACATATTCCCGAAGCCTGCTCCTTCATGGAAAATAACGCTGTAATCTAGGAATGTCTCTGCAAGGCTGGCAAAGGGCAGTCAGGAGCCTGCACCCTGCCTCTGGAATTACCGACTTCTGAACAGATCTGGAGGTCTCCCTTAGGGGAAGCTAACCCATTCTTCCAATTAGAGGCTTCCAAACGCAGGCCGCTTGGCTGCCTCTTGCTCTCTGAAGGAGGCCTGCTTTTCCCGCCTCCTATGAACCCCACATCCCAGCCTCTGGGAAAAGCGGATCTTGAAGATCTTTTCTCAGGGGTTGTTTCCACGGAGCTGGGGCCGAGCCTGGAGCCCCAAACGCACAGGGGAAGAAAAACCACATGGACAAGTCTTTGCTCTCTAGGAGAGCTCTAGTGAACCTCACTCTGTCAGGAACGTTCTTGTTTCCTATGGAGACACCCCTATCTGTGAAGCTGTGTACCGAACATGGAGACACAGAGTCTGATTCTCTCTGTGCAGCTTTGAAGCTGTCGTTCAAACAACAGCTTGAAAATCCATACAATGCTCTTCCTTACCCGTGACACAGTTCTCATTGCTATACCCCTTGGCAGTATTTAGAAATCCATACCCAAACACTTCTCCTAGTAGGCCTGGGTCCTAATTCGGAGAAACACGCAATGGCGGAGCTGAGGCCAGTAAGGCACCTGTCAGGTCTCACACACTCTGGCAGCCTGATCGTCCAGGGAGACTAAGGCCTGTTGTGCCTTTCAGGAGGCTCGCTTGTGTTACCTCCTGTGAACTGCGTTTGCCAGCCTGGTGGAATAGCGGTCCCTGGAGATCTTTTCTCAGTGGCTCCTTCCCCTGAGCTGGGGCGGACCTCAGGGACCCAACTCACAGGGCAAGGCAAAACCATATGGACAGGTCTATGCTCTGTAGCAGACTTCTAGTGAACCTAATCTCTCAGGAACATTCTTGGCTCCTATAGTGACACTTCTGTGTGTGAAGCTGCGTACCTAACATAGGGGCACAGAGAGCCCTATTCTCTCAGTTCATTTTGACCCTGTCGTTCAGAAAATAGCTTGAGAATCCATAAAATGCTCTCCCTTACCGCTGAGAGAATTCTCACTGCTGTAGCCCTTGGCACTTTGTAGAAATCCGCAGCCAAACGCTTCTCCAAATAGGCCTGGGTCCTAGTTCGGAGGAACAGGCAATGGTGGAACTGAGACCAGTAAGGCAACAGTCAGGTTTCACACACTCTGGCAGCCTGCTCCTCCAGGGACAGTAAGGCCTCTTTTTCTCTGCAGGAGATTCGCTTGCCTTACTTCCTGTGAACAGAGTTTCCCAGCCTCAGCGAAGCGGTTCCTGGAGATCTTTTCTCAGGGACAGTTTCCCCGGAGGTGTGGCGGACCTCGGGGACCCAACTCACAGGGGAAGGAAAAACCACATGGACAGGTCTATGCTCTGTAGGAGAGGTTTAGTGAACCTAATCTCTCAGGAACATTCTTGGCTCCTATAGAGACAACTCTGTGTGTGAAGCTACACTCCCAACATTGGGGAACAGGGATCTTGCTTCTCTCCGTGGGGTGCTGATGCTTTGTAGTAAAGCACCTGCTTGAGAATCCATCCTCTTAGGCTTCCCTCGCCTTGACAGAGGTCTCATTGCTGTAGCCCTTGGCAGTTTCAAAGAAGAAGACCCTTACCCTTCATAAAGTAGGCCCTTGTCCTAGTTTGAATGGAAAGGCAATAGCTGAGCTGAGGCCAATAAGGAGCCAGTCCCGTCTGACACATTCCCGAAGCCTGCTCCTTCATGGAATATAACTCTAGAATGTTGGAATGTCTTTGCAAGGCTGGCAAAGGGCAATCAGGAACCAGCACCCTGCCTCTGGAATTACCGACTTCTGAGCAGATCTGGAGGTCTCCTTTAGGAGAAGCTAACCCATTCCTTCCAAATAGAGGCTTCAAAACACAGGCAGGTTGGCGGCCTTTCGTGCCCGAAGGAGGCTTGCTTTTCTCTCCTCCTATGAACCCCAGTTCCCAGCGTCTGGGAGAAGCGTATCTTGAAGATATTTTCTCAGGGGTTGTTTCCACGGAGCTGGGGCCGAGCCCGGGGCCCAAAGGCACAGGGGAAGGCAAGACCACATGGACAGGTCTATGCTCTGTAGCAGACCTCTAGTGAACCTCATCTCTCAGGAGCATTCTTGGCTCCTATAGAGACACCTCTGTGTGTGAAGCTGCGTACCTAACATAGGGGCACAGAGAGCCTGATTCTCTCTGTTCATTTTGACGCTGTCATTCAGAAAACAGCTTGAGAATCCATAAAATGCTCTCCCTTACCACCGGGAGAATTCTCACTGCTGTAGCCCTTGGCACTTTGTAGAAATCTGCACCCAAACGCTTTTCCAAGTAGGCCTGGGTGCTAGCTCGGATGAACAGGCAATGGTGGAGCTGAGGCCAGTAAGGCAACAGTCAGGTTTCACACATTCTGGCAGCCTGCTCCTCCAGGGACTGTAAGGCCTCTTTTACTCTGCAGGAGATTCGCTTGCCTTACTTCATGTGAACAGCATTTCCCAGCCTCGGCGAAGCGGTTCCTGGAGATCTTTTCTCAGGGACAGTTTCCCCGGAGGTGTGGCGGACCTCGAGGACCCAACTCACAGGGTAAGGCAAAACCACATGGACAGGTCTATGCTCTGTAGGAGAGGTTTAGTGAACCTAATCTCTCAGGAACATTCTTGGCTCCTATAGAGATAACTCTGTGTGTGAAGCTACACTCCCAACATTGGTGCACAGGGAGCTTGATTCTCTCCATGGGGTGCTGATGCTTTGTGGCATAGCACCTGCTTGAGAATCCATCCTTTTAGGCTTCCCTCACCTTGACAGAGGTCTCATTGCTGTAGCCCTTGGCAGTTTGCAAAGAAGAAGACCCTTAACCTTCATAAAGTAGGGGCTTGTCCTAGTTTGAATGGAAAGGCAATAGCTGAGCTGAGGTCAATAAGGAGCCAGTCCCGTCTGACACATTCCCGAAGCCTACTCCTTCATGGAAAATAACTCTAGAATCTAGGAATATCTTTGCAAGGCTAGCAAAGGGCAGTCAGGAACCAGTACCCTGCCTCTGGAATTACCGACTTCTGAGCAGATCTGTAGGTCTCCTTTAGGAGAAGCTAACCCATTCCTTCCAAATAGAGGCTTCAAAACACAGGCATGTGGGCTGCCTTTTCGTTCCCTATGGAGGCGTGCTTTTCTCTCCTCCTACGAACACCGGTTCCCAGACACTGGGAAAAGTGGATCTTGAAAATATTTTCTCAGGGGTTGTTTCCACGGAGCTGGGGCCGAGCCTGGAGACCCAAAGGCACAGGGGAAGGCAAGACCACATGGACAAGCCTTTGCTCTTTAGTATAGATCTAATGAACCTCACTCTGTCAGGATCTTTCTTGATTCCTACGGAGACACACCTGTGTGTGAAGCTGCGGCCACAGAGAGCCTGATTACCCCTGTGCAGTGCTGAGTCTGGGCGGCCAAACAACAGCTTGGGAATGCAGCCTGGGGCTCTTCCCTTCCCTCGGACAGAGCTCTCCTTGCGGTAGGCCTTGGTAGTTTGCATACAATGGGGCCCTAAGCCCTCTGCAAGTTGGCCTGGCTCCTAGGTCCAAAGGGCAGGCCAGAGCGGAGCTGAGGCTGTCAGGCTCCAGACACATCTCCCATACTCCTACATCCTGCTCCTACCCGGGCGTGAACGCTAGAAGCTGGGAAGGTACCTGGACCGTGCAGGGGCGGGGCGAACGCGGGCGGCGTGGGGTGGGGGTCGGCTTCTGGCGGGGGTGGGGGCGGGCTTCCCAGTTGTGCTCTGGGAGGTGGACACTGAGGCTGAAAACGCGCCGGGAGCGCACCCGGGACTGGGTAAACCCGGGCTGCGCGGGTCGAGATTCCGATGGCTTTGGGTGGGGGTCGGTCCCAGTTGTGCTCCCGGGGGTCGCCACTGCGGCTGAGAACGCGCGGCAGGGGCGGGGCTAACCCTGAGGGCGCGGGGCGTGGGTCGGCTCATGGGGGGGATGGGGAGGGGTTCCCAGTTGCGCTCTCGGGGGTTGCAACTGCGGCTGGGAATGCCCATTTCGTCCGCTCCTGGGTCCCCAAGGATCGCCATCCCGTGGGTGCAGTGGAGGGCTGCGGACCACAGGTAAGGGAACTGGGACTGCGTGGAGCAGGGAACCAAGTATTCCGCCGTCTGTTGGCACATTCTCGGAGCTCCCCAACCTGGCGGTCGCAGAAAGGCCTTGCCTTTGGGGTCAAGGCCTTTACCGCTCCACCCCTCTGCTGAAAAATCTCAGAGTCTGCGCGCTTCTTCCAAGCAGCCTAGTGTCCGCTGGAAGTCCAAGGGACAGAACACTGAACTCTGGCCGGCTGGCCCAGCCCTGCTTCTGGCACTTTGTAAGCCAGCGGGCCCTTGAGCACCTGCTGGGATAGGAAAGGGAAGGGTCCACGGATTGCACCCTAGAAACTTAGAAGGGTGCATGGATTTCAAACCCTGGTGGCCGCCCAGGCAGCAAAGAAAGGGGGAGGGCACCTTGCTGCCCTTTCATGGCAGAATCTGTGGTTGTCCAGCTGCGTGGGCCTTTTCATGAGGACCCTGTGCAATAAAAGTTTGGTGTTTTGGAACTGAATAATTAGAACGTGTAAAAGCTTTAAATTATGTGGTGGTGTAATTAAAAAACAAAACAAAACAAAACAAAGCTTCAAGTGTTTTGCAAATGGAGGTTTAAATATTGAAGGACTGTATTCCTTGCACTGTGGCATTCTATCAAGAAGTGTGCAGGATTTTTTTTTTTTTTTAAGAAAAGTGTTCGAAATGAGGGAAACAGGAAACCCAGAGGTGCCCCTGTATTTTGGGGAAGGCCTTAGGAGGTCACTTGGAAATGCTGCTGGCTGTGGGGGAGAGGGGCAGATGGGCTGTGCAGGCTTGTCCTTTGCATGGATGTTCTTGTGTGTGGAAACCCAGCTCGGAGCCATCTCCTGATGTGTAAGAATTTCGCAGACAAACCTTGAGCTAAGCAATGCATTTTTTCCTAAGAAAATGTTTGTCTTAAGCGATGTAAATATCCTATGTATTTCCGCTAGACTCTGGCTTCAGGTCGGTTCCCCCAAAAGGCTCAGAAGCGATTTGAACAAAACAGCATGTTTTCCTCCTAGCTTGTTCTCCTTATCTATGTTAAGGAAATGATATATTTGCCTGCAATACTGCCTTTCTTCAAGATTCATGTCAATCAAGTTTTGGCCCGGGATGACTCACCTGCTGCCAATATTATCTCAATGCATGTCGTGGGGGAGGGGCCTGGTGCCATTCCATGAAACAGTTCATTTCTTTCCTTAGCTGACTGCTAGTGCCTGTAGAATATCTGGCTAAAGACCAGCAGGGGGTACTCTTACTACCCCCCCCCACCCCGCCTTGAGTCTAAGTCAGCAGCTTTCTCTATCTCTTTCATACTTTAATAACAGTTGATGGCACAAAAGCTCTGAGCGATCAAATCATATCAAATCTTCATTTCAGATTGAAGATGCATTCCATGGTATTGCCATCTTAAGTCTTTCCATCGTTATGGAATATCTGTCCAAATATTCAGGATAGTTTTCAGCCAGGGTGTATAATTTCCAGTGTGCCAGTCTTGTCATCCTCGTTACATCCATGGCAAAGTGTTTTATTCATGTTGATATTATTGAAAGGGAATTTTTTAAAATTCCTTTTCAGATTATTATCTGCTAATGTATACAGATAAAACTGTGTAATCATTCATTTTTATCAGTTTGGACAGCTTGATAGTTGTCTTTAATTTCTTTACTTTCTGACACTTTAAGATTATCCTGGGACACATATGTAATGCCTCACCCCTAAATTCAGACATGTGTTCAAAGAACTTCTGTCCTTTTATTTATTTATTTATTTATTCTTTAACATTGAAATCGTTTTGACTATGCTGGGTGTTTGTTGCTAGATGGAAGTAGCTAGGACCTCTGGACTGCAGTCTCTCATCTCTTGCTGACCTCTTGTTGACCTCTGCAGATTCCTGGTAGGTGGGAGCTTGTTAGTTCCTTGTTCCTTATCAGAACCTCCTGTGGTAAGTGTTTTTCTCTTCTCTGTTGCCTGGTAAGGGTGGGTGGTCATGGGCATCCCAAAGTTGGCTAGAAGTCAATTATTTAGGCAGGCTTGTGCATAGATATGGGAGAAGGCAATGGCACCCCACTCCTGGAAAATCCCAAGGACGGAGGAGCCTGGTAGGCTGCAGTCCATGGGGTGGCTAAGAGTCGGACACCACTGAGCGACTTCATTTTCACTTTTCACTTTCATGCATAGGAGGAGGAAATGGCAACCCACTCCAGTGTTCTTGCCTAGAGAACCCCAGGGACTGCGGGGCCTGGTGGGCTGCCATCTATGGCGTGGCACAGGGTCGGCCTCAACTGAACCACTTAGCAGCTGCAGCAGCAGCAGCAGCAGCAGTGCATAGATATCAAAGGGGATGAGAACAGTGAGGTAGGATCACATATGTCACCGTGAAACAATACTTCTCCTCTTAGCCAAAGCTAACAAAAGATTTCTGTTCTAGGTCAACCTAGAAGAGATCACTTAAGAGGTAAAGAAACTTAAACTCCATTAGCAAAGGCAGTTCAACATCTCAAGAAAACTTGTGCTAGGCACAAAACTCTTTTCTGGGGGCCTACTTTCCCTACAACCTCCTTATCCCATTCTGTACCCATTCCTTTGCTTCTCCCGTCCTGAAAATGCCACCTGTAAGACAGAACTACTTCGTTTTCCTTCTTAAAGTGTGATTGCATTCCATATATTCTTGTAATAACAAGTCATACATTTCCCTTCAGCAACCAAGAACTCACTCTTATATTGGCATTTGATAGATTGGTGAGCATACCTATCAGTGATAATAGCGCCCACCCCGCTTCCTGCAAGAACAGAACAAAACAAAACAAAACAAAAAAATTGCTTTCCTACATTTAATATGTTCGGATGGTGCCAGTCACTATTCATGCAGAGTCAAAAATCTCTTTTGTTTCTGTGTAAAAGTGAGGTCCTTTCAAGTCGTGAATGTTTAAGAAGTTTCATTTATTTGGAAGTGACCTAGCTATTCAATACACTGTCGTCACTTAGTTTAGCACCAGGATAGAAACTCAGGTAACCAAAACACCTGGAGGAACGATTGTAAGTTCAGTTCAGTTCAGTTGCTCAGTCGAGTCTGACTCTTTGGGACCCCGTGGCCTGCAGGACGCCAGGCTTCCGTGTCCATCACCAACTCCAGGGGCTTGCTCAAACTAATGTCCATCCAGTCACTGATGCCATCCAACCATCTTATCCTCTGTCATCCCCTTCTCCTCTGCCTTCAATCAAGACTATGAGAGGCAGATATTTTAGAGTATAATTATTGTTAAGAGTTTATCTAAAAGCTCATATCACATTTACATTTTTTACATTGGTTGTTGCTGTTTCCAGGTACTTTCTTGCTGACAAGCTTGTGACACATATAACAATAGAGCAATTTTTACCTCAAAAGAAACCTAGGCACTATGAACATGTTGTGCTTAATGTTGTTGACTCTTAGACATGTCTATAGTGGAGGAGCAAAACCAAAAATACTAGATATTTAATATTGACTAGTTCCCAGTTCACGGGACTCTGACATTCATTTAGGTCAATGTTTTCTTGTATTTCCAGCAGTTTGATTTGGAAGGGCTGCCTTGTCTTGAGACTATTGAAATCAGAACTCAGAACTTGAGCAATATTATCAAAAAACACAAGGCTCACACTGACACATACCTTAATCCAGACAGACAGACAAGACATCTTCCAGTTTTCCGCCTGAGATTTAAAATATTTCTTTGAGCCGTTTTCCTGGGGAGTGGGGGGGGGGAGTGGGGGTGGCAGCGAGGCAGGCTTGGGTAACAAGCTAATTGTTGGTCATTGCATATGCAAAGAACCATCTTTCCGGGTTCCAAGGAAAAAAGTTTCCTTGGTACCCAATTTTGTTTGGATCTATAGACTCTCATGGCCCTCCTAGGTCAGGACATCTTTCTTTTCTGTAGTCCTCGTTTTATCCCTAAATCATAGACAGCTTGGATTGTCTCTGTGGGGTGGATGTATTGTCCTCGTGTTTGACCTGGCGGCAGTAGCGAGGTCCGAGAGCCTCTCCTGGAACCGGGCGTGGGGACGGGGCTCACCAGGAGCCCCTGGTGGAAGTGGGCAACGCCCCGGGAGCGCGCCAGGGGCGGGGCGATCCCGGGCGGCGCGGGTCGGGGTTCTGGTCGGGAGGGGGTGGGGGGCGGTAACAGTTGTGCTCTCGGGGGTCCCCACTGCAGCTGGAAACGCGCTGGGAGTGCGGCAGGGGCGGGGTGAACCCGGGTGGCACGGGGCGGGGTTCGGCTCCTGGCGGGGGTGGGGGAGGGCTTCCCAGTTGTGCTCTCGGTGGTGGCCACTGCGGCTGGAAACGCGCCGGGAGCGCACCCGGGGCGGGGTAAACCTGGGCTGCGCGGGTCGAGATTTAGATGGCTGTGGGTGGGGGTTCGGTCCCAGTTGTGCTCTCGGGGGTCACCACTGCGGCTAGGAACGCCCATTTCCTACGCTCCTGTGTCCCCAAGGATCCACATCTAGTGGGTGCAGCGGAGGGCTGCGGGCCACAGGTCAGGGAACTGGGACTGCTTGGAGCAGGGAACCAAGTATTCCGTCCTCTGTTGGCACATTCTCGGAGCTCCCCAACCTGGCGGTTGCAGAAAGGCCTCGCCCTTGGTGTCAAGGCCTTTACCGCTCCACCCCTTTGCTGAAAAATCTCAGTCTGCACGGTTTTCCCAAGCAGCCTAGTGTCCCCTGGAAGTCCAAGGGACAGAACACTGAACTCTGGCCGGCTGGCCCAGCCCTGCTTCTGGCACTTTGTAAGCCAGCGGGCCCTGGAGCACCTGCTGGGATGGGAAAGGGAAGGGTCCACGGATTGCACCCTAGAAAATTAGTAGGGTGCATGGATTTCAAACCCTGGTGGCCGCCCAGGCAGCCAAGAAGGGGGGAGGGCACCTTGCTGCCCTTTCATGGCAGAATCTGTGGCTGTCCTGATGCGTGGGCCTTTTCATGGGGACCTTGTGCAATAAAAGTTTGGTGTTTTGGTACTGAATAATTAGAAACTGTAAAAAGTTTAAATTATGTGGTGGTGTAATTAAAAAACAAAACAAAACAAAACCAAGCCCCAAGTGTTTGGCACAGGGAGGTTTAAGTATTGAAGGCCTGTTTTCCTTGCACTGTGGCATTCTATCAAGAAGTGTGCAGGATTTTTTTTTTTTTTAAGAAAAGTGTTCGAAGTGAGGGAAACAGGAAACCCAGAGGTGCCCCTGTATTTTGGGGAAGGCCTTAGGAGGCCACTTGGAAATGCTGCTGGCTGTGGGGGAGGGGGGCAGATGGGCTGTGCAGGCTTGTCCTTTGCATTCATGTTCTTGTGTGTAGAAACCCAGCTCAGAGCCATCTCCTGATGTGTAAGAATTTCGCAGACAAACCTTGAGCTAAGCAATGCATTTGTTCCTGAGGAAATGTTTGTCTTAAGCGATGTAAATATCCTATGTATATCTGCTGGACTCTGGCTTCAGGTCGGTTCCCCCAATAGGCTCAGAAGTGACTTGAACAAAACAGTATGTTTTCCTCGTACCTTGTTCTCCTAATCTATGTTAAGGAAATGATATATTTGCCTGGAATACTGCCTTTCTTCAAGATTCATGTCAATCAGTTTTTGGCCCCGGATGACTCACCTGCTGCCAATGTGACCTCAAGGCATGTCCTGGGGAAGGGGCCTGGTGCCATTCCCTGAAACAGTGCCTTTCTTTCCTTAGCTGACTGCTAGTGCCTGTAGAATATCTGGCTAGAGACCAGCAGGGTGTACACCCCGCCTCAAGTCTAAGTCAGCAGCTTTCTCTATCTCATTTATACTTTAATAACAATTGATGACACAAAAGCTCTGAGCGATCAAATCATATCAAATCTTCATTTCAGATTGAAGATGCATTCCATGGTATTGCCATCTTAAGTCTTTCCATTGTTATGGAATACCTGTCCATGTATTCAGGATAGTTTTCAGCCAGGGTGTATAAGTTCCAGTGTGCCAGTCTTGTCATCCTCGTTACATCCATGGCAAAGTGTTGTATTCATGTTGACATTATTGAAAGGGAATTTTTTTTAATTCCTTTTCAGATTATTATCTGGTAATATATACTCAAAAAACTGTGTAATCTTTCGTTTTTATCAGTTTGGACAGCTTGATAGTTGTCTTTAATTTCTTTCCTTTCTCATACTTTATGATTTTCCGGGCACCGTACATGTACTGCCTCACCCCTAATCTCAGTCATGTGTTCAAAGAACTTCTGTCCTTTATTTGTTTACTTATTTTTTGCAACATTGAATTCGTTTTGACTATGCTGGGTCTCTGCTGCAAGCTGGAAGTTGCTAGGACCTCTGGACTGCAGTCTTCCATCTCTTACTCACCTCTTGTTGACCTCTGCAGAATCCTGGTTGGCGGGAGCTTGTTAGTTCCTCGTTCCTTACCAGGACCTCCTGTGGTAAGTGTTTTTCTCTTCTCTGTTGCCTTGTAAGGGTGGATGGTCATTGGCATCCCAAAGCTAGCTAGAAGTCAATTATTTAGGCAGGCTTGTGCATAGATATGGGAGAAGGCAATGGCACCCCACTCCAGTACTCTTGCGTGGAAAATCCCATGGATGGAGGAGCCTGGTAGGCTGCAGTCCATGGGGTCGCTAAGAGTCGGACACCACTGAGCGACTTCACGTTCACTTTTCACTTTCATGCATGGGAGGAGGAAATGGCAACCCACTCCAGTGTTCTTGCCTAGAGAACCCCAGGGACTGCGGGGCCTCGTGGGCTGCCGTCTATGGGGTCGCACAGAGTCGGACACGACTGAAACGACTTAGCAGCAGCAGCGGCGGCAGCAGCAGCAGAAGCAGTGCATCGATATCAAAAGGGCTGCAAACAGTCAGGAAGGATCACATATGTCACCGTGAAACACTACTTCTCCACTTAGCCAAAGCTAACAAAAGATTTCTGTTCTAGGTCAACCTAGAAGAGATCACTTAAGAGGTAAAGAAACTTAAACTCCATTAGCAAAGGCAGTTCGACATCTCAAGAAAACTTGTGCTATGCACAGAACTCTTTTCTGGGGGTCCACTTTCCCTACAACCTCCTTATCCCATTCTGTACCCATTCCTTTGCTTCTCCCATCCTGAAACGGCCACCTGTAAGACAGAACTACTTTGTTTTCCTTCCTCAAGTGCCATTGCATTCCACATACTTTCTTGTAATAACAAGTCATACATTTCCCTTCAGCAACCAAGAACTGACTTTTATATTGGCATTTGCTATAGCCCGCCCCCCTCCCCCCACCCCCAAGAACAGAACAAAACAAAACAAAACAATTGCTTTCTTACATTTAACATGTCAGGACGGTGCCAGACACTATTCATGGAGAGTCAAAAATCTCTTTTTTTTCTGTGTAAAAGGGAGGTCCTTTCAAGTCGTGAATGTTTCAGAACTTTCATTTATTTGGAAATGACCTAGCTATTCAATACACTGTCGTCACAAGGATAGAAACTCGGGTAACCAAAACTCCTGGAGAAACGTTTGTTAGTTCAGTTCAGTTCAGTTGCTCAGTCGTGTCTGACTCTTTGGGACCCCGTGGCCTGAAGGACGCCAGGCTTCCGTGTCCGTCACCAGCTCCAGGGGCTTGCTGAAACTCATGTCCATCGAGTCAGTGATGCCATCCAACCATCTTATCCTCTGTCATCCCCTTCTCCTCTGCCTTCAATCAAGACTATGAGAGGCAGATATTTTAGAGTATAATTATTGTAAAGAGTTTGTCTAAAAGCTCATATCACATTTACATTTTTTACTTTTGTTGTTGTCGTTTCCAGGTAGTTTCTTGCTGACAAGCTTGTGACAGATATAACAATAGAGCAATTTTTACCTCAAAAGAAACCTAGGCACTATGAACATGTTGTGCTTAATGTTGTTGACTCTTAGACATGTCTATAATGGAGGAGCAAAATCAAAAATACTAGATATTTAATATTGACTAGTTCCCAGTTCACGGGACTCTGACATTCATTTAGGTCAATGTTTTCTTGTATTTCCAGCAGTTTGATTTGGAAGGGCTGCCTTGTCTTGAGACCATTGAAATCAGAACACAGAACTTGAGCAATATTATCAAAAAGCACAGGGCTCACACTGACACATACCTTAATCCAAACAGACAGACAAGACATCTTCCAGGTTTCCGCCTGAGATTTAAAATATTTCTTTGAGCCAGTCTTCTGGGGAGTGGGGGGATAGGGGTGGCAGTAAGGCAGGCTTGGGTAACAAGCTAATTGTTGGTCATTGCATATGCAAAGAACCAGCTTTCCGGGTTCCAAGGAAAAAAGTTTCCTTGGTACCCAATTTTGTTTGGATCTATAGACTCTCATGGCCCTCCTAGGTCAGGACATCTTTCTTTTCTGTAGTCCTCGTTTTATCCCTAAATCATAGACAGCTTGGATTGTCTCTGTGGGGTGTATGTATTGTCCTCATGTTTGACCTGGCGGCAGCAGCGAGGTCCGAGAGCCTCTCCTGGAACCGGGCGTGGGGACGGGGCTCACCAGGAGCCACTGGTGAAGGTGGGCAGCGCCCCTGGAGCGCGGCAGGGGCGGGGCGAACCCGGGCGGCGCAGGGCGGGTGTCGGCTCCTGGCGGGGGTAGGGGAGGGCTTCCCACTTGTGCTCTCGGAGATGGCCACTGCAGCTGGAAACGCGCCGGGAGCGCAGCCAGGGTGGGGTAAACCTGGGCTGCACAGGTCGAGATTCAGCTCGCTGTGGGGGGGGGGTCGGTCCCTGTTGTGCTCCCGGGGGTCGCCAATATGGCTGGGAACCCGCCGGGAGCCCGGCAGGGCCGGGGCGAAACCTGGCGGCGCGGGGCGGGGTAGGGTTCCGTTCGCAGTGGGGGTCGGCTCCAGGCGGAGGTGGGGAAGGGCTTTCCAGATGTGCTGTTGGGGGTCGCCATTGCGGCTGGGAATGCCCATTTCGTGAACTCCTGGATCCCCAAGGATCGGCATCCATTGGCCACAGCGGAGGGGTGCGGAACACAGGTAAGGGAACGGGGACTGCCTGGAGCAGGGAACCATGTATTCCGCCCTGTGTTGGCACAGTCTCAGAGCTCCCCAACCTGGCTGTCGCAGAAAGGCCTCGTCTTTGGGGTCAAGGCCTTTACCGCTCCACCCCTCTGCTGAAAAACCTCAGAGTCTGCGCGGTTTTCCCAAGCAGCCTAGTGTCCGCTGGAAGTCCAAGGGACAGAACCCTGAATTCTGGCCGGCTGGCCCAGCCCTGCTTCTGGCACTTTGTAGGCCAGTGGGCCCTGGAGCACCTGCTAGGATGGGAAAGGGAAGGGTACGCGAATTGCACCCTGGTGGCCGCCGAGGCAGCAAAGAAGTGGGGAGGGCACCTTACTGCCCTTTAATGGTAGACAGAATCTGTGGCTGTCCTGCTGCTTGGGCCTTTTCATGGGGACCTTGTGCAATAAAAGTTTACCGGTGACTTTAGGGAACTTCCCAGTGTGCTTCTGACAGAAGAGGGATGCTGTGGAGTTGGCGGGGCCTCTCAGGACTCCGCTGGGTTTGGCGCAATAGAAGAGGGCCTCCTCTCCAGGGAAGGCAGGAACCTCAGGCTTCCTCTCCGTTTCGGACTCCGACCGCAGGGTCCCTGCAGAGTTGGGACAGGAGAGTCAGGAATCGTCTTGTCTGAGGAAGGGAAGTCCGCTTGCCTCCTGAGGTGCTCAGGGGGTCTCAGGCCCCTTGTTGAGCTGTGAGTGGAACCTGCGGGTGTTTCCGGACGATGCACGACGGTGACAGTGCCCCTTCGTGTTGTGCCTTCACCCACTGGGTTGCCTTCGAAGAGGTGTCCGGGCCTCGGGTTCTTTTCAAGAGCGGACAGGGAAATCGGGGTCTTTCGGCATGTGGGACCACCCACGGGGCTAGTTTCAAATTTCCTAGTGAGGCCGGCTTCATCCTGAGGTGTGCTGGGAAGGCCGGGGACCCTTCCAGACAACGCAGGGGGATTGACTCTCCTGTCGCCATCAGGAGGGGAGAAGGGGCTCAGATGAAGTGGGGACGGAACCCTCGGTGTTACCCTCGAGGGAAACCGGCGTGTGGGGGACTTTTGGGGGTTGCATGAAAGGAGTCAGGTACTGTTTCGCACTTCAGGACAGAACCTGGGACTTCCCTTGAGACGCTGTAGCGGGCAAGGGCCTCATCTTGCGAAGACGTTGGGACCATGTGGATTTTCTCGAGTTGCGGCGGGATTCTAGAGTTACGACGGGGATTTCAGGCTTCCTCTTGTGTTGGCCCCGGGAAGCCTAAACTTCCATTCGAGTTGCGAGGGAAAGCTGAGGGTTGCAGTCGAGTCACTGCAGGGCCAAAGAGACCTCATCTAGGCCTGTGTCCGGGACTTAACGTTCCTCTCAAGGGAAGACAGGGATCTCAGGGTGGCGTTCCAGACTCCCCCGGGGAGTCAGGCCTCGCCTCGAGGGCAAGCCAAGGATGCCGCTCTCCTCTCAAGTCGCGACGCAGATCTCTTGGAGCCCACTGAGTGGCCTCAAGGGAGTCAGGCCTTCTCTTCAGTTTGGAGAGAGGACTCGGGATTGTGCTCTGGGTCAGGCAGGAAAAGAAGGCCCTCACCTCGCAAGGATGGGGGCTTCTCAGGGGTTTCCTCGAGCTGCGGCGCCCGTGGGGGTTTTCTCACGAGGCAAGACGAGGATCTCAGGGAGTCTCTTGTGCGGTGCCAGGGAAGTCAGGTCTCTGTGCACGTGGCGAGGGGGAGCGCGTCATGGCTCTCCAGTCATGGGAGAGGACTAGGGCCTCCAGACGCGTTGAAGAAGGACACTCGAGGTCTCTCTGGGGTTGCGGCGGGAAAGCCTCGTTTCCTTAGACTTCTGCCGGGGACCTGAGGGAACTTCCATGGTGCCTCTGATAGGTGAGGGATGCTGTGGAGTTGGCGGGGCCTCTCGGGACTCCGCTGGGCTTGGCGCAATGGAAGAGGGCCTCATCTCGAGGGGAGACAGGAAACTTAGGCTTACTCTCCTTTTCGGACTCCAACCACAGGGTCCCTGCAGAGTTGGGACAGGAGAGTCAGGCCTCGTCTTGTCTGAGGAAGGGAACTCCGCTTGCCTCTCGAATTGCTCAGGGTGTCTCACGCACCTCGTCGAGCTGTGTGTGGAAACCGCGGGTTTTTCCGGACGACGCACAGGGGTGTCAGTGCCCCTTCGAATGGTAACTTCACCCATAGGGTTGCCTTCGAAGAGGTGTCCGGGCATCGGGTTCTTATCCAGAGCGGACTGGGAAATCGGGGTCGTTCGTCATGTGGCACAACCCACGGGGCTCGTCTCGAATTTCCTCGGGAGGCCGGCCTCATCCTGAGGTGTGCCGGGAAAGCCAGGAACCCCTTCCAGAATACGCAGGGGAATCGACTCTCCTGTCGTGATGAGGAGGGGAGAAGGGGCTCAGATGAAGGGGTGCCAGGACACTCGGTGTTCCCCTCGAGGGAACCCGGCGTGTCTGGGAAATTTTGGAGGTCTCACGAAGGGTGTCAGGTACTGTTTCGCACTTCAGGGCGGAACATGGGACTTCCCCTGAGACGCTGTAGTGGGCAAGGGCCTCATCTTGCGAAGACGTTGGAACCACGTGTTTTTTCTCGAGTTGCGGCGGAATTCTCCTGTGACGATGGGGATTACAGGCTTCCTCCTCTGTTGGCCCTGGGAAGCCCAGTCTTCCATTCGATTGGCGAGGGAAAGCTGGGGGTTGCGCTAGAGTCACTGCAGGGCCAAAGAGACCTCATCTAGGCTTGTGTCCAGGACCTAATGTTCCTCTCCAGGGAAGGCAGGGATCTCGGGGTTGCATTCCAGGATCCCCCTGGGTGTCAGGCCTCGTCTCGAGGGGAAGCAAAGGACTCCGCTGTCCTCCCGAGTCACGACGCGGATCTCTTGGAGCCCCCTAGTGGCGTCAATGGAGTCAAGCCTCCTCTTCATTTTGGAGAGAGGGCTCGGGATTGTTCTCCAGGCCATGCAGGAAAAGAAGGCCCTTCACCTCGCGAGGACGGGGGCGTCTCAGGGGTTTCCTCGAGCTGCGGCGCCCGTGGGGGTTTTCTCGCGAGGCACGGCAAGGATCTCAGGGAGCCTCTCGTGCGGCGCCAGGGAAGTCAGGTCTCCCTGCGCGTAGCGAGGAGGAGCGCGTTGTGGCTCTCGAGTAATGGGAGGGGACTAGGGCCTCAAGACGCGTTGAAGAGTGACTCTCGAGGTCTTTCTCGGGTTGTGGCGGGAAAAAGTCGTTTCCCTCGACTTCTGCTGGGGACCTTAGGGAACTTCCCAGGGTGTCTCTGAGAGTTGAGGGATACTGTGGAGTTGGCGGTGCCTCTCGGGACTCCGCTGGGTTTGTCGCAATGGAAGAGGGGCTCATCTCGAGGGGAGGCAGGAACCTCAGACTTCCTCTCTGTTTCGGACTCCGACATCAGGGTCCCTGCAGAGTTGGGACAGGAGAGTCAGGCTACGTCTTTTCTGAGGAATGGAACTCCGCTTGCCTCTCGAGTTGTTCATGGGGTTTCAGGCCCCTTGTCAAACTGTGTGTGGAATCTGCAGGTTTTTCCAGACGATGCACGGAGGTGTCAGTGACCCTTCGTTTTGTGTCTTCATCCACAGGGTTGCCTTCGAAGAGGTGTCCGGGCATCGGGTTCTTATGAAGAGCGGACCGGGATATCGGGGTCCTTCAGCATTTGGCACCACCCACGTGGGTTGTCTCGAATTTCCTCATGAAACCGGCCTCATCCTGAAGTGTGCCGCGAAGGTCATGAAACTCTTCCAGACAAAGCAGAGGAATCGACCCTCCTGTGGCGATCAGGAGGGGAGAAGTGGCTCAGATGAAGTGCTGCTGGGAACCTCGGTGTTTCCCTCAAGTGAGACAGGTATGTCGGGTAACTTTTGGGGTCGCATAAAGCGTTCCAAGTACCGTTTCGCTCTTCAAAATGGAACGTTGGACTTCTCTTGGGGTGCTCCAGCGGGCATGGGCCTCATCTTGGAATGACTGCGGAACCACTTGGTTTTTCTCGAGTTGCGGTGGGATATTTGAGTTACCACAGGGAATTCATGCTTCCTCTTGTGTTGGCCCACAAAAGTCTTATCTTCCATTCGAGATTCGAGGAAGAGCTGGAGGTGTGCTCTAGTCACTGAAGGCAAAAGAGACCCCACCAAGGCTTGTGTGCAGGACCTAATGTTCATGTCAAGGGGCGACAGAAATCTCGGGGTTGCATTCCAGACTCACCTTGGAGGCAGGCCTCGTCTCGAGGGGAAGCAAAGGACTCTGCTCTCCTCGCGAGTCGGACGGGTATGTCTTGGAGCCCACTGAGTGGCTTAAAGGGAGTCAAACCTCCTCTGGTGTTTGGAGGGAGGACACGGGATTGCTCTCCAGGGAATGCATGAAATGAAGGCCCTCATCTCCCAATGACTGGGGCGTCTCGTAGGTTTTCTCGAGCTGTGGCGCTAGTGTGGGGTTTCTCACGAAGTAAGACTGGGAGCTCAGTGAGCCTCTCACGTGGTGCCAGGGCAGTCAGGTCTCTATGCACGTGGTGAGAGGGAGCCCGTCATTGTTCTCGAGTCATGGTAGGGGAATTGGGCCTGAAGACGTGTTAAAGAAGGACTCTCGAGGTCTTTCCTGGGTTGCAGCAGGAAACCCTGGGTTCCATCGACTTGTGCCAGTGACCTCAGGAAGCTTCTCAGCGTGCCTCTGAGAAGTCAGGGTCACTGTGGAGTTGGGAGGGGCCTCTCGGAACTCCACTGGGTTTGGTGCAATGGAAGAGGGCCTCATGACAAGTTGAGGCAGGAACCTCAGGGTTCCTCTCCTGGCTTCGAATGTGCCGGATCTGACTCGGATCCCAGAGTCCCTGCAGAGTTGGGACAGGAGAGTCAGGCCTCGTCTTGTGTGGAGGAATGGAACTCCGCTTGACTCTCGCGTTGTTCATGGGGTGACAGGCCACTTGTCGATTTGTATGTGGAACTTGCGGGTTTTTCTGGACGATGCACCGGGATGTCACTGCCCCTTCGTGTTGTGCCTTGATCCACAGGATTGCCTTCGAATTGGGTTCTGCCATCGGGTTCTTATCAAGAGCAGACCAGGGAATCGGGGTCTTTTGGCATGCCGCACCACCCACGAGGCTATGTCTCAAATTTCCTCGTGAGACTGGCCTCATCTTGATGTGCGCCAGGAAGGTCGGGAACGCCTTCCAGACAAAGCAGGGGAATCGAACCTCCTGTTGCGATCAAGAGGGGAGAAGAGTCTCAGATGAAGTGGTGCCGGGAACCTCGGTGTTCTCCTCAAGTGAGACTGGTATGTCGGGGAACTTTTGGGGTCGCATCAAGGGTTCCAAGTAACTTTTCGCTCTTCAATACGGAACGTGGGACTTCTCTTGAGACGCTGTAGCGGGCAAGGGCCTCATCTTTCGATGACGGGGGAACCACGTGGTTTTCCTTGAGTTGGGGCGGGATTCTCGAGTTACGACGGGGAATTCAGGCTTCCTGTTCAACTGGCCCAGGGAAGTCCAGTTTTCATTCGAATTGGGAGTTAGAACTGGGGATTGCTCTCGAGACACTGCAGGGCCAAATAGACCTCATCTAGGCTTGTGTCCAGGACCTAATGTTCCTCTGCTGGGGTGACAGCGATCTCGGCATTGCATTCTCGACTCACCCGGGGAATCAGGCCTCATCTCGAGGGGAAGCCAAGGACACCGCTCTCCTGTCAAGTCGCGACGGGTATATCTTGGAGCTCACTGTGTGGCCTAAAATGAGTCAAGCCTCCTGTGGAGTTTGGAGAGAGGACTCAGGATTGCTCTCCAGGCCATACAGCAAAAGAAGGCCCTCATCTCGTGAGGACTGGGGCGTCTCGTGGGTATTCTCGAGCTGCGGCTCCAGTGTGGTGTTGCTCACGAGGTATAATGGGCAGCTCAGGGAGCCTCTCCTGTGGCGCCAGGGAAGTCAGGTTTCTATGTGCGTGGCTAGGGGGAGCGCGTCATTGCTCTCGAGTCATGGTAGGGGAATCGCACCTCAAGACGCGTTGAAGAAGGACTCTCGAGGTCTTTTACGGGTTGGGGCAGGAAACCCTTGGTTACCTCGACTTGTGCCGGGGATCTCAGGAAGGTCTAAGTGTGCCTTTGAGAAGTCAGGGATACTGTGCAGTTGGGAGGGGTCTCTCGGGACTCCACTGGGTTCGGTGCAATGGAAGAGGGCCTCATCTCGAGTGGAGGCAGGAAACTCATGTTTCCTCTCCTGACTTCCCCTGGGCCAGATCTGACTCGGATCACAGTTTCGCTGCAGAGTTCGAACAGGAGAGTCAGGCCTCGTCTTGTGTGGAGGAATGGAACTCTGCTTGCCTCTCCAGTTGTTCACGGGGTGACAGGTCACTTCTCGAGCTGTGTGTGGTACCTGCGGGTTTCTCCGGACGATACCCGGGGGTGTCAGTGCCCCTTCGTGTTGTGCCTTCATCAAAAGGGTTATCTTCAAAGAGGTGTCCGGGCATTGGGATCTTATCAAGAGCGAACCGGGAAATCGGGGTCTTTCGGCATGTGTCACCATCCACGAGGCTATGTCTCGAATATCCTCGTGAGACAGGCCTCATCCTGAGATGCACCGGGAAAGGCGGGAACCCCTTCAAGACAAAACAGGGGAATAGACCCTCCTGTCTCGATCAGGAGGGGAGAAGGGGCCCAGATGTAGTGGTGCCGGGAACCTCGGTGTTCTCCTCGAGTCAGACCAGTGTGTCGAGGAACTTTTGAGGTCGCATCAAGGGTGCCAATACCGTTTCGCACTTCAAGACGGAACGTGGGACTTCTCTTGAGACGCTGTAGGGGGCAAGGGCCTCATCTTGCGATGACGGGGGAACCACGTAGCGTTTCTCGAGTTGTGGCGGGATTCTCGAGTTTCGACGGGGAATACAGTCTTCCTCATGTGTTGGGCCAGGGAAGTCCTATCTTCCATTCGAGTTTCAAGGGAGATCTGGGGATTGCCCTCGAGTCACTGCAGGGCAAAATAGACCTCATCTAGTCTTGTGTCCAGGACTTAATGTTCATCCCTAGGGGCGACAGGGATCTCGGGCTTGCATACCAGACTCACCCGGGGAATCAGGCCTCGTCTCGAGGGGAAGCAAAGAACTCCGCTGTCCTTTTGTGTCGCGATGGGTATCTCTTGGAGCCCACTGTGTGCCCTAAAGGGAGTCAAGCCTCCTGTGCTGTTTGGATAGAGGACTCGGGATTCCTCTCCAGGCCATGCAGGAAAAGAAGGCCCTCATCTCGCGATGACGGCGGCGTCTTGTGGGTTTTCTAGACTGCCGTGCTAGTGCCGGGTTTCTGACGAGGTACGAGAGGGAGCTCAGGGAGCCTCTCTTGTGGCGCCAGGGAAGTCAGGTCCCCATGAGATGGCTAGGGGGAGTTCGTCATCGCTCTCGAGTCATGTTAGGGTAATCGGGCCTCAAGACGGGTTGAAGAAGGACTCTCGAGGTCTTTCTCGGGTCACTGCATAAAACCCAGGGTTCCCTTGACTTGTGCCTGCGACCTCAGGGAGCTTCTCAGAGTGCCTCTGAGAAGTCAGGGATACTGTGCAGTTTGGAGGGGCCTCTCGAGACTCCTCTGCATTTGGTGGAATGCAAGAGGGACTCATCTCGAGTTGAAGCCGGAACCTCAGTGTTCCTCTCCATTTCTGACTCAGATCGCAAGGTCCCTGCATGTTGGTACAGGAGAGTCAGGCCTCGTCTTTTCTGGAGGATGGGACTCCTCTTGCCTCTCGAGTTGTTCTCGAGGTGACAGGCCACTTGTCGAGCTGTGTGTAACCTGCCCGTTTTTCCGGATGATGCACAGGTGTGTTAGTGCCCCTTCGTGTTGTACCTTCATACTCAAGGCTGCCTTCCAAGAGGTGTCCGAGCATCGGATTCTTATCAAGAGCGGACCGGGAAATTGGAGTCTTTCAGCAAGTGGCACCACCCACAAAGCTACGTATCGAATTTCCCCATGAGACCGGCCTCATCCTGAGTTGTGCAGGGAAGGTCGGGCCCCCTTGCAGACAAAGCAGGGGAATCGACCCACCGGTCACGATCAGGAGGGGAGAAGGGGCTTAAATGAAGTGGTGCCGGGAACCTCGGTGTTCCCCTTGAGTGAGACCGGCGTGTTGGGGGACTTTTGGGGTCGCATCAAGGGTGCCAAGTACCGTTTCGCATTTCAAGACGGAACCTGGGACATCTTTTGAAACGCTGTAGCGGGCAAGGGCCTCATCTTGCGATGACGGGAGAACCACGTGGTTTTGCTCGAGTTGCGGCGGGATTCTCGAGTTATGACCGGGAATTTAGGCTTCCTCTTGTTGGCCTTGAAATCCAATCTTCCATTCGGGTTGCGAGGGGGAGCTGGGGATTGCGCTAGAGTCACTGCAGGGCAAAAGAGACCTAATCTAGGCTTGTGTCCAGGATCTAACGTTGCTCTCCAGGGGCGACAGGGATCTCGGGTTTGCATTCCAGACTCATCCGGGGAGTCACTTCTCACCTCGAGGGTAAGCAAAGAATTCCGCTCTCGTCTCGAGTCACGATGGGTATCTCTTGGAGCCCAATGTGTGTACTAAAGGGAGTCAAGCCTCCTGTGGAGTTTGGAGAGAGGACTCGGGATTGGACTCCAGGCCATGCAGGAAAAGAAGGCCCTCATCTCGAGATGACGGTGGCGTCTCGTGGGTTTTCTCGAGCTGCGGCGCCAGTGTGGGGTGTCTCATGAAGTACCACAGGGATTTCAGGGAGCCTCTTGTGTGGCGTCAGGAAAATCCAGTATTCCATTCGAGTTGGAAGTTAGAACTGGAGATTGCTCTCCAGTCACTGCAGGGCAAAATAGACCTCATCTACGCTTGTGTCCAGGACCTAGTGTTCCACTACTGGGCCGACAGGGATCTCAGGGTTGCATTCTCGACTCACCCGGAGAGTCAGGCCTCGTCTTGAGGGGAAAAAAAGGACTCCGCTCTCCTGTCGAGTCGCGACGGGTATCTCTTGGGGCCCACTGCATGGCGTAAAGGGAGTGAAGCCTCCTATGGAGTTTGGAGAGAGGACTCGGGATTGGACTCCAGGCCATGCAGGAAAAAAGGCCCTCATCTCGCGATGACGGGGGCGTCTCGTGGGTTTTCTCCACCTGTGGCGCCAGTATCAGATTTCTCACGAGGTACGACGGGGAGCTCAGAGAGCCTCTCGTGTGGTGCTAGGGACGTCAGGTCTCCGTGCGTGTGGTGAAGGGAAGTGCGTGATTGCTCTCGAGTCATAGTAGGCAAATCGGGCCTCAAGACGCATTGAAGAAGGACTCTCGAGGTCTTTCTCGGGTTGCGGCAGGGAACCCTGGGTTCCCTCGACTTGTGTCGGTGACCTCAGGCAACTTCTCAGGGTGCCTCTGAGAAGTCAGGGACACTGTGGATTTGGGAGGGTCCTTTCGTTCCTCGACTGTGTTTGGTGCAATTGAAGAGGGCCTCATCTCGTATGGAGGCAGGAACCTCAGGGTTCCTCTCCATTTCTGACTCGGGTCGCAGAGTACCTGCAGAGTATGAACAAGAGAGTCACGCCTCATCTTCTGTGGAGGCATGGATCTCCGCTTGCCTTGCGAGTTGTTCATGGAGTGACAGGCCACTTGTTGAGCTGTGTGTGGAACCTGTGGGTTTTTCCGGATGATGCACGGGGGTGTCAGTGCCCCTTCGTGTTGTGCCTTCATCCACAGGGTTGCCTTCAAAGAGGTGTCCGGGCATCGGGTTCTTTTCAAGAGCGTACCAGAAAATTGGGGTCTTTCAGCATGTGGTACCACCTACGAAGCTACGTCTCGAATTTCCTCGGGAGACCGGCCTCATCCTGAGGTTCGCCGTGAAGGTAGGGAACCCCTTGCAGACAAAGCAGGGGAATCGACCCACCGCTCGCGATCAGAAGGGGAGAAGGGGCTCAAATGAAGTGGTGCCGGGAACTTCGGTGGTCCCCTCGAGTGAGACCGGTATGTCACGGCACTTTTGAGGTCGCATCAAGGGTGCCAAGTACAGTTTCGCACTTCAAGACGGAACGTGGGAATTCTCTGGAGATGCTCTAGCGGGCAAGGGCCTCATATTGCGATGACGAGGGAAACACGTGGTTTTTCTCGAGTTGTGGCGGGATTCTCGAGTTACGACGGGGAATTCAGGCTTCCTCTTGTGTTGGCCCAGGAAGTCCAATCTTCCATTCAACTTGTCAGAGAGAGCTGGGGGTTGCTCTCGAGTCACTTCAGGGCAAAGAGTCCTCATCTAGGCTTGGGTCCAGGACGAAGTATTGCTCTCCAGGGGCAACAGGGATATTGGGGTCGCATTCCAGTCTCACCCGGTGGGTCACGCCTCATCTCGAGTGGAAGCAAAGGACTCCACTATCCTCTCGAGTCACGACATGTAACTCTTGGAGCCCAATGAGTGGCCTAAAGGGAGTCAAGCGTCCTGTGTAGCTTGGACAGAAGGTTCACGCTTGATCTGCATACCATGCAGTTAAAGATGGCCCTCCTCTCGTGATGACGGGAGCGTCTCATGGGTTTTCTCGAGCTGCGGCGCCAGTGTGGGGTTTCTCACGAGATATGATGGGGAGATCAGGGAGCCTCTCGTGTGGCGCCAGAGAAGTCAGGCCTCCATGAGTGTGGCCAGGCAGATCGCGTCATTGCTCTGGAGTCATGGGAGGGACTAAGGCCTCAAGACGCATTTAAGAAGGACTTTCGAGGTCTTTCTTGGGTTGGGGTGGAAACACTCATTTCCCTCGACCTCTACCGGGGACCTTAGTGAACTTCCCATGTGCCTCTGAGAGGTGAGGGATACTGAGGAATTAGAGGGGCCTCTCGGGACTCCACTAGGTTTGACGAAATGAAAGAGGGCCTCATCTCGATTGGAGGCAGAAACCTCAGCTTCCTCTCCATTTCTGACTCCGACCGCAGGGTCCCTGCAGGGTTGGGACAGGAGAGTCAGGCCTCATCTTGTCTGAGTAATGGAACTCTGCTTGCCTCTCGAGTCGTTCAGGGGGTCTCAGGCCCCTTGTCTAGCTGTGTGTGGAACCTGCGGGTGTTTCCAGAAGATGCATGGGGGTGTCAGTGCCCCTTCATTTTGTGCCTTCCCCCACAGGGTTGCCTTCAAAGAGGTGTCCGGGTATCGGGTTCATTTCAAGAGCGGACGGGGAAATCGGGGTCGTTCGGCATGTGGCACAACACACGTGGCTCATCTCGAATTTCCTCGTGAGACCAGCATCATCCTGAGGTGCGCCGGGAAGGCCGGGAACACCTTCCACACAAAGCACGGGAATCGAATCTCCTGTCGCGATCAGGAGGGGAGATGAGGCTCAGATGAAGTGGGGCCGGGAATCTAGGTGTTCCACTCGAGGGAACCCGGCGTTTCAGGGAACTTTAGGGGTCGCATCAAGGGAGCCAAGTACCGTTTCCCACTTCAGGACGGAACATGGGACTTCCCTGGAGATGCTGTAGTGGGCAAGGGCCTCATCCTGTGAAGACGTTGGAACCACGTCGTTTTTCTCGAGTTGCGTCTGGATTCTCGAAAACGACGGGGATTTCAGGCTTCCTCTTGGGTTGGCCCTGGGAAGCCCAATCTTCCCCTGGAGTTGCGAGGGAAAGCTGGGGGTTCTGTTCGAGTCACTACAGGGCCAAAGAGACCTCATCGAGGCGTGTGTCCAGGACCTAATATTCCTCTCAAGGGAAGACAGGGATCTCGGGTTTCCATTCCAGACTCCCTCGGGGAGTCAGGCCTCGCCTCGAGGGGAAGCAGAGGACTCCGCTTTCCTCTCAATTCGCGACACCTATCTCTTGGAGCCCAATGAGTGGACTCAAGGGTGTCAAGCCTCCTCTTCAGTTTGGAGAGAGGACTCGGGATTGCTCTCCAGGACAGGCAGGAAAAGAAGGCCCTCAGCTCGCGATGACGGTGGCGTCTCATGGGTTTCCTCAGGCTGCAGCGCCCGTGGGGGTTTTCTCACGAGGCATGAAGAGGACCTCAGGGAGCCTCTCGTGCGGTGCCAGGGAATTCATGTCTCCATGCGCATGGCGAGGGGGTGCTGGTCATCACTCTCGAGTCATGGGAAGCGACTAGGGCCTCAAGACGCGTTGAAGAAGGACTCTCGAGGTCTTTCTCGGGTGGCGGCGGGAAACCCTCGTTTCCCTCGACTTCTGCAGGGGACTATAGGGAACTTCCCAGGGTGCCTCTGAGAGGTGAGGGATGCTGTGGAGTTAGCGGGGCCTCTCGGGACTCTGCTGGGTTCGGCGCAATGGAAGAGGGCCTCATCTCGAGGGGAGGCAGGAACCTCAGGCTTCCTCTCCGATTCTGACTCCGACTGCACGGTCCCTGCAGTGTTGGGACAGGAGAGTCATGCCTCGTCTTGTCTGAGGAATGGAATTCTGGTTGCCTCTCGAGTTGTTCCGGGAGTCTCAGGCCCCTTGTCGAGCTGTGTGTAGACCCTGCGGGTTTTTCCGGATGATGCACGGGGGTGTCAGTGCCCCTTCGTGTTGTGCCTTCACTCACAGGGTTGCCTTCGAAGAGGTGTCCGGGCATCGGGTTCTTATCAAGAGCGGACCGGAAAATCGGGGTTGTTCGGCACGTGGCACCTCACACATGGCTAGTCTCGAATTTCCTCCTGAGACCGGCCTCATCCTGAGGTGCACCAGGAAGGCCGGGAACCCCTTCCAGAGAAAGCAGGGGAATCGACTCTCCTGTCGCGATCAGGAGGGGAGAAGGGGCTCAGATGAAGTGGTGCTGGGACCCTCGGTGTTCCCCTCGAGGGAACCCAGCGTGTCGGGGAACTTTTGCGGTCGCATCAAGGGTGTCAATTACCATTTCGCACTTAAGGACGGAACATGGGACTTCCCTGGAGACGCCGGGAACTTCGGTGTTCCCCTGGAGTGAGACCGGTATGTTGGGGAACTTTGGGGTCGCATCAAGAGTGCATAGTAGCATTTCGAACTTTAAGATGGAACGTGGGACTTCTCTTGAGACTCTAGCTGGCAAGGGCCTCATATTGCGATGAAGGGGGAACCACATGGTTTTTAAGACTTGAGGCTGAATTCTCGAATTACGATGGGAAATTCAGACTTCCTCTTGTGTTGACCTTGGGAAGACCAATCTTCCATTCAAATTGTGAGGGAGAGATGGAGGTTGCTCTCGAGTCACTGTAGGGCAAAATAGACCTCATCTAGGCTTGTGTCTAGGACATAATGTTCCACTCCAGGGGCGACAGGGATCTCGGGGTTGCATTCCAAACTCACCCGGGGAGTCAGGCCTCGTCTCCAGGGAAGCAAAGGACTCCGCTCTCCTCTCGAGTCGCACCGGGTATTTCTTGGACCCAACTGAGTGGCCTAAAGGGAGTCAATACTCCTGTGAAGTTTGGAGAGAGGACCAGGGATTGCTCTCCAGGTCAGGCAGGAAAAGAAGGCCCCCATCTCTCCTTGACGGGGGCATCTTGTGGTTTTTCTCGAACTGCGGCGCCACTGTGGGTTTTCTCACGAGGTACGATGGGGTACTCAGGGAGCCTCTTGTGTGGTACTAGGGAAGTCAGTTTTCCTGCTTGTGGCGAGGGGAGCGCGTCCTTGCTCTGGAGACATGGTAGGGGAATCGGGCATCAAGAGACGTTGAAAAAGGTCTCTCCAAGTCTTTCTCGGGTTACTTCAGGAAACTCTGGGTTCCCTCGACTTGTGCCAGTGACCTCAGGTAGCTTCTCAGGGAGCCTCTGAGAATTCAGGGATACTGTGGTGTTGGAAGGGGCCTCTCGGGACACCACTGAGTTTGGTTCAATGGAAGAGGGCCTCTTCTCTAGTTGAGGCAGGAACCTCAGGGTTCCTCTCCATTTCTGACTCCGATCGCAGGGTCCCTGAAGAGTTGGGCCAGGAGAGTAAGGCCTCGTCTTGTGTGAAGGAATGCAACTTCACTTGCCTCTCGAGTTGTTCACGGGGTGACAGTCCACATTTGGAGCTGTGAGTGGAATCGGCGGATTTTTCCAGACGATGCATGGGGATGTCAGTGTCCCTTCGTGTTGTGCCTTCATCCACAGGGTTGCCTTCGAAGAGATGTCCGGGCGTCAGGTTCTTATCTAGAGTGGACCGGGAATTCGGGATCTTTCAGCATGTGGCACCAACCATGAGGCTACTTTTCGAATTTCCTCATGAGACCGGCCTCATCCGGAGGTTCGCGGGGAACGTCGGGAACCCCTTGCAGACAAAGCATGGGAATCGACCCTCCTGTCGCGATCAGGAGAGGAGAAAGGCCTCAGTTGAAGTGGTGCCGGGAACTTCAGTGTCCCCTCTAGTGAGATCGGTATATAGGGGAACTTTTGGGGTCGCATCAAGGGTGCCAAGTACTGTTTTGCACTTCAAGACGGAATGTGAGACTTCTCTTGAGACGCTGTAGGGGGCAAGGGCCTCATCTTGCAATACAGGGAACCACGTGATTTTTCTCGAGTTGCGGCGGGTTTCTCAAATTACAACTGGAAATTCAGGCTTCCTCTTGTGTTGGCTCAGAAAGGCCAATCTTCCATTCGAGTTGCAAGGGAAAGCTAGGGGTTGTGCTTGAGTCACTGCAGGGCCAAAGAGACCTCATCTAGGCTTTTGTCCAGGACCTAAGGTTCCTCTCCAGGGGCGACAGGGATCCAGGGTTGCATTCCAGACTCACCCTCGTAGTCAGGCCTCATCTCGAGGGGAATCAAAGGACACCGCTCTCCTCCTGAGTATCGACGGGTATCTCTTGGAGCCCACTGAGTGACCTAAAGGGAGTCAAGCCTCCTTTGGAGTTTGGAGAGAGGATTCGGGATTGCTCTTCAGGTCATGCAGGAAAGAAGTCCCTCATTTCACCATGACAGGGGCGTCTCGTGTGTTTTCTCGAGCTGCGGCGCCAGTGTGGGGTTTCTCACGAGGTACGATGGGGAGCTCAGGGAGCCTCTCATGTGGTGCCGGGGAAGTCAGATCTTCATGCGCGTGGCGATGGGGAGCGCGTCATTTTTCTCCAGTCATGGTAGAGGAATCGGGCATCAAGACGCGTGAAGAAGGACTCTCAAGGTTTTTCTCAGGTTATGGCAGGAAACCCTGGGTTCCCTCGACTTATGCCCGTGACCTCAGGGAGCTTCTCAGGGTGCCTCTGAGAAGTCAGAGATACTGTGCAGTTGGGAGGGGCCGCTCCGAACTCCACTGGGTTTGGTGCAGTAGAAGAGGGCCTTATCTCGAGTTGAGGCAGGAACCTCAGGGTTCCTCTCCATTTCTGAATCGGATATCAGTGTCCATGCAGAGTTGGGACAGGAGAGTCAGGCTCGTCTTGTGTGGAGGAATTGAACTCCTCTTGCCTCTCGAGTTGTTCATGGGGTGACAAGCCACTTGTCGATCTGTATGTGGAACTTGCGGGCTTTTCCAACGATACACGAGGGTGTCAGACCCCTTCGTTTTGTGCCTTCATCCACAGGATTGCCTTCGAAGAGGTGTCCTAGCATTGGGTTCTTATCAAGAGCAGACACGGAAATCGGGGTCTTTCGGCGTGTGGCACCAACCACAAGGCTACGTCTCGAATTTCCTCGTGAGACCGGCCTCATCCTGAGGTGCGCCGGGAAGGTCCGGAACCCCTTCCAGACAAAGCAGGGTAATCGACCCTCCCGTCGCAATCAGGAGGGGATAAGGGGCTCAGAACAAGCGGTGCACCGAACCTTGGTGTTCCCCTTGAGTGACACCAGGGTGTCGGGGAACTTTTGTGATAACATCAAGGTTTCCAATTATCATTTTAAACTTCAAGATGGAACGTGGGGCTTCTCCTGGGACGCTGTAGCTGGCAAGGGCCTCATCTTGCGATGACGGGGGAACCACGTGGTTTTTCTCGAGTTGCGGCGGGATTTTCGAATTACGACGGGGAATTCAGGCTTCCTCTTGTGTTGTCCCAGGGAAGTCCATTCTTCCATTCGAGGTGTGAGGGAGAGCAGGGGATTGCTCTCGAATCACTTCAGGGCAAATGAGACCTCATCTATGCTTGTGTCTAGGACCTAATTTTCCTCTCCAGGGGCGGCAGGGATCTCGGGGTTGCATTCCAGACTCACCTGAGGAGTCAGGCCTGGTATATAGGGGAAGCAAAGAATTCCGCTCTCCTCTCGAGTCCCAACGGGTATCTCTTGAGCCCACAGAGTGGCCTAAAGGGAGTCAGGCCTCCTGTGGAGTTTGAAGAGAGGCCTCGAGATGCTCTCCAGGCCATGCAGGAAAAGAAGGCCTTCATCTCGCGACGACGGAGGCGTCTCGTGGGTTTTCTCGAGCTGGGGAGCCAGTGTGGGATTTCTCACGAGGTATGACGGGGAGCTCAGGGAGCCTCTCGTGTGGCGCCAGGGAAGTCAAGTCTCCATGCGAGTGGCGAGGGGGAACGCGTCATTGCTCTTGAGTCATGGTAGGGGAATCGGGATTCAAGATGCGTTGAAGGAGGATTTTCGAGGTCTTTCTCGGGTTGCGTCAGGAAACCCTGTGTTCCCTCGACTTGTGCCGGTGACCTCAGGGAGCTTCTAAGGGTGCCTCTGAGAAGTCGGGATACTGTGGATTTGGGAGGGGCCTCTCGGGCCTCCACTGTTTTTGGTGTAATGGAAGAGGGCCTCATCTCGAGTGGAGTCAGGAACCTCAGGGTTCCTCTCCATTTCGGACTCCGATCGCAGGGTCCCTTCAGAGTTGGGACCGGAGAGTCAGGCCTCGTCTTGAGTGGAGGAATGGAACTCTGCTTGCTTCTCGTGTTGTTCATGGGATGACAGGCCTCTTGTTGAGCTGTGTGTGGAACCTGCGGCTTTTACCGAATGATGCACGGGAGTGTCAGTGACCCTTCGTTTTGTGCCTTCGTCCACAGGGTTGCCTTCGAAGAGGTGTCCAGGCATCGGGTTCTTCTCAAGAGTGGGCCGGGAAATCGGGGTATTTCGGCATGTGACACCACCCACGACGCTATGTCTCGAATTTCCTCGTGAGACTGGCCTCATCCTGAGGTGCGCCGGGAATGTGGGGAACCCCTTCCAAACAAAGCAGGGGAATAGACCCTCCTGTCTCGAACAGGAGGGGAGAAGGTGCTCAGATGAAGTGGTGCGGGAACCTCGGTGTTCCTGTCGAGTGAGACCGGCGTGTCCGGGAACATTTGGTGTCGCATCAAGGGTGCAAACTACCGTTTCACACTTCAAGACGGAACGTGGTTCTTTTCTTGAGACGCCATAGCAGGCAAGGGCCTCATCTTGGGATGACGTTGGAAACACGTGGTTTTTCTCGAGTTGCGGCGGGATTCTCGAGTTACGAAGGGGATTTCTGGCTTCCTCTTGTGTTGGCCCAGGGAAGCCCAATCTTCCATTCGAGTTGCGAGGGAGAGCTGGGGGTTGCGCTCGAGTCACTGCAGGGCAAAAGAGACCTCATCCAGGCTTGTGTCTAGGACCTAATGTTCCTCTCAAGGGATGACTGGGATCTTGAGTTTGCATTCCAGACTCACCCGGGAGTCAGGCGTCATCTCGAGGGGAAACAAAGGACTTCTCTCTCTTCTCGAGTCGCGACGGGTATTTCTTGGAGCCCACTGAGTGGACTAAAGGGAGTCAAGCCTCCTCTGGAGTTTGGAGAGAGGACTCGGGATTGCACTCCAGGACATGCAGGAAAAGAAGGCCCTCATCTCACGATGACGGGGGGTCTCGGTGGTTTTACCGAGCTGCAGCGCCTGTGTTGGTTTCTCAGGAGGTACGACGGGGAGCTCAGGGAGCCTCTTATGTGGCGCCAGGGAAGTTAGGTCTCGATGCGTGTGGCGAGGGGGAGTGCGTCATTGCTCTCGAGTCATGGTAGGGGAATCAGGCCTCTAGACGCGTTGAAGAAGGACTCTCAAGATCTCTCTCGGGTCTTGGCAAGAATACCTGGGTTCCCTCGACTTGTGCCGGTGACCTCAGGGAGATTCTCCGGGTGCCTCTGAGAAGTCAGGGATACTGTGGAGTTGGGAAAGACCTCTCGGGACTCCACTGGGTTTGGTGAAATGGAAGGGGGCCTCATCTCGAGGGGAGGCAGGAACCTCAGGGTTCCTCTCCATTTCTGATTCCGATCGCAGCCCCCTGCATTGTTGGGAGAGGTGAGTCAGGCCTCGTCTTGTGTGCAGGAATGGATCTCCGCTTGCCTCTCGAGTTGTTCACTGGGTGACAGGCACTTGTTGAGCTGTAAGAGTAACCTGCGGTCTTTTCCGGATGATGCACGGGGTGGTCAGTGCCCCTTCGTGTTGTGCCTTCATCCACACTATCTTTGAATAGGTCTCTGGGCATCGCGTTCTTATCAAGAGCGGATCGGGAAATCGCGGTCTTTCGGCATGTGGCACCACCATCGAGGCTACGTCTCGAATTTCCTCGTGAGACAGCCTCATCTGAGGTGCGTGGAGAAGGTCGGGAACCCCTTGCAGACAAAGCAGGGGAATTGACCCTCCTTTCGCGATCAGGAGGGGAGAAGGGGCTCAGATGAAGTGGTGCCAGGAACCTTGGTGTTCCCCTCGAGTGCGACCCTTATGTCGGGGAACTTTTGGGGTAGCATTAAGGGTGCCAAATATCATTTCGCACTTCAAGACAGAACGTGGGACTACTCTTGAGACGCTGGAGCAGGCAAGGGCCTCATCTTGCAATGACGGGGGACCCACGTGTTTTTTCTCGAGTTGCGGCAGGATTCTTGAGTTACGACGGGGAATACAGGTTTCCTCTTGTGTTGGCCCAGGGAAGTCCAATCTTCCATTCGAGTTGCAAGTGAGAGCTGGAGATTGCTCTTGAGTCACTGCAGGGCAAAATAGAGCTCATCTAGGTTTGTGTCCAGGACCGAGTTTTTCTCTCCAGGGGCGACAGGGATCTCGGGGTTGCATTCCAGACTCACCCGGGGAGTCAGGCCTCGTCTCGAAGGGAATGAATAGACTCCGCTCTCCTCTAGAGTCACGACGGGTATCCCTTGGAGCCCAAGAATGGCCTAAATGGAGTTAAGCCTCCTGTGGAGTTTGGAGAGAGGACTCGGGATTGCTCTCTAGGCCATGCAGGAAAAGAAGGCCCTCATCTCGCGATGACGGGGGCGTCTCGTGGGTTTTCTCAAGGTGCAGTGCCTGGTTGGGGTTTCTCACAAGATAGGACGGGGAGCTCAGGGAGACTCCTGTGGTGCCACGGAAGTCAGGTCTCCATGGACGTGACGAGGGGGAGCGCCTCATTGCTCTCAAGTCATGGTAGGGGAATCGAGCCTCAAGACGCTTCGAAGAAGAACTCTCGAGGTCTTTCTCGGGGTGTGGCAGGAAACCCTGGGTTCCCTCGTCTTGTGCCCATGACCTCAGGGAGCTTAGCGGGGTTCCTCTGAGAAGTCAGGGATACTGTGGAGTTGAGAGGGGCTTCTCGGAACTTCACAGGGACTGGTGCAATTGAAGAGGACCTAATCTCGGATTGAGGCAGTAACGTCAGGGTTCCTCTCCATTTCTGACTCGGATAGCAGGGTCCCTGCAGAGTTGTGACAGGAGAGTCAGACCTCGTCTTGTGTGGAGTAATGGAACTCCGCTTGCCTCTCGAGTTGTTCACGGGATGACAGGCCACCTGTCGAGTTGTATGTGGAACCTGCGGTTTTGGGGGACGATGCACAGGGGTGTCAGTGCCCATTCGTGTTGTGCCTTCATCCACAGGGTTACCTTCAAAGAGGTGACCGGGCATCGGGATCTTATCAATAGCGGACCAGGAAATCGGGGTCTTCCAGCATGTGGCACAACACACGAGGCTACATCTCGAATTCCCTCGTGAGACTGGCCTCATCCTGAGGTTCGCCGGGAAGTCTGGGAACCCCTTCCAGACAAAGCAGAGGAATCGACCCTCCTGTCCCCATCAGGAGGGGAGAAGAGGCTCAGCTGAAGCAGTGCTGGGAACCTCCATGTTCTTCTCGAGTGAGACCGGGGTGTCAGGGAAATTTGGGGGTCGCATCAAGGGTGTCAAGTACCGTTTCACACTTCAAGACGGAACATGGGACTTCACTGGAGACACTATAGCTGACAGGGGCCTCATATTTCGATGACGGAGGAGCCACGTTGTTTTTCTCCAGTTGCCACGGGATTCTCGAATTACAACGGGAAATACAGTCTTCCTCTTGTGTTGGCCCAGGGAAGTCCAATCATCCATTCGAGTTGCGAGGGAGAGCTGGGGATTGCACTTGAGTCAATGCAGGACAAAAAAGACCTCATTTAGGCTTGTGTCCAGGACCGAGTTTTCCTCTACAGGGGCGACACGGATCTCGGGATCCCATTCCAGACTCACCCAAGTAGTCAGGCCTCGGCTCGAGGGGAAGCAACGGACTCCGCTCTCCTCTAGAGTAGCGATGTGTATCTCTTGGAGGCTACTGAGTGGCCTAAAGGGAGACAGGCCTCCAGTGGAGTTTGGAGAGTGGACTCGGGATTGCTCTCTAGGTCATGTAGGAAAAGAAGGCCCTCATCTTACGATGACGGGGGCGTCTCATGTGTTTTCTCGAGCGGAGGTGCCAGTGTGGGGTTTTCATGAGGTAGGACGGGGAGCGCAGGGAGCCTCTCGTGTGGCGCCAGGGAAGTTAGGTTTCAATGGGCGTGGCGAGGGAAATGCGTCATTGCTCTCCAGTCATGGTAGGGTATCGGGCCTCAAGACGCAGTAAAGAAGGACTCTCGAGGTCTTTCTCAGAATGCAGCAGGAAACCCTGGGTTCACTCGACTTGTGCCAGTGACCGCAGAGAGCTTCTGAGGGTGCCTCTGAGAAGTCAGGGAAACTGTGGAGTTGGGAGGGGCCTCTTGGGACTCCACTGGGTATGGCGCAATGAAAGAGGGCCTCATTTCGAGTTGATGCAGGAACGTCAGGTTTCATCTACATTTCTGACTCCGATCGCACGGTCCTTGCAGAGTTGGGAAAGGAGAGTCAGGCCTTCTCTTGTGCGGAGGAACGGAACTCCGCATGCCTCTCTAGTTCTTCAAGGGATGACAGGACACTTGTCGATCTGTGTTTGGAATCTGCGTGTTTTTCCGTACTATGCATGGGGATGTCAGTACCCCTTCGTGTTGTGCATTCATCCACAGGTTTGCTTTCGAAGAGGTGCCCGGGCATCGGGTTCTTATTAAGAGCGGACCGGGAAATCGGGGTCTTTCCGCATGTGGCACCACCCACCAGGCTACGTCTCGAATTTCCTAGTGAGACCGGCCTCATCCT
This sequence comes from Bubalus kerabau, assembly GCF_029407905.1. NCBI lineage: Eukaryota > Metazoa > Chordata > Mammalia > Artiodactyla > Bovidae > Bubalus > Bubalus kerabau. Next base: position 2,742,998 of record NW_026577893.1, on the reverse strand, counting down.
TAGGTGCGCCGGGAAGGTCGGAAGCCCTTGCAGACAAAGCAGGGGAATCGACCCTCCTGTCTCGATCAGGAGGGGAGAAGGTGCACAGATGAGGTGATGCCGGGAACCTTGGTGTTCCCCTCCAGTGAGACCAGTGTGTTGGGGAACTTTTGGGGTTGCATCAAAGGTGCCAAGTACCGTATCGCACTTCAAGATGGAACGTAAGACTTCTTTTGAGACGCTGTAGCGGCAATGGCCGCATCTTGCGATGAAGAGGGAACGACGTGGTTTTTCTCGAGTTGTGGCGGGATTCTTGAGTTACAACGGGAAATTCAGGCTTCCTCTTCTGTTGGCTCAGGGAAGTCCAGTCTTCCATTCGAGTTGCGAGGGAGAGTTGGGGATTGCTCTCGAGTCACTGCAGGAAAAAAGAGACCTCATCTAGGCTTGTGTCCAGGACCTAATGTTTCTCTCCAGAGGCGACAGGGATCTCCGGTTCGCATATCAGACTCACCCGAGGAGTCAGGCCTCGCCTCGAGGGGAAGGAAAAGACTCCGCTCTCCTCTCGAGTCGCGACGGGTATGTCTTGGAGTCCACTGAGTGACCAAAAGGGAGTCAAGCCTACTGTGGAGTTTGGAGAGAGGACTCGGGATTGCTCTCCAGGCCATGCTAGAAAAGAAGGCCGTCATGTCGCGAAAACGGGGGCGTCTCGTGGGTTTTCTCTATCTGCGGCGCCAGTGTGGGGTTTCTCACGAGGTATGACGGGGAGCTCAGGGAGCCTCTCGTGTGGCGCCAGGGAAGTCAGGGCTTCATGAGTGTAGCAGAGGGAGTGCGTCATTGCCCTCGAGTCATGGTAGGGGAATCAGGCCTCAAAGCGCGTTGAAGAAGGACTCTTGAGTTCTTTCTATGGTGGCGGCAGTAAACCCTGGGTTCACTCGAATTGCGCTGGTGACCTCAGGGAGCTTCTCAGGGTGCCTCTGAGAAGTCAGGGATACTGTGGAGCTGGGACGCGTCTCTCGGGACTCCACTGGGTTTCGTGCAATGGAAGAGGTCCTAATCTCGAGTGGAGGCAGGAACCTCAGCGTTCCTCTCGTGACTTCACTGGCGCTGGTCTGATTCGGATCGCAAAGTCCCTGCAGAGTTGGGACAGGAGAGTCAGGCATCGTCTTGTGTAGAGGAATGAAACCCCACTTGCCTCTCGAGTTCTTCAGGGGTGACAAGCCACTTGTTGAGCTGTATGTGGAACCTGCGGGTTTTTCCAGACGATGCACGAGGGTGTCAGTGCCCCTTTGTGTTGTGCCTTCATCCACAGGGTTGCCTTCGAAGAGGTGTCCAGGCATCGGGTTCTTATCAAGAGCATACCGAGAAATCATAGTCTTTTGGCACGTGGCACCACCCGCGAGCTACGTCTCGAATTTCTTCGTGAGACCGGCCTCATCCTGAAGTGCCCCGTGAAGGTCGGGAACCCCTTACAAACAAAGCAGGGAAAGTGACCCTCCTATCACGAACAGGAAGGGAGAAGGGGCTCAGATAAACTGGTGCCGGGAACCTCGGTGTTCACCTCGAGTGAGACCGATATTTCGGAGAACTTTTGGGGTCACATCAAGGGTGTCAAGTATCGTTTCGCACTTCAAGACGGAACGTGGGACTTTTCTTGAGAAGCTGTAACGGGCAGGGGCCTCATCTTGCGATGACGAGGGAACCAAGTGCTTTTTCTCGAGTTGTGGCGGGATTCTCGAGTTACGAAGGGGAATTCAGGCTTCCTCTTGTGTTGGCCCAGGGAAGTCCAATCTTCCATTCGAGTTGTTAGGGAGAGCGGGGGATTGCTCTCGAGTTACAGAAGGGCAAAAGAGACCTCATCTAGGCTTGTTTCCAGGACCTAATGTTCCTCTCCAGGGGAGACAGGGATCTCGGGGTTGCATTCCAGACCCACCTGGTGAGTCAGGCCTTGTCTCGAGGGGAAGCAAAGGACTCCATTCTCCTCTCGAGTCGCGACGGGTATCTCTTGGAGCCCACTAAGAGGCCTAAAGGGAGTCAAGCCTCCTGTGGAGTTTGGAAAGAGGATTCGGGATTCCTCTCCAGGCCATGCAGGAAAAGAAGGCCCTCATCTCACGACGACAGGGGCATATGGTGGGTTTTCTCGAGCTGCGGCGTCATTGTGGGGTTTCTCACGAGGTACGACGGGGAGCTCAGGGAGCCTCTCTTATGGCGCCAGGGAAGTCAGGTCTCCATGTGCGTGGCGAGGGGGTGCGTGTCATTTCTATAGAGCCATGGAAGCAGATTCGGGCTTCAAGACACGTTGAAGTAGGACTCTCGAGGTCTTTTTCGCATTGTGGCAGGAAACCCTGGGTTCCCTCGACATGTGCCGGTGACCTCATGGAGCTTCTCCGGGTGCCTCTGAGAAGTCAGGAGTACTGTGGAGTTGGGAGGGGCCTCTCGGGACTCCACTGGGTTTGGTGCAATGGATGAGAGCCTCATCTCGAGTGGAGGCAGGAACCTCATGTTTCCTCTCCTGGGTTTCCTGGCGCCGGTACTGACTCGGATCGCAGTTTCCCTGCAGAGTTGGTACAGAAAATCAGGTCTCGTCTTGTGTGGAGGAATGGAACTCCACTTGCCTGCCGAGTTGTTCACGGGGTGACAGACCACTTGTTGAACTGTGTTTGTAACCTGCGGGTTTTTCTGGATGATAAACGGGGGTGTCAGTGCCCCTTCGTGTTGTGCTTTCATCCACAGGCTTTCCTTCGTAAAGGTGTCAGGGCATCACGTTCTTATCAAGAGTAGACCGGGAAATCGGGGTCTTTCGGCTTGTGGCACCACCCACGAGGCTACGTCTCGAATTTCCTCGTGAGACCTGCCTCATCCTTAGGCGTGCTGGAAAGGTCGGGAACCCCTTCCAGACATAGCAGGGGAATCGACACTCCTGTCGCGATCAAGAGGGGAGAAGGAGCTCAAATGAAGTGGTTCCGGGAACCTCGGTGTTCCTTTCGAGTGAGACCGGTATGTCGGGGAATTTTGAGATTGCATCAAGGGTGCCAAGTACCGTTTCGCACTTCAAGACAGAAAGTGGGACTTCTCTTGAGTCGCTGTAGCGGGCAAGGGCCTCATCTAGCGCTGATGAGGGAACCACGTGGATTTTCTCGAGTTTCAGCGGGATTCTCGAGTTACGATGTCGAATTCAGGCTTCCAATTGTATTGGCCCTGGGAAGTCCAATCTTCCATTCGATTTGCGAGGGAGAGCTGGCGATTGCTGTCTAGTAACTGCAGTGCAAAATAGACCTCATCTAGACTTGTGTCCAGGACCGAGTTTTCCTCTCCAGGTGCGACAGGAACTCGGGGTTGCATTCCAGACTCACACGGGGAGTCAGGCCTCGTCTCGAGGGGAAGCAAAGGACTCCGCTCTCCCTTCAAGTCCTGACAGGTATCTCTTGGAGCCAACTGAGAGGCCTAAAGAGAGTCAAGCCTCCTGTGGAGTCTGGAGAGAGGACTCGGTTTTGCTCTCCATGCCAGGCAGGAAAGAAGTCCCTCATCTCGTGATGACGGGGGCGTATCGTGGGTTTTCTCGAGCTGCGGTGCCTGAATGGGGTTTCCGAAGAGGTACGACGGGGAGCTCAGGGAGACTCTCTTCAGGCGTCAGGGAAGTCAGGTCTCCATGCGCATGGCGATGGGGAGCGGGTCTTTGCTCTCGAGTCATGGTAGGGGAATCGGGCCTCAAGACGCACCGAAGGACTCTCAAGGTCTTTCTCGGGTCGCAGCAGGAAACCCTGGGTTCCCTTGACTTGTGCCAGTGACCTCAGGTAGATTCTCAAGGTGCCTCTGAGAATTCAAGGATACTGTGGAGTTGGGAAGGGCCTCTCGCGACTCATCTGGGTTTGGTGCAATGGAAGAGGGCCTCATCTCGAGTTGAGGCAGGAACCTCAGGTTTCCTCTCCATTTCTAACTCGGATGGCAGGGTCCCTGAAGAGTTGGGACAGGAGAGTCAGGCCTCATCTTGTGTGGAGGAATTGAACTCCGCTTGCCTATTGAGTTGTTCACGGGGTGACATTCTACTTGTCGAGCTGTGTGTAGAACCTGTGGGTTTTTCTGGATGATGCACGGGAGTTTTAGTAACCCTTCTGTTGTGCCTTCATCCACAGGGTTGCCTTCGAAGTGGTGTCCGGGCATCGGGTTCTTATCCAGAGCGGACCGCACAATCGGGGTCTTTCGGCATGTGGCACCACCCACGAGGCTACGTCTCGAATTTCCTCCTGAGAAAGGCCTCATCCTTAGGTGCGCCGGGATGGGCGGGAACTCCTTCTAGACAAAGCAGGGGAATTTACCCTCCTGTCGTGATCAGGAGGGGAGAAAGTCATCAGATGAAGTGGTGCCGGGAACTTCGGTGTTCCCCTCGGTGAGAACGGTGTGTCGGGGAACTTTTGGGGTTACATCAAGGGTGAAAAGTAGCATTTCGCACTTCAAGACGGAACGTGGGACTTCACTTGAGATGCTGTAGCGGGCCAGGGCCTCATCTTGGGATGACGAGTGAACCACGTGCTTTTGCTCACATTGCGGCGGGAGTCTCGAGTTTCGACGGGGAATTCAGATTTCCTCCTGTGTTGGCCCATGGAAGTCCAATCTTCCATTCGAGTTGCGAGGGTGAGCTGGGATCCCACTCGAGTCACTGCGGGGCAAAATAGACCATATCTAGGCTTGTGTCCAGGACCGAATATTCCTCTCCAGGGGTGACAGGGATCTCGGGGTGGCATTCCAGACTCACCCGGGAAGTCCGGCCTTGTTTCTAGAGGAAGCAAAGTACTCCGCTTTCCTCTCGAGTCGCGACGGGTACCTATTGAGCGCACTGAGTAGCCTTTGTGAGTCAAGCCTCCCGTGGAGTTTGGAGAGACGACTCGGGATTGCCCTCCAGGCCATGCAGTGAATGATGGCCCTCATCTCACGATAACGGGGGCATCTCGTGGGTTTTGTCGAGCTGCGGCGCCAGTGTGGGGTTTCTCACGAGGTACGACGGGGACCTCAGGGAGCCTCTCATGAGGTGCCAGGGAAGTTAAGTCTCCATGCGCGTGGGTACTGGGAGCGCTTCATTGCTCTTGAGACATGGTAGGGGAATCGGGCCTCAAGACGCATCAAAGAAGGACTATCCAGTCTTTCTCGGGTTGCGGCAGGAAACCCTGGGTTCCATCGACTTGTGCTGGAGATCTCAGGGAGCTTGTCAGGGTGCCTCTGAGAAGTCAGGGACACTGTGGGTTGGAGGGACCTCTCGGGACTCCAGTGGTTTTGGTGCTATGGAAGAGGGCCTCATCTCGAGTTGAGGAAGGAACCTCAGGGTTCCTCTCCATTTCTGATTCGGATTGCAGGGTCCCAGCAGATTTGGGACAGGAGAGTCAGGCCTCGTCCTGTGTGGAGGATGGAACTCAGCTTGCCTCTCGAGTTGTGCACGGGGTGACAGGCCACGTGTCGAGCTGTGTGTGGAACCTGTAGGTTTTTCCGGACGATGCACGGGTGTGTCTGTGCCCCTTCGTGTTGTGCCTTCATCCACAGGGTTGCCTTCTAAGGGGTGTCCAGGCATCGGGTTCTTATCAAGAGCGGACCGGGCAATCGGAGTCTTTCGGCATGTGGCACCACCCACGAGGCTACGTCTCGAACTTCCTCGTGAGACCGGCATCATCCTGAGGTGCGCCGTTAAGGTCGGGAAACCCTTGCAGACAAAGCAGGGGAATCGACCCTCCTGTCGTGATCAGGAGGGGAGAAGGCGCTCAAAAGAAATGGTGCCGGGAACTTCGGTGTTCCCCTCAAGTGAGACCGGTATGTTGGGGAACTTTTGGGGTCGCATCAAGGGTGCCAAGTACTGTTTCGCACTTCAAGATGGAACGTGGGACTACTCTTGAGACGCTGTAGCGGGAAAGTGCCTCATATTGCGATGATGGGGGAACCACTTGGTTTTTCTCGAGTTACGGCGGGATTCTAGAGTTACGACGGGGATTTCAGGCTTCCTCTTGTGTTGGCCCAGGGAAGTCCAATCTTCAATTCGAGCTGCGAGGGAGAGCTGGGGATTGCGCACGAGTCACTGTACGGAAAAAGAGACCTCATCTTGGCTTGTGTCCAGGATCTAACGTTCCTCTCCAGGGGTGACAGGGATCTCGGGGTTGCATTCCAGACTCACCCGGGGAGTCAGGCCTCATCTCGAGGGGAAGCAAATGACTCCACTCTCCTCTCAAGTCGAGACGGATATCTCTTGGAGCCCACTGAGTGGCCTACAGGGAGCCAAGCTTCCTGTGGATTTTGGAGAGAGGACTCGGTATTGCTCTCCAGGCCATGCAGAAAAAGAAGGCCCTCATCTCGCGATGACAGGGGCATCTCGTGGGTTTTCTCGAGCTGAGGCACAAGTGTGGTGTTTCCCACGTGGTATGCTGGGAGCTCAGGGAGCATCTTGTGTGGCGCCAGGGAAGTCAGGTCTCCATGCGCGTGGCGAGGGGGAGTGCGTCATTGCTCTCTTGTCATGATAGGGGATTTGGACCTCAAGACGCATTGAAGAAGGACTCTCAAGGTCTTTCTCAGGTTGTGGCAGGAAACCATGGGTTCCCTCGACTCATGCATGTTACGTCAGGGAGCTTCTCAGGTGCCTCTGAGAAATCAGGGATACTGTGGAGTTGGGAGTGACCTCTCGGAACTCCACTGGGTTTGGTGAAATGGAAAAAGGCATCATCTTTAGATAAAGCAGGAACATCAGGTTTCCTCTTCATTTCTGACTCGGATCGCATGTTCCTACAGAGATGGGAGAGGAGAGTCAGGACTCATCTTGTGTGGAGGAATGGAAATCCGCTTGCATCTCGAGTTGTTCACGGGGTGACAGGCCTCTTGTAGAGCTGTATGTGGAAACTGCGGGTTTTTCCAGACGATGCACAGGGGTGTCAGTGCCCCTTTTGTTGTACCTTCATCCACAGGGTTGTCTTCAAAGAGGTGTCTGGTCATCGGGTTCTTCTCAAGAGTGTACTGGGAAATCGGGGTCTTTCGGCATGTGGCACCCCCCACGAGGCCACGTCTCGAAATTTCCCATGAGTCCGGCTTCATCCTGAGGTGCGCCGTGAATGTCGGGAACCCCTTTAAGTCAAAGCATGGGAATCGACCCTCTTGTCGCTATCAGGAGGGGAGAAGGGGCTCAAAAGAAGTGGTGCCGGGAACCTCGGTGTTCCCCTCAAATGAAACCGGTGTGTCGGGGAACATTTGGGGTCGCATTAAGGGTGCCAAGTAACGTTTCGCACTTCAACACGGAACGTGGGACTTCTCTTGAGACGCTGTAGTGAGCACGGGCCCCATCTTGTGATGACGGGGGAACCACGTGGTTTTTCTCGAGTTGCGGCAGGGAATTCAGGCTTCCTCTTGTGTTGGCCCAGGGAAGTCCAAATTTCCATACGAGTTGAGAGCTAGAGCTGGGGGTTGGCTCGAGTTATTGCAGGGCAAAAGAGACCTCATCTAGGCTTGTGTCTAGGACCTAATGTTCCTTTCAAGGGGCAACAGGGATCTCGGAGTTGCATTCCAGATCCTCCCGAGGAGTCAGGCCTCTTAAAGAGGGTAATGAATGGACTCCCCTCTCCTCTTGAGTCGCGACGGGTATCTCTTAGAGCCCATTGCGTGGCCTAAAGGGAGTCAAGCCTCCTGTGGAGATTGGAGAGAGGACTCGGGATTGCTCTCCAGGCCATGCAGGAAAAGAAGGCCCTCATATCGTGATGACGGAGGCGTCTTGTGCATTTTCTTGAGGTGCGGTGCCAGGATGGGGTTTCTCACAAGATACGATGGGGAGCTCAGGGAGTCTCTCGTGTGGTGACAGGAAAGTCAGGTCTCCATGCACGTGTGGAGGGGGAGCGCGTCATTGCTCTCGAGTCATGGTAGGGGAATCAGGCCTCAAGAGGCGTTGAAGAACGACTCTCAAGGTCTTTCTCCGGTTGCGGCAGGAAACCCTGATTTTTCTCGACTTGTGCTGGTGACCTCAGGGAGCTTAACATGGTGCCTCTGAGAAGTCATGGATTCTCTGGAGTTGGGAGGGGCCACTCGGGACACCACTGGGTGTGGTATAATGCAAGAGGGCCTCATCTCGTGTTGAGGAAGGAACCTCAGGGTTCCTCTCCATTTCAGACTCCGATCTCAGGATTCCTGCAGAGTTGGGACAGGAGAGTCAGGCCTCGTATTCTGTGGAGAAATGAAACTTAGCTTGCCTCTCGAGTTGTTCACGAGGTAACAGGTCACTTGTCGAGCTGTATGTGGAACCTGCAGAATTTTCCAAAAGATGCATGGGTGTGCAGGGCCCCTCCTTGTTGTGCCTTCATCCAACGGGATGCATTCCAAGAAGTGTACGGGCATCGGGTTCTTATTAATAGCGGACCAGGAAATGGGGTCTTTCCGCATGTGGCACCACCACGAGGCTACATCTCCAATTTCCTCGTGAGACCGGCCTCATCCTGAGGTGCAATGGGAAGATCGGTAACCCCTTCCAGACAAAGCAGGAGAATCGACACTCCTGTTGCAATCAGGAGGGGAGAAGGGGCTCAAATGATGTGGTGTGGGGACATGGGTGTTCCCCTCGAGTGAGGCATGTACGTTGGGGAACTTTGGGAGTGCCATCATGGGTGCCAAGTACCGTTTTGCACTTCAGTGGGAACGTGGGACTTCTTTTGAGACGATGTGGCGGGCAAGGGGCTCATGCTGCGAAGACGATGGAACCACGTGGTTTTTCTTGAGTTGCGGCGGGATTCTCGAGTTACGACGGGGATTTCAGGCTTCCTTTTGTGTTCGCCCTGGGAAGCCCAAACTTCCCTTCGAGTTGCGAGGGAAAGCTGGGGGTTGTGCTCGAGTCACTGCAGGGCCAAAGAGACCTCATCTAGGCGTGTGTCCAGGACCTAATAGTCCTCTCATGGGAAGAAAAGGATCTCGGGGTCGCACTCCAGACTACCCCGGGGAGTCAGGCCTCACCTCGAGGGGAAGCAAAGGACTGCGCTCTCCTCTCGAGCCGCGACGCGGATCTCTTGGAGCCCACAGATTGGCCTCAAGGGAGTCAAGCTTCCTCTTCAGTTTGGAGAGAGGACTCGGGATTGCTCTCCAGGCCAGGCAGGAAAAGAAGGCGCTCACCTCGAGAGGACGGGGGCATCTCAGGGGTTTCCTCGAGCTGCGGCGCCCGTGGGGGTTTTCTCACAAGGCACGACAAGGATCTCAGGAGCCTCTCGTGCGGCACCAGGGAAGCCAGGTCTCCATGGGCGAGGCGAGGGGGAGCGCGTCTTTGCTCTCTAGTCCAGGGAGGGGACTAGGGCCTCAAGACACTTTGAAGAAGGACTCTCGAGGTCTTTCCCGGATGGTGGCAGGAAACCCTCGTTTCTCTCGACTTCTGCCGGAGACCTGAGGGAACTTCCCAGGGTGCCTCTGAGAGGTGAGGGATGCTGTGGAGGTGGCGGGGCCCCTCGGGACACCGCTGGGTCTGGAGCAACGGAAGAGGGCCTCACCTCGAGGGGAGGCAGGAACCTCAGGCTTCCTCTCCGTTTCGGACTCCGACCGCAGGGTCCCTGCAGAGTTGGGACAGGAGAGTCAGGCCTCGTCTTGTCTTAGGAAGTGAACCCGCTTGCATCTCGAGTTGCTCAGGGTGTCTCAGGCCCCTCGTCGAGCTGTGTGTGGAACCCGCGGGTCTTTGCGGACGATGCACGGGGGTGGCAGTTCCCCTTCGTGTTGTGCCTTCACCCACAGGGTTGACGTCGAAGAGGGGTCCGGGCCTGGGGTCCTTCTCAAGAGCGGACCAGGGAAACGGGGTCGTTCAGCATGTGGCACCACCCACGTGGCTCGTCTCGAATTTCCTCGTGAGACCGGCCTCATCCTGACGTGTGCCGGGAAGGCCAGGAACCCTTTCCAGACCACGCAGGGGAATAGACTCTCCTGTCGCGAGCAGGAGGGGAGAAGGGGCACAGAGGAAGCGGTGCCGGGACCCTCGGTGTTCCCCTTGAGGGAACCCGGCTTGTCGGGGAATTTTGGGGGTCGCAGGAAGGCTGTCAGGGACCGTTTCGCCCTTCAGGGCAGAACAGGGGACTTCCCTTGAGACGCCGTCGCGGGTAAGGGCCTCATCTTGCCAAGAGGTGGGAACCACCTGGTGTTTCTCGAGTTGCGGCGGGATTCTCGAGTTACGACGGGGATCTCAGGCTTCCTCTTGGGTTGGCCCTGGGAAGCCCAATCTTCCCCTCGAGTTGCGAGGGAAAGCTGGGGGTTGCGCTCGGGTCAGTGCAGGGCCGAAGAGACCTGACCTAGGCGTGTGTCTGGGACCTAATATTCCTCTCCAGGGAAGGCAGGGATCTCGGGGTTGCATTCCAGGCTCCCCCAGGGAGGCAGGCCTCGTCTTGAGGGGAAGCCAAGGACTCCGCTCTCCTCTCGAGTCGCGACGCGGGTTTCTTGGAGCCCCCTGAGCAGCCTCAAGGGAGTCCAGCCTCCTCTTCCGTTTGGAGAGAGGACCCGGGATTGCTCTCCAGGCAATGCAGGAAAAGAAGGCCCTCAGCTCGCGAGGACGAGGGCGTCTCCGGGGTTTCCTCGAGCTGCGGCGCCCGTGGGGGTTTTCTCCCAAGGCATGACAAGGATCTCAGGGAGCCTCTCGTGCGGCGCCAGGGAAGTCAGGTCTCCATGCGCGTGGCGAGGCGGAGCGCGTCATGGCTCTCGAGTCACGGGAGGGAACTAGGGCCTCGAGACGCATTGAAGATGGACTCTCGAGGTCTTTGTCGGGGGGCGGCGGGAAACCCTCGTTTCCCTCACCTTCTGCCGGGGACCTTAGGGAACTTCCCAGGGTGCCTCTGAGAGGCGAGGGATCCTGTGGAGGTGGCGGGGCCCCTCGGGACTCCGCTGGGTCTGGCGCAACGGAAGAGGGCCTCACCTCGAGGGGAGGCAGGAACCTCAGGCTTCCTCTCCGTTTCGGACTCCGACCGCAAGGTCCCTGCAGAGTTGGGACAGGAGAGTCAGGCCTCGTCTTGTCTGAGGAAGGGAACCCCGCTGGCCTCTCGAGTTGCTCAGGGGGTCTCAGGCCCCTCGTCGAGCTGTGTGTGGAACCCGCGGGTCTTTGCGGACGATGCACGGGGGTGGCAGTGCCCCTTCGTGTTGTGCCTTCACCCACAGGGTTGCCTTCGAAGAGGGGTCCGGGCCTCGGGTCCTTCTCAAGGGCGGACCGGGGAATCGGGGGCGTTCGGCATGTGGCACCACCAACGTGGCTCGTCTCGAATTTCCTCGTGACACCGGCCTCATCCTGAGGTGCACCGGGAAGGCCAGGAACCCCTTCCAGACCACGCAGGGGAATTGCCTCTCCTGTGGCGATCAGGAGGGGAGAAGGGGCTCAGATGAAGCGGTGCCGGGACCCTCGGTGTTCCACTCGAGGTAACCCGGCGTATCGGGGAACTTTTGGGGGTCGCATGAAGGCTGTCAGGTCCCGTTTCGCACTTCAGGGCGGAACAGGGGACTTCCCTTGAGTCGCCGTCACGGGCAAGGGCCTCATCTTGCCAAGAGGTGGGAACCACGTGGTTTTTCTCGAGTTGCAGCGGGATTCTCGTGTTACGACAGGGGATTACAGGCTTCCTCTTTTGTCATCCCTGGGTAGCCCAACCTTCTATTCTAGTGCGAGGGAAAGCTGGGGGTTGCGCTCGAGTCACTGCAGGGCCAAAGAGACCTCATCTAGGCGTGTGTCCAGGACCTAATGCTCCTCTCCAGGGAAGACAAGGATCTCGGGGTTGCATCCCATGCTCCCCCGGGGAGTCAGGCCTCGCCTCGAGGGGAATCAAAGGACTCCGCTCTCCTCCCGAGTCGTGACGCTGATATCTTGGTGCCCCCTGAGTGGCCTCAAGGGAGTCCAGCCTCCTCTTCACTTTTGAGAAAGGACTCGTGATTGCTCTCCAGGCCAGGCAGGAAAAGAAGGCCCTCACCTCGCGAGGACGGGGGCATCTCAGGGGTTTCCTCGAGCTGCGGCACCCGTGGGGGTTTTCTCCCGAGGCACGACGAGGATCTCAGGGAGCCTCTCGTGCAGCGCCAGGGAAGTCAGGTATGCATGCACGGTGCGAGAAGGAGCGCGTCTTTGTTCTCGAGTCATGGGAGGGGACTAGGGCCTCAAGACGCGTTGAAGAAGGACTCTCGATGTCTTTCTCGGGTTGCAGCGGAAACCCTCGTTTCCCTCGCCTTCTGCCGGGGACCTTCGGGAACTTCCCAGGGTGCTTCTGAGAGGTGAGGGACGCTGTGGAGTTGGTGGGGCCTCTCGGGACTCCACTGGGATGGTCGCAATGGAAGAGGGCCTCATCTCGAGTGGAGGCAGGAACCTCAGGCTTCCTCCCCAATTCTGACTCTCATCGTAGTGTCCCTGCAGAGTTGGGACAGGAGAGTCAGGCTATGTCTTTTCTGAGGAATGGAACTCCTCTTGCCTCTCGAGTTGTTCATGGGGTTTCAGGCCCCTTGTCAAACTGTGTGTGGAATCTGCAGGTTTTTCCAGACGATGTCTTATCTTCCATTCAAGATTCGAGGAAGAGCTGGAGGTGCACTCTAGTCACTGAAGGCAAAAGAGATCCCAACAAGGCTTGTGTGCAGGACCTAATGTTCATGTCAAGGGGCGACAGGAATCTCGGGGTTGCATTCCAGACTCACCCTGGAGTCAGGCCTCGTCTCGAGGAGAAGCAAAGGACTCTGCTCTCCTCTCGAGTCGGACGGGTATGTCTTGGAGCCCACTGAGTGGCTTAAAGGGAGTCAAACCTCCTCTGGTGTTTGGAGGGAGGACACGGGATTGCTCTCCAGGCAATGCAGGAAATGAAGGCCCTCATCTCCCGATAACTGGGGCGTCTCGTAGGTTTTCTCGAGCTGTGGCGCTAGTGTGGGGTTTCTCACGAAGTAAGACTGGGAACTCAGTGAGCCTCTCATGTGGTGCCAGGGCAGTCAGGTCTCTATGTACGTGGTGAGAGGGAGCCCGTCATTGTTCTCGAGTCATGGTAGGGGAATTGGGCCTGAAAACGTGTTAAAGAAGGACTCTCGAGGTCTTTCTTGGGTTGCAGCAGGAAACCCTGGGTTCCATCGACTTGTGCCAGTGACCTCAGGAAGCTTCTCAGCGTGCCTCTGAGAAGTCAGGGTCACTGTGGAGTTGGGAGGGGCCTCTCGGAACTCCACTGGGTTTGGTGCAATGGAAGAGGGCCTCATGACAAGTTGAGGCAGGAACCACAGGGTTCCTCTCCTGGCTTCGAATGCGCCGGATCTGACTCGGATCGCAGAGTCCCTGCAGAGTTGGGACAGGAGAGTCAGGCCTCGTCTTGTGTGGAGGAATGGAACTCCGCTTGACTCTCGCGTTGCTCACGGGTGACAGGCCACTTGTCGATTTGTATGTGGAACTTGCGGGTTTTTCTGGACGATGCACTGGGGTGTCACTGCCCCTTCGTGTTGTGCCTTGTTCCACAGGATTGGCTTCGAGTTGGGTTCTGCCATCGGGTTCTTATCAAGAGCGGACCAGGGAATCGGGGTCTTTTGGCATGCCGCACCACCCACGAGGCTATGTCTCGAATTTCCTCGTGAGACTGGCCTCATCTTGATGTGCGCCAGGAAGGTCGGGAACGCCTTCCAGACAAAGCAGGGGAATCGAACCTCCTGTCGTGATCAAGAGGGGAGAAGAGTCTCAGATGAAGTGGTGCCGGGAACCTCGGTGTTCTCCTCAAGTGAGACTGGTATGTCGGGGAACTTTTGGGGTCGCATCAAGGGTTCCAAGTAACTTTTCGCTCTTCAATACGGAACGTGGGACTTCTCTTGAGACGCTGTAGCGGGCAAGGGCCTCATGTTTCGATGACGGGGGAACCACGTGGTTTTTCTTGAGTTGGGGCGGGATTCTCGAGTTACAACCGGGAATTCAGGCTTCCTCTTCAACTGGCCCAGGGAAGTCCAGTTTTCATTCGAATTGTGAGTTAGAACTGGGGATTGCTCTCGAGACACTGCAGGGCCAAATAGACCTCATCTAGGCTTGTGTCCAGGACCTAATGTTCCTCTGCTGGGGCGAAAGCGATCTCAGCATTGCATTCTCGACTCACCCGGGGAGTCAGGCCTCGTCTCGAGGGGAAGCCAAGGACACCGCTCTCCTGTCAAGTCGCGACGGGTATATCTTGGAGCTCACTGTGTGGCCTAAAATGAGTCAAGCCTCCTGTGGAGTTTGGAGAGAGGACTCAGGATTGCTCTCCAGGCCATACAGCAAAAGAAAGCCCTCATCTCGTGAGGACTGGGGCATCTCGTGGGTATTCTCGAGCTGCGGCTCCAGTGTGGTGTTGCTCATGAGGTATAATGGGGAGCTCAGGGAGCCTCTCCTGTGGCGCCAGGGAAGTCAGGTTTCTATGTGCGTGGCTAGGGGGAGCGCGTCATTGCTCTCGAGTCATGGTAGGGGAATCGCACCTCAAGACGCATTGAAGAAGGACTCTCGAGGTCTTTTACGGGTTGGGGCAGGAAACCCTTGGTTCCCTCGACTTGTGCCGGTGATCTCAGGAAGGTCTAAGGGTGCCTCTGAGAAGTCAGGGATACTGTGCAGTTGGGAGGGGTCTCTCGGGACTCCACTGGGTTCGGTGCAATGGAAGAGGGCCTCATCTCGAGTGGAGGCAGGAAACTCATGTTTCCTCTCCTGACTTCCCCTGGGCCAGATCTGACTCGGATCGCAGTTTCGCTGCAGAGTTCGAACAGGAGAGTCAGGCCTCTTCTTGTGTGGAGGAATGGAACTCTGCTTGCCTCTCCAGTTATTCACGGGGTGACAGGTCACTTCTCGAGCTCTGTGGTACCTGCGGGTTTCTCCGGACGATACCCAGGGGTGTCAGTGCCCCTAAGTGTTGTGCCTTCATCAAAAGGGTTATCTTCAAAGAGGTGTCCGGGTATCAGGATCTTATCAAGAGCGGACCGGGAAATCAGGGTCTTTCGGCATGTGTCACCATCCACGTGGCTATGTCTCGAATATCCTCGTGAGACCGGCCTCATCCTGAGATGCACCGGGAAAGGTGGGAACCCCTTCAAGACAAAACAGGGGAATCGACCCTCCTGTCGCGATCAGGAGGGGAGAAGGGGCCCAGATGTAGTGGTGCCGGGAACCTCGGTGTTCTCCTCGAGTCAGACTGGTGTGTCGAGGAACTTTTGAGGGCGCATCAAGGGTGCCAATACCGTTTCGCACTTCAAGACGGAACGTGGGACTTCTCTTGAGACGCTGTAGGGGGCAAGGGCCTCATCTTGGGGTGACGGGGGAACCACGTGGCGTTTCTCGAGTTGTGGCGGGATTCTCGAGTTTCGGCGGGGAATACAGTCTTCCTCATGTGTTGGGCCAGGGAAGTCCTATCTTCCATTCGAGTTTAAAGGGAGAGCTGGGGATTGCTCTCGAGTCACTGCAGGGCAAAATAGACCTCATCTAGGCTTGTGTCCAGGACTTAATGCTCGTCCCTAGGGGCGACAGGGATCTTGGGGTTGCATACCAGACTCACCCGGGGAATCAGGCCTCGTCTCGAGGGGAAGCAAAGAACTCTGCTGTCCTTTTGAGTCGCGATGGGTATCTCTTGGAGCCCACTGTGTGCCCTAAAGGGAGTCAAGCCTCCTGTGGTGTTTGGATAGAGGACTCGGGATTCCTCTCCAGGCCATGCAGGAAAAGAAGGCCCTCATCTCGCGATGATGGCGGCGTCACGTGGGTTTTCTAGACTGCTGCGCTAGTGCCGGGTTTCTGACGAGGTACGAGAGGGAGCTCAGGGAGCCTCTCGTGTGGCGCCAGGGAAGTCAGGTCCCATGAGATGGCTAGGGGGAGCTCGTCATCGCTCTCGAGTCATGGTAGGGTAATCGGGCCTCAAGACGGGTTGAAGAAGGACTCTCGAGGTCTTTCTCGCGTCACTGCATAAAACCCAGGGTTCCCTTGACTTGTGCCTGCGACCTCAGGGAGCTTCTCAGAGTGCCTCTGAGAAGTCAGGGATACTGTGCAGTTTGGAGGGGCCTCTTGAGACTCCTCTGCATTTGGTGGAATGCAAGAGGGACTCATCTCGAGTTGAAGCCGGAACCTCAGTGTTCCTCTCCATTTCTGACTCAGATCGCAAGGTTCCTGCATGTTGGTACAGGAGAGTCAGGCCTCGTCTTTTCTGGAGGATGGGACTCCTCTTGCCTCTCTAGTTGTTCTCGAGGTGACAGGCCACTTGTCGAGCTGTGTGTGTAACCTGCCCGTTTTTCCGGATGATGCACAGGTGTGTTAGTGCCCCTTCGTGTTGTACCTTCATACTCAAGGCTGCCTTCCAAGATGTGTCCGAGCATCGGATTCTTATCAAGAGCGGACTGGGAAATTGGAGTCTTTCAGCAAGTGGCACCACCCACAAAGCTACGTATCGAATTTCCCCATGAGACCGGCCTCATCCTGAGTTGTGCAGGGAAGGTCGGGCCCCCTTGCAGACAAAGCAGGGGAATCGACCCACCGGTCACGATCAGGAGGGGAGAAGGGGCTTAAATGAAGTGGTGCCGGGAACCTCGGTGTTCCCCTTGAGTGAGACCGGCGTGTTGGGGGACTTTTGGGGTCGCATCAAGGGTGCCAAGTACCGTTTCGCATTTCAAGACGGAACCTGGGACATCTTTTGAAACGCTGTAGCAGGCAAGGGCCTCATCTTGCGATGACGGGAGAACCACGTGGTTTTGCTCGAGTTGCGGCGGGATTCTCGAGTTCTGACCGGGAATTTAGGCTTCCTCTTGTTGGCCTTGAAATCCAGTCTTCCATTCGGGTTGCGAGGGGAAGCTGGGGATTGCGCTAGAGTCACTGCAGGGCAAAAGAGACCTAATCTAGGCTTGTGTCCAGGATCTAACGTTGCTCTCCAGGGGCGACAGGGATCTCGGGTTTGCATTCCAGACTCATCCGGGGAGTCAGTTCTCACCTCGAGGGTAAGCAAAGAATTCCTCTCTCGTCTCGAGTCGCGATGGGTATCTCTTGGAGCCCACTGTGTGTACTAAAGGGAGTCAAGCCTCCTGTGGAGTTTGGAGAGAGGACTCGGGATTGGACTCCAGGCCATGCAGGAAAAGAAGGCCCTCATCTAGAGATGACGGTGGTGTCTCGTGGGTTTTCTCGAGCTGCGGCGCAAGTGTGGTGTCTCATGAAGTACAACGGGGATCCCAGGGAGCCTCTTGTATGGCGCCAGGAAAATCCAGTATTCCATTCGAGTTGCAAGTTAGAACTGGGGATTGCTCTCCAGTCACTGCAGGGCAAAATAGACCTCATCTACGCTTGTGTCCAGGACCTAGTGTTCCACTACTGGGCCGACAGGGACCTCAGGGTTGCATTCTCGACTCACCCGGAGAGTCAGGCCTCGTCTTGAGGGGAAAAAAAGGACTCCGCTCTCCTGTCGAGTCGCGACGGGTATCTCTTGGAGCCCACTGCGTGGCGTAAAGGGAGTGAAGCCTCCTATGGAGTTTGGAGATGACTCGGGATTGTTTTCCTGGCCATGCAGGAAAAAAGGCCCTCATCTCGCGATGACGGGGGCATCTCGTGGGTTTTCTCCAGCTGCGGCGCCAGTATCAGATTTCTCACGAGGTACAACGGGGAACTCAGAGAGCCTCTCGTGTGGTGCTAGGGACGTCAGGTCTCCGTGCGTGTGGTGAAGGGGAGTGCGTGATTGCTCTCGAGTCATAGTAGGCGAATCGGGCCTCAAGACGCATTGAAGAAGGACTCTTGAGGTCTTTCTCGAGTTGCGGCAGGGAACCCTGGGTTCCCTTGATTTGTGTCGGTGACCTCAGGCAACTTCTAAGGGTGCCTCTGAGAAGTCAGGGACACTGTGGATTTGGGAGGGGCCTTTCGTTACTCAACTGGGTTTGGAGCAATCGAAGAGGGCCTCATCTCGAATGGAGGCAGGAACGTCAGGGGTCCTCTCCATATCTGACTCGGGTCGCAGGGTACCTGCAGAGTATGGACAAGAGAGTCACGCCTCGTCTTCTGTGGAGGAATGGATTTCCCCTTGCCTTTCGAGTTGTTCACGGAGTGACAGGCCACTTGTTGAGCTGAGTGTGGAACCTGCGGGTTTTTCCGGACGATGCACGGGGGTGTCAGTGCCCCTTCGTGTTGTGCCTTCATCCACAGGGTTGCCTTCAAAGAGGTTTCCGGGCATCGGGTTCTTTTCAAGAGCGTACCGGAAAATTGGGGTCTTTCAGCATGTGGTACCACCCACGAGGCTACGTCTCGAATTTCCTCGGGAGACCGGCCTCATCCTGAGGTTCGCCGTGAAGGTCGGGAACCCCTTGCAGACAAAGCAGGGGAATCGACCCACCGCTCGCGATCAGAAGGGGAGAAGGGGCTCAGATGAAGTGGTGCCGGGAACCTCGGTGGTCCCCTCGAGTGAGACCGGTATGTCGCGGCACTTTTGAGGTCGCATCAAGGGTGCCAAGTACAGTTTCGCACTTCAAGACGGAACGTGGGAATTCTCTGGAGATGCTGTAGCGGGCAAGGGCCTCATATTGCGATGACGAGGGAAACACGTGGTTTTTCTTGAGTTGAGGCGGGATTCTCGAGTTACAACGGGGAATTCAGGCTTCCTCTTGTGTTGGCCCAGGAAGTCCAATCTTCCATTCAACTTGTCAGAGAGAGCTGGGGGTTGCTCTCGAGTCACTTCAGGGCAAAGAGTCCTCATCTAGGCTTGGGTCCAGGACGTAATGTTCCTCTCCAGGGGCGACAGGGATATCGGGGTCGCATTCCAGTCTCACCCGGTGGGTCACGCCTCGTCTCGAGTGGAAGCAAAGGACTCCACTATCCTCTCGAGTCGGGACGCGTAACTCTTGGAGCCCAATGAGTGGCCTAAAGGGAGTCAAGCGTCCTGTGTAGCTTGGACAGAAGGTTCACGCTTGATCTGCATACCATGCAGTTAAAGATGGCCGTCCTCTCGTGATGACGGGGGCGTCTCATGGGTTTTCTCGAGCTGCGGCGCCAGTGTGGGGTTTCTCACGAGATATGATGGGGAGTTCAGGGAGCCTCTCGTGCGGCACCAGAGAAGCCTGACTCCATGCGTGTGGCCAGGCAGATCGCGTCATTGCTCTCGAGTCATGGGAGGGACTAGGGCCTCAAGAGGCATTTAAGAAGGACTCTCAAGGTCTTTTTGGGTTGGGGCGGGAAACACTCGTTTCCATCGACCTCTACAGGGGACCTTAGGGAACTTCCCAGGTGCCTCTGAGAGGTGAGGGATACTGAGGAGTTAGAGGGGCCTCTCGGGACTCCACTAGGTTTGACGAAATGAAAGAGGGCCTCATCTCGATTGGAGGCAGGAACCTCAGGCTTCCTCTCCATTTCGGACTCCGACCGCAGGGTCCCTGCAGAGTTGGGACAGGAGAGTCAGGCCTCGTCTTGTCTGAGGAAGGGAACCCCGCTGGCCTCTCGAGTTGCTCAGGGGGTCTCAGGCCCCTCGTCGAGCTGTGTGTGGAACCCGCGGGTCTTTGCGGACGATGCACGGGGGTGGCAGTGCCCCTTCGTGTTGTGCCTTCACCCACAGGGTTGCCTTCGAAGAGGGGTCCGGGCATCGGGTTCATTTCAAGAGCGGACTGGGAAATCGGGGTCATTCTGCATGTGGCACCATCCACGTGGCTCATCTCGAATTTCCTCGTGAGACCAGCATCATCCTGAGGTGCGCCGGGAAGGCCGGGAACACCTTCCACATAAAGTAGGGGAATCAATTCTCCTGTCGCGATGAGGAGGGGGGATGGGCCTCAGATGAAGTGGTGCCGGGACCCTCAGTGTTCCACTCGAGGGAATCCGGCGTTTCAGGGAACTTTAGGGGTCGCATTAAGGGAGCCAAGAACCGTTTCCCACTTCAGGACGGAACATGGGACTTCCCTGGGGACGCTGTAGCGGGCAAGGGCCTCATCCTGTGCAGACGTTGGAACCACGTCGTTTTTCTTGAGTTGCATCGGGATTCTCAAAAACGACAGGAATTTCAGGTCTCTCTTTGGTTGGCCCTGGGAAGCCCAATCTTGAATTCGAGTTGCGATGGAAAGCTGGGGGTTCTGCTCGAGTCACTACAGGGCCAAAGAGACCTCTTCGAGGCGTGTGTCCAGGACCTAATATTCCTTTCAAGGGAAGACAGGGATCCCGGGTTTCCATTCCAGACTCCCCCGGGGAGTCAGGACTGGCCTGGAGGGGAAGCAAAGGACTCCGCTTTCCTCTCAAGTCGCGACACGGATCTCTTGGAGCCCACTGAGTGGACTCAAGGGTGTCGAGCCTCCTCTTCAGTTTGGAGAGAGGACTCGGGATTGCTCTCCAGGCCAGGCAGGAAAAGAAGGCCCTCATCTCGCGATGACGGGGGCGTCTCATGGGTTTCCTCAGGCTGCTGCGCCCATGGGGGTTTTCTCACGAGGCACGACGAGGACCTCAGGGAGCCTCTCGTGCGGCGCCAGGGAAGTCAGGTCTCCATGCGCATGGCGAGGGGGAGCTGGTCATCACCCTCGAGTCATGGGAAACGGCTAGGTCCTCAAGAGGCGTTGAAGAAGGACTCTCGAGGTCTTTCTCGGGTTGCGGCGGGAAACCCTCGTTTCCCTCGACTTCTGCAGGGGACCTTAGGGAACTTCCTAGGGTGCCTCTGAGAGGTGAGGGATGCTGTGTAGTTGGCAGGGCCTCTCGGGACTCTGCTGGGTTCGGCGCAAAGGAAGAGGGCCTCATCTAGAGGGGAGGCAGGAACCTCAGGCTTCCTCTCGGTTTCGGACTCCGACTGCACGGTCCCTGCAGTGTTGGGACAGGAGAGTCATGCCTCGTCTTGTCTGAAGAATGGAATTCTGGTTGCCTCTCGAGTTGTTCCGGGAGTCTCAGGCCCCTTGTCGAGCTGTGTGTAGACCCTGCGGGTTTTTCCGTATGATGCAGAGGGGTGTCAGTGCCCCTTCATGTTGTGCCTTCACCCACAGGGTTGCCTTCGAAGAGGTGTCCGGGCATCGGGTTCTTATCAAGAGCGGACCGGAAAATCGGGGTCGTTCGGCACGTGGCACCTCACACGTGTCTAGTCTCGAATTTCCTCCTGAGACCGGCCTCATCCTGAGGTGCGCCAGGAAGGCCGGGAACCCCTTCCAGAGAAAGCAGGGGAATCGACTCTCCTGTCGCGATCAGGAGGGGAGAAGGGGCTCAGATGAAGTGGTGCCGGGACCCTCGGTGTTCCCCTCGAGGGAACCCAGCGTGTCGGGGAACTTTTGGGGTCGCATCAAGGGTGTCAAGTACCGTTTCGCCCTTCAGGGCGGAACATGGGACTTCCCTGGAGACACCGGGAACTTCGGTGTTCCCCTGGAGTGAGACCGGTATGTTGGGGAACTTTGGGGTCGCATCAAGGGTGCCAAGTAGCATTTCGAACTTTAAGATGGAACGTGGGACTTCTCTTGAGACTCTAGCTGGCAAGGGCCTCATATTGCGATGAAGGGGGAACCACATGGTTTTTAAGACTTGAAGCTGAATTCTCGAATTACGATGGGAAATTTAGACTTCCTCTTGTGTTGACCGTGGGAAGACCAATCTTCCATTCAAATTGTGAGGGAGAGATGGAGGTTGCTCACGAGTCACTGTAGGGCAAAATAGACCTCATCTAGGCTTGTGTCTAGGACAAAATGTTCCACTCCAGGGGCGACAGGGATCTCGGGGTTGCATTCCAAACTCACCCGGGGAGTCAGGCCTCGTCTCCAGGGAAGCAAAGGACTCCGCTCTCCTCTCGAGTCGCACCGGGTATTTCTTGGACCCAACAGAGTGGCCTAAAGGGAGTCAATACTCCTGTGAAGTTTGGAGAGAGGACCATGAATTGCTCTCCAGGTCAGGCAGGAAAAGAAGGCCCCCATCTCTCCTTGACGGGGGCATCTTGTGGTTTTTCTCGAACTGCGGCGCCAGTGTGAGTTTTCTCACGAGGTACGATGGGGTACTCAGGGAGCCTCTTGTGTGGTACTAGGGAAGTCAGTTTTCCTGCCTGTGGCGAGGGGAGCGCGTCCTTGCTCTGGAGTCATGGTAGGGGAATCGGGCATCAAGAGACGTTGAAAAAGGACTCTCCAAGTCTTTCTCGGGTTACTTCAGGAAACTCTGGGTTCCCTCGACTTGTGCCAGTGACCTCAGGTAGCTTCTCAGGGAGCCTCTGAGAATTCAGGGATACTGTGGTGTTGGGAGGGGCCTCTCGGGACACCACTGAGTTTGGTTCAATGGAAGAGGGCCTCTTCTCTAGTTGAGGCAGGAACCTCAGGGTTCCTCTCCATTTCTGACTCCAATTGCAGGGTCCCTGAAGAGTTGGGACAGGAGAGTAAGGCCTCGTCTTGTGTGAAGGAATGCAACTTCACTTGCCTCTCGAGTTGTTCACGGGGTGACAGTCCACATTTGGAGCTGTGAGTGGAATCTGTGGGTTTTTCCAGACGATGCATGGGGATGTCAGTGTCCCTTCGTGTTGTGCCTTCATCCACAGGTTTGCCTTCGAAGAGATGGCCGGGCGTCAGGTTCTTATCTAGAGTGGACCGGGAATTCGGGATCTTTCAACATGTGGCACCAACCATGAGGCTACTTTTTGAATTTCCTCAGGAGACCGGCCTCATCCGGAGGTTCGCGGGGAACGTCGGGAACCCCTTGCAGACAAAACATGGGAATCGACCCTTCTGTCGCGATCAGGAGGGGTGAAGGGGCTCACAGGAAGTGGTGCCGTGAACTTTGGTGTTTCCCTCGAGTGAGACCGGTATGTCAGGGAACTTTGGGGGTCGCATCAAGGGTGCCAAGTACCGTTTTGTACTTCAGGATGGAACGTGGGACTTCCCTTGATACGCTGTAGCGGCCAAGGGCCTCATCTTGCGATGACGGGGGAGCCACGTGGTTTTTCTCGAGTTGCGGCGGGATTCTCGAGTTACGACGGGGATTTCAGGCTTCCTCTTGTGTTGGGCCAGGGAAGTCCAATCATCCATTTGAGTTGCGAGGGAGAGCTGGGGGTTGCGCTCGAGTCACTGCAGGGCAAAGGAGACCTCATCTAGGCTTGTGTCCAGGACCTAATGTTCCTCTCCAAGGGCCACAGGGATCTCAGGTTTGCATTCCAGACTCACCCAGGGAGTCAGGCCTCATGTCGAAGGGAAGCAAAGGACTCCGCTCTCCTTTCGAGTCGCGACGGGCACCTCTTGGAGCCCACTTTGTGGCCTAAAGGGAGTCAAGCGTCCTGTGAAGTTTGGAGAGAGGACTTGGGACTGCTCTCCAGGCCATGCAGGAAAAGATGGCCCTCATCTCGCGATGACGGAGGGATCTTGTGGGTTTTCTCGAGCTGCAGCGCCAGTGTGGGTTTTCACACGAGGTACGACGGGGAGCTCAGGGAGCCTCTCGTGTGGCGCCAGGGAAGTCAGGTCTCCATGTGCGTGGCGAGGGGGAGCGCATTATTGCTCTCGAGCTATGGTAGGGGAATCTGACCTCAAGACACATTGAAGAAGGACTCTCGAGGTCTTTCTTCGGTTGTGGCAGGAAACCCTTATTTCCCTCGACTTTTGCCGGTGGCCTCAAGGAGCTTCTCAGAATGCCTATGAGAAGTTAGGGATACTGTGGAGATGGGAGGGGCCTCTCGGGACTCCACTGGGTTTGTTTTAATGGAAGAGGGCCTCATCTCGGGTTGAGGCAGGAACCTCAGGTTTCCTCTCCATTTCTGACTCAGATCGAAGCGTGCCTGCAGAGTTGGGATTGGATACTCAGGCCTCGTCTTGTCTGAGGAAGGGAACTCCGCTTGCCTCTCTCATTGTTTAAGGGGTGACAGGCCAGTTGTGGAGCTGTATGTGGATCCTGCGGGGTTTTCCGGACGATGAACAGGGTTGCCAGTGCCCCCTCGTGTAGTGCCTTCATCCACAGGGTTGCCTTAGAAGAGGTGTCCGGGCATCGGGTTCTTATCAAGAGCAAGACCGAGAAATCGGGGTCTTTTGGCATGTGGCACCAACACGAGGCTACGTCTCGAATTTCTTCGTGAGACTGGCCTCATCCTGAGGTGCGCCATGAAGGTCGGGAACGCCTTCTAGACAAAGCAGGGGGACCGACCTTCCTGCCGTGATCAGGAGCGGAGAAGGGGCTCAAATGAAGTGGTGCCAGGAACTTCGGTGTTCCCTTGGAGTGAGACCGGTATATTGGGGAACTTTTGGGGTCGCATCAAGGGTGCCAAGCAGCATTTCGAACTTTATGACGAAACATGGGACTTCTCTTGAGACTCTGTAGCGGGCAAAGGCCTCATATTGCGATGAATGTGGAACCACGTGGTTTTTAAGAGTTGCGGTGGGATTCTCGAGTTACAATGGGAAATTCAGACTTCCTCTTGTGTTGGCCCAATGAAGACCAATCTTCTATTCGAACTGCGAGGGAGAGATGGGTGTTGCTCTCGAGTCACTGTAGGGCAAAATAGACCTCATCTAGGCTTTTGTCCAGGACATAATGTTCCTCTCCAGGGGCAACAGGGATCTCGGGGTTGCATTCCAGACTCACCCGAGGTAAGGCCTCGTCTCGAGGGGAAACAAAGTACTCTGCTCTCCTCTCAAGTCGCGACAGGTATCTCTTGGAGCCCATTGAGTGGCCTAAAGGGAGTAAAGCCTCCTGTGAAGTTTGGAGAAAAGACCAGGGATTGCTCTCCAGTTCAGGCAGGAAAAGAAGTCCCCAATCTCGCGATGACGGTGGGTTTTCCCGAGCTGCGGCGCCAGTGTGGGGTTTCTCACGAGGTATGACGGAGAGCTCAGGGAGCCTCTCATGTGGCGCCAGGGAAGTCAGGTGTCCATGCGCATGGCGAGGGGGAGCGTGTCATTGCTCTCGAGTCATGGTAGGGGAATCCGTCCTCAAGACGCGTTGAAGACGGACTCTTGAGGTCTTTCTCGGGTTGCGGCAGGATACCCTGTGTTCCCTCGACTTGTGCCGGTGACCTCAGGGAGTTGCTCAGGGTGCCTCTGAGAAGACACTGATACTGTGGAGTTGGGAGGGGCCTCTCGGGACTCCACTGGGTGTGGTATAATACAAGAGGGCCTCATCTCGTGTTGAGGAAGGAACCTCAGGGTTCCTCTCCATTTCAGACTCCGATCTCAGGATTCCTGCAGAGTTGGGACAGGAGAGTCAGGCCTCGTATTCTGTGGAGAAATGAAACTTAGCTTGCCTCTCGAGTTGTTCACGAGGTAACAGGTCACTTGTCGAGCTGTATGTGGAACCTGCAGAATTTTCCAAAAGATGCACGGGTGTTCAGGGTCCCTCCTTGTTGTGCCTTCATCCTACGGGATGCATTCCAAGAAGTGTACGGGCATCGGGTTCTTATTAATAGCTGACCGGGAAATGGGGTCTTTCCGCATGTGGCACCACCCACGAGGCTACATCTCCAATTTCCTCGTGAGACCGGCCTCCTCCTGATGTGCGCTGGGAAGATCGGTAACCCGTTCCACACAAAGCAGGAGAATCGACACTCCTGTTGCAATCAGGAGGGGAGAAGGGGCTCAAATGATGTGGTGCGGGGAACATGGGTGTTACCCTCGAGTGAGGCCTGTATGTTGGGGAACTTTAGGGGTGCCATCATGGGTGCCAAGTACCGTTTTGCACTTCAGTAGGAACGTGGGACTTCTTTTGAAACGCTGTGGCGGGCAAGGGCCTCATGCTGCGAAGACGATGGAACCACGTGGTTTTTCTCGAGTTGCGGCGGGATTCTCGAGTTACGACGTGGATTTCAGGCTTGCTCTTGTGTTGGCCCTGGGAAGCCCAAACTTCCCTTCGAGTTGCGAGGGAAAGCTGGATGTTGTGCTCGAATCACTGCAAGGCCAAAGAGACCTCATCTAGGCGTGTGTCCAGGACCTAATAGTCCTCTCAAGGGAAGACAAGCATCTCGGGATTGCACTCCAGACTCCCCCGGGGAGTCAGGCCTCGCCTCGAGAGGAAGCAAAGGACTGCGCTCTCCTCTCGAGCCTGGACGCGGATCTCTTGGAGCCCACTGAGTCGCCTCAAGGGAGTCCAGCCTACTCTTCAGTTTGGAGAGAGGAATCGGGATTGCTCTCCAGGCCAGGCAGGAAAGGAAGGCCCTCAGCTCGCGAGGACGGGGGCGTCTCAGGGGTTTCCCTGAGCTGCGGCGCCCATGGGGGTTTTTTCCCGAGGCACGACGAGGATCTCAGGGAGCCTCTCGTGCGGCGCCAGGGAAGCCAGGTCTGAATGCACGAGGCGAGGGGGAGCGCATCATTGCTCTCTAGTCCAGAAGGGGACAAGGGCCTCAAGACACTTTGAAGAAGGACTATAGAGGTCTTTCTCGAGTGGCGGCGGGAAACCCTCATTTCCCTCGACTTCTGCCAGGGACCTGAGGGAACTTCCCAGGGTGCCTCTGAGAGGTGAGGGATGCTGTGGAGTTAGCGGGGCCTCTCGGGACTCCGCTGGGTTTGGGGCAATTGAAGAGGGCCTTATCTCGAGGGGAGGCAGGAACCTCAGGAGTCCTCTGTGTTTCTGACTCCGACCCTCCGACCTCAGGGTCCCTGCAGAGTTCGGAGCGGAGAGTCAGGCCTCGTCTTGTCTGAGGAAGGGAACCCCGCTGGCCTCTCGAGTTGCTCAGGGGGTCTCAGGCCCCTCGTCGAGCTGTGTGTGGAACCCGCGGGTCTTTGCGGACGATGCACGGGGGTGGCAGTGCCCCTTCGTGTTGTGCCTTCACCCACAGGGTTGACTTCGAAGAGGGGTCCGGGCCTCGGGTCCTTCTCAAGAGCGGACCGGGGAATCGGGGGCGTTCGGCATGTGGCCCCACCCACGTGGATCGTCTCGAATTTCCTCGTGAGACCGGCCTCATCCTGAGGTGCGCCGGGAAGGCCGGGAACCCCTTCCAGACCACGCAGGGGAATCGCCTCTCCTGTCGCGATCAGGAGGGGAGAAGGGGCTCAGAGGAAGCGGTGCCGGGACCCCCGGTGTTCCCCTCGGGGGACCCCAGCGTGTCGGGGGACTTTTGGGGGTCGCAGGAAGGCTGTCAGGGACCGTTTCGCCCTTCAGGGCGGAACAGGGGACTTCCCTTGAGACGCCTTCGCGGGCAAGGGCCTCATCTCGCCAAGAGGTGGGAACCACGTGGTTTTTCTCGAGTTGCGGCGGCATTCTTGAGTTACGACGGGGATCTCAGCCTTCCCCTTGGGTTGGGCCTGGGAAGCCCAATCTTCCCCTCGGGTTGCGAGGGAAAGCTGGGGGTTGCGCTCGAGTCACTGCAGGGCCGAAGAGACCTCACCTAGGCGTGTGTCCGGGACCTAATATTCCTCTCCAGGGAAGGTAGGGATCTCGGGGTTGCATTCCAGGCTCCCCCTGGGAGTCAGGCCTCATCTCGAGGGGAAGCCAAGGACTCCGCTCTCCTCTCGAGTCGCGACGCGGGTCTCTTGGAGGCCCCTGAGCCGCCTCAAGGGAGTCCAGCCTCCTCTTCCGTTTGGAGAGAGGACCCGGGATTGCTCTCCAGGCCATGCAGGAAAAGAAGGCCCTCAGCTCGCGAGGACGAGGGCGTCTCAGGGGTTTCCTCGAGCTGCGGCGCCCGTGGGGGTTTTCTCCCGAGGAACGACGAGGATCTCAGGGAGCCTCTGGTGCGGCGCCAGGGAAGTCAGGTCTCCATGCGCGTGGCGAGAGGGAGTGCGTCCTGGCTCTCGAGGCACGGGAGGGGACTAGGGCCTCGAGACGCGTTGAAGAAGGACTCTCGAGGTCTTTCTCGGGGGGCGGCGGGAAACCCTCGTTTCCCTCGCCTTCTGCCGGGGACCTTAGGGAACTTGCCAGGGTGCCTCTGAGAGGCGAGGGATCCTGTGGAGGTGGCAGGGCCCCTCGGGACTCCGCTGGGTCTGGCGCAACGGAAGAGGGCCTCACCTCGAGGGGAGGCAGGAACCTCAGGCTTCCTCTCCGTTTCGGACTGCGACCGCAGGGTCCCTGCAGAGTTGGGACAGGAGAGTCAGGCCTCGTCTTGTCTGAGGAAGGGAACCCCGCTGGCCTCTCGAGTTGCTCAGGGGGTCTCAGGCCCCTCGTCGAGCTGTGTGTGGAACCCGCGGGTCTTTGCGGACGATGCACGGGGGTGGCAGTGCCCCTTCGAATTGTGCCTTCACCCACAGGGTTGCCTTCGAAGAGGGGTCCGGGCCTCGGGTCCTTCTCAAGAGCGGACCGGGGAATCGGGGGCGTTTGGCATGTGGCCCCACCCACGTGGCTCGTCTCGAATTTCCTCGTGAGACCGGCCTCATCCCGCGGTGCGCCGGGAAGCCCGGGAACCCCTTCCAGACCACGCAGGGGAATCGCCTCTCCTGTCGCGATCAGGAGGGGAGAAGGGGCTCAGAGGAAGCGGTGCCGGGACCCTCGGTGTTCCCCTCGGGGGACCCCGGCGTGTCGGGGGACTTTTGGGGGTCGCAGGAAGGCTATCAGGGACCGTTTCGCCCTTCAGAGCGGAACAGGGGACTTCCCTTGAGACGCCGTGGCGGGCAAGGGCCTCATCTTACCAAGAGTTGGGAACCACGTGGTTTTTCTCTAGTTGCGGCGGGATTCTCGAGTTACGACGGGGATCTCATCCTTCCCCTTGGGTTGGCCCTGGGAAGCCCAATCTTCCCCTCGGGTTGCGAGGGAAAGCTGGGGGTTGCGCTCGAGTCACTGCAGGGCCGAAGAGACCTCACCTAGCCGTGTGTCCGGGACCTAATATTCCTCTCCAGGTAAGGCACGGATTTCGGGGTTGCATTCCAGGCTCCCCCGGGGAGTCAGGCCTCGTCTCGAGGGGAAGCCAAGGACTCCGCTCTCCTCTCGAGTCGCGACGCGGGTCTCTTGGAGCCCCCTGAGCGGCCTCAAGGGAGTCCAGCCTCCTCTTCCGTTTGGAGAGAGGACCCGGGATTGCTCTCCAGGCCATGCAGGAAAAGAAGGCCCTCAGCTCGCGAGGACGGGGGCGTCTCAGGGGTTTCCTCGAGCTGCGGCGCCCGTGTGGGTTTTCTCCCGAGGCACGACGAGGATCTCAGGGAGCCTCTCGTGCGGCGCCAGGGAAGTCAGGTCTCCATGCGCGTGGCGAGGGGGAGCGCGTCCTGGCTCTAGAGGCACGGGAGGGGACAAGGGCCTCGAGACGCGTTGAAGAAGGACTCTCGAGGTCTTTCTTGGGGGGCGGCGGGAAACCCTCGTTTCCCTGGCCTTCTGCCGGGGACCTTAGGGAACTTCCCAGGGTGCCTCTGAGAGGCGAGGGATCCTGTGGAGGTGGCGGGGCCCCTCGGGACTCCGCTGGGTCTGGCGCAACGGAAGAGGGCCTCACCTAAAGGGGAGGCAGGAACCTCGGGCTTCCTCTCTGTTTCGGACTCCGACCGCAGGGTCCCTGCAGAGTTGGGACAGGAGAGTCAGGCCACGTCTTGTCTGAGGAAGGGAACCCCGCTGGCCTCTCGAGTTGCTCAGGGGGTCTCAGGCCCCTCGTCGAGCTGTGTGTGGAACCCGCGGGTCTTTGCGGACGATGCACGGGGGTGGCAGTGCCCCTTCGTGTTGTGCCTTCACCCACAGGGTTGCCTTCGAAGAGGGGTCCGGGCCTCGGGTCCTTCTCCAGGGCGGACCGGGGAATCGGGGGCGTTCGGCATGTGGCCCCACCCACTTGGCTCGTCTCGAATTTCCTCGTGAGACCGGCCTTATCCTGAGGTGGGCCGGGAAGGCCGGGAACCCCTTCCAGACCACGCAGGCGAATCGCCTCTCCTGTCGCGATCAGGAGGGGAGAAGGGGCTCAGAGGAAGCGGTGCCGGGACCCTCGGTGTTCCCCTCGGGGGAACCCGGCGTGTTGGGCGACTTTTGGGGGTCGAAGGAAGGCTGTCAGGGACCGTTTCGCCCTTCAGGGCGGAACAGGGCACTTCCCTTGAGACGCCGTGGCGGGCAAGGGCCTCATATTTCCAAGTGGTGGGAACCACGTGGTTTTTCTCGAGTTGCGGCGGGATTCTCGAGTTACGACGGGGATCTCATCCTTCCCCTTGGGTTGGCCCTGGGAAGCCCAATCTTCCCCTCGGGTTGCGAGGGAATGCTGGGGGTTGCGCTCGAGTCACTGCAGGGCCGAAGAGACCTCACCTAGGCGTGTGTCCGGGACCTAATATTCCTCTCCAGGGAAGGCAGGGATCTCGGGGTTGCATTCCAGGCTCCCCCGGTGAGTCAGGCCTCGTCTCGAGGGGAAGCCAAGGACTCCGCTCTCCTCTCGAGTCGCGACGCGGGTCTCTTGGAGCCCCCTGAGCCGCCTCAAGGGAGTCCAGCCTCCTCTTCCGTTTGGAGAGAGGACCCGGGATTGCTCGCCAGGCAATGCAGGAAAAGAAGGCCCTCAGGTCGCGAGGACGGGGGCGTCTCAGGGGTTTCCTCGAGCTGCGGCGCCCGTGGGGGTTTTCTCCCGAGGCACAACGAGGATCTCAGGGAGCCTCTCGTGCGGCGCCAGGGAAGTCAGGTCTCCATGCGCGTGGCGAGGGGGAGAGCGTCCTGGCTCTCGAGTCACGGGAGGGGACTAGGGCATCGAGACGCGTTGAAGAAGGACTCTCGAGGTCTTTCTCGGGGGGCGGCGGGAAACCCTCGTTTCCCTCGCCTTCTGCCGGGGACCTTAGGGAACTTCCCAGGGTGCCTCTGAGAGGCGAGGGATCCTGTGGAGGTGGCGGGGCCCCTCGGGTCTCCGCTGGGTCTGGCGCAACGGAAGAGGGCCTCACCTCGAGGGGAGGCAGGAACCTCAGGCTTCCTCTCCGTTTCGGACTGCGACCCCAGGGTCCCTGCAGAGTTGGGACAGGAGAGTCAGGCCTCGTCTTGTCTGAGGAAGGGAACCCCGCTGGCCTCTCGAGTTGCTCAGGGGGTCTCAGGCCCCTCGTCGAGCTGTGTGTGGAACCCGCGGGTCTTTGCGGACGATGCACGGGGGTGGCAGTGCCCCTTCGTGTTGTGCCTTCACCCACAGGGTTGACTTCGAAGAGGGGTCCGGTCCTCGGGTCCTTCTCAAGAGCGGACCGGGGAATCGGGGGCGTTCGGCATGTGGCCCCACCCACGTGGCCCGTCTCGAATTTCCTCGTGAGACCGGCCTCATCCTGAGGTGCGCCGGGAAGGCCGGGAACCCCTTCCAGACCACGCAGGGGAATCGCCTCTCCTGTCGCGATCAGGAGGGGAGAAGGGGCTCAGAGGAAGCGGTGCCGGGACCCTCGGTGTTCCCCTCGGGGTACCCCAGCGTGTCGGGGGACTTTTGGGGGTCGCAGGAAGGCTGTCAGGGACCGTTTCGCCCTTCAGGGCGGAACAGGGGACTTCCCTTGAGACGCCTTCGCGGGCAAGGGCCTCATCTCGCCAAGAGGTGGGAACCACGTGGTTTTTCTCGAGTTGCGGCGGCATTCTCGAGTTACGACGGGGATCTCAGCCTTCCCCTTGGGTTGGGCCTGGGAAGCCCAATCTTCCCCTCGGGTTGCGAGGGAAAGCTGGGGGTTGCGCTCGAGTCACTGCAGGGCCGAAGAGACCTCACCTAGGCGTGTGTCCGGGACCTAATATTCCTCTCCAGGGAAGGTAGGGATCTCGGGGTTGCATTCCAGGCTCCCCCTGGGAGTCAGGCCTCATCTCGAGGGGAAGCCAAGGACTCCGCTCTCCTCTCGAGTCGCGACGCGGGTCTCTTGGAGCCCCCTGAGCCGCCTCAAGGGAGTCCAGCCTCCTCTTCCGTTTGGAGAGAGGACCCGGGATTGCTCTCCAGGCCATGCAGGAAAAGAAGGCCCTCAGCTCGCGAGGACGAGGGCGTCTCAGGGGTTTCCTCGAGCTGCGGCGCCCGTGGGGGTTTTCTCCCGAGGAACGACGAGGATCTCAGGGAGCCTCTGGTGCGGCGCCAGGGAAGTCAGGTCTCCATGCGCGTGGCGAGAGGGAGTGCGTCCTGGCTCTCGAGGCACGGGAGGGGACTAGGGCCTCGAGACGCGTTGAAGAAGGACTCTCGAGGTCTTTCTCGGGGGGCGGCGGGAAACCCTCGTTTCCCTCGCCTTCTGCCGGGGACCTTAGGGAACTTGCCAGGGTGCCTCTGAGAGGCGAGGGATCCTGTGGAGGTGGCGGGGCCCCTCGGGACTCCGCTGGGTCTGGCGCAACGGAAGAGGGCCTCACCTCGAGGGGAGGCAGGAACCTCAGGCTTCCTCTCCGTTTCGGACTGCGACCGCAGGGTCCCTGCAGAGTTGGGACAGGAGAGTCAGGCCTCGTCTTGTCTGAGGAAGGGAACCCCGCTGGCCTCTCGAGTTGCTCAGGGGGTCTCAGGCCCCTCGTCGAGCTGTGTGTGGAACCCGCGGGTCTTTGCGGACGATGCACGGGGGTGGCAGTGCCCCTTCGAATTGTGCCTTCACCCACAGGGTTGCCTTCGAAGAGGGGTCCGGGCCTCGGGTCCTTCTCAAGAGCGGACCGGGGAATCGGGGGCGTTTGGCATGTGGCCCCACCCACGTGGCTCGTCTCGAATTTCCTCGTGAGACCGGCCTCATCCCGCGGTGCGCCGGGAAGCCCGGGAACCCCTTCCAGACCACGCAGGGGAATCGCCTCTCCTGTCGCGATCCGGAGGGGAGAAGGGGCTCAGAGGAAGCGGTGCCGGGACCCTCGGTGTTCCCCTCGGGGGACCCCGGCGTGTCGGGGGACTTTTGGGGGTCGCAGGAAGGCTATCAGGGACCGTTTCGCCCTTCAGAGCGGAACAGGGGACTTCCCTTGAGACGCCGTGGCGGGCAAGGGCCTCATCTTACCAAGAGTTGGGAACCACGTGGTTTTTCTCTAGTTGCGGTGGGATTCTCGAGTTACGACGGGGATCTCATCCTTCCCCTTGGGTTGGCCCTGGGAAGCCCAATCTTCCGCTCGGGTTGCGAGGGAAAGCTGGGGGTTGCGCTCGAGTCACTGCAGGGCCGAAGAGACCTCACCTAGCCGTGTGTCCGGGACCTAATATTCCTCTCCAGGTAAGGCACGGATTTCGGGGTTGCATTCCAGGCTCCCCCGGGGAGTCAGGCCTCGTCTCGACGGGAAGCCAAGGACTCCGCTCTCCTCTCGAGTCGCGACGCGGGTCTCTTGGAGCCCCCTGAGCGGCCTCAAGGGAGTCCAGCCTCCTCTTCCGTTTGGAGAGAGGACCCGGGATTGCTCTCCAGGCCATGCAGGAAAAGAAGGCCCTCAGCTCGCGAGGACGGGGGCGTCTCAGGGGTTTCCTCGAGCTGCGGCGCCCGTGTGGGTTTTCTCCCGAGGCACGACGAGGATCTCAGGGAGCCTCTCGTGCGGCGCCAGGGAAGTCAGGTCTCCATGCGCGTGGCGAGGGGGAGCGCGTCCTGGCTCTCGAGTCACGGGAGGGGACTAGGGCCTCGAGACGCGTTGAAGAAGGACTCTCGAGGTCTTTCTTGGGGGGCGGCGGGAAACCCTCGTTTCCCTGGCCTTCTGCCGGGGACCTTAGGGAACTTCCCAGGGTGCCTCTGAGAGGCGAGGGATCCTGTGGAGGTGGCGGGGCCCCTCGGGACTCCGCTGGGTCTGGCGCAACGGAAGAGGGCCTCACCTCAAGGGGAGGCAGGAACCTCGGGCTTCCTCTCTGTTTCGGACTCCGACCGCAGGGTCCCTGCAGAGTTGGGACAGGAGAGTCAGGCCACGTCTTGTCTGAGGAAGGGAACCCCGCTGGCCTCTCGAGTTGCTCAGGGGGTCTCAGGCCCCTCGTCGAGCTGTGTGTGGACCCCGCGGGTCTTTGCGGACGATGCACGGGGGTGGCAGTGCCCCTTCGTGTTGTGCCTTCACCCACAGGGTTGCCTTCGAAGAGGGGTCCGGGCCTCGGGTCCTTCTCCAGGGCGGACCGGGGAATCGGGGGCGTTCGGCATGTGGCCCCACCCACGTGGCTCGTCTCGAATTTCCTCGTGAGACCGGCCTCATCCTGAGGTGCGCCGGGAAGGCCGGGAACCCCTTCCAGACCACGCAGGGGTATCGCCTCTCCTGTCGCGATCAGGAGGGGAGAAGGGGCTCAGAGGAAGCGGTGCCTGGACCCTCGGTGTTCTCCTCGGGGGACCCCGGCGTGTCGGGGGACTTTTGGGGGTCGCAGGAAGGCTGTCAGGGACCGTTTCGCCCTTCAGGGTGGAACAGGGGACTTCCCTTGAGACGCCGTCGCGTGCAAGGGCCTCATCTTGCCAAGAGGTGGAAACCACGTGGTTTTTCTCGAGTCGCAGCGGCATTCTCGAGTTACGACGGGGATCTCAGCCTTCCCCTTGGGTTGGCCCTGGGAAGCCCAATCTTCCCCTCGGGTTGCGAGGGAAAGCTGGGGGTTGCGCTCGAGTCACTGCAGGGCCGAAGAGACCTCACCTAGGCGTGTGTCCGGGACCTAATATTCCTCTCCAGGGAAGGCAGGGATCCATGGGTTGCATTCCAGTCTCCCCCGGGGAGTCAGGCCTCGTCTCGAGGCGAAGCCAAGGACTCCGCTCTCCTCTCGAGTCGCGACGCGGGTCTCTTGGAGCCCCCTGAACGGCCTCAAGGGAGTCCAGCCTCCTCTTCCGTTTGGAGAGAGGATTCGTGATTGGTCTCCAGGCCATGCAGGAAAATAAGGCCCTCATCTCGCGATCACCCGGGTGTCTCATGTGTTTCCTCGAGCTGCCGCGCCAGTGTGGGTTTCCTCACGAGGTACAATGAGGAACTCATGGAGCCTCTCGTGCAGTGCCAGGTTAGTCAGGTCTCCATGCGCGTGGCGAGGGGGAGCGTGTCATGGCTCTCAAGTCATGGTAGGGGAATCGCGACTCAACACATTTTCATGCACTCTCGAGGTCTTTCTCGAGTCACCGCAGAAAACCCAGGGTTCCCTCGACTTGTGCCTGTGACCTCAGGGAGCTTCTCATTGTGCCTCTGAGAACTCAGGGATACTGTGTAGTTGGTAGGGGCCTCTCGGGACTCAACTGGTTGTGGTGCAATGGAAGAGGGCTTCGTCTCGAGTGGACGCAGGAACCTCAGGCTTCCTCTCCGTTTCTGACTCGGATCCCATGGTCCCTGCAGAGTAGGGACAAGAGAGTCACACCTAGTCTTCTGTTGAGGAATGGGCCTTCGTTTGCCTTTCGAGTTGTTTACAGGGTGACAGGCCACTTGTCGAAATGTCTGTGGGACCTGCGGGTTTTTCTGGACGATGCACGCGGGTGTCAGTGCCCCTTCATCTTGTGCCTTCATCCACAGGTTTTCCTTCAAAGAGGTGTGCTGGCATCGGGTTCTTTTCAAGAGTGGACCGTGAAATTGGGGTCTTTCGACATGTGGCACCACCCACGAGGCTATGTCTCGAACTTCCTCATGAGACCGGCCTCATCCTGAGGTGCGCCTGGAAGGTCGGGAACCCCTTGCAGACAGAGAAGGGGAGTCGACCCTCCTGTCGCAATCAGGAGAGGAGAAGGGGCTCAGATGAAGTGGTGCCGGGAACCTCGGTGTTCCCCTTGAGTGAGTCTGGTATGTCGCGGAACTTTTGGGGTCGCATCAAGGGTGCCAAGTACCGTTTCGCACTTCAGGATGGAACGTGGGACTTCTCTTGAGATGCTGTAGCAGACAAAGGGCCTCATCTTGCGATGACGAGGGAAGCACGTGGTTTTTCTCGAGTTGCGGTGGGATTCTCGAGTTACGACGGGGAATTCAGGCTTCCTCTTGTGTTGGCCCAGGAAGTCTAATCTTCCATTCGAGTTGCCAGGGAGAGCTGGGGATTGGGCTCCATTCACTGAAGGGCAAACTAGACCTCATCTAGGCTTGTATCCAGGACTTAATGTTCCTCTCCATAGGCGACAGGGATTTGGGGTTGCATTCCATACTCACCCGGGGAGTCAGGCCTCATCTCGAGGGGAAGCTAAGGACTCCACTCTCTTCTCGAGTCGCGACAGGTATCTCTTGGAGCCCACTGAGTGGTCTTCGCTCTGTAGGAGAGCTCTAGTGTACATAAGCCTGTACATAAGTGAACACAGACATTCTGTGTGCATGTTGCTGCATACCCAAAATAGGGCCACAAGGAGCCTCATGCTCTCCATGCGGCGCGGAAGCTGTGCAGCCACGCAGCAGCTGAAGAATCCAACCAATTGCTCTTTTCTTACCTCTGACAGAGCTCGCATTGCTGTAGCCCTTGGCAGTTTGGAAACACTGGACCCTAACCCCTCTCAAAGTAGGCCTGGGTTCTAGTTCGAATAGAAAGTCAATAGCGGAGCTGAAGACAGGAACGCGGCAGTCATTTATCACACGCTCCTGCAGCCTGCTACTACGGGGACACTAACGCTAGAAGCTAGGAATGTCTTTGCAAGGTGCGCAAAGGACAAGGGAGAACCTCGACCCTGACTCTAGTATTTCAGTCCCCTGAGCAGATCTGAGGTTCTCCCGCTGTAGAAGCTAACCCATTCCTTTCAAATACAGGCTTCCTAACACAGGGCCAGTTGGCTGCTTGCTCTTCCACGAAGCAGGCTTCCTTAACTTGCAAACTGCGAATTCCGCTTAACAGCCTGGAGGAAAATCGCTTCTTGGAAGATTTTTTTCAGAGGCTGTATCCCCGGAGCTGGGGCCAAGCTAGGGGACCCATACTGACAAGGGAAGGCAAAACCACATCCAATGTCTTTGCTCTGGAGGACAGCTTTGGTGAGCCTAAGTCTTT
Organism: Bubalus kerabau; assembly: GCF_029407905.1. NCBI lineage: Eukaryota > Metazoa > Chordata > Mammalia > Artiodactyla > Bovidae > Bubalus > Bubalus kerabau. The sequence goes on along the minus strand of NW_026577893.1, from coordinate 2,706,543 downwards.
CAGGAATATTTCTGCCTCCAACAGAGTCAAATTCTGTGTGTGAAGCTGCACAGCCAAAATAGTGGAACAGAGAGCCTGATTCTCTCTGTGTAGCTTTGAAGCTGTCATTCAAACAACAGCTTGAGAATCCATACAATGCTCTCCCTTACTGCTAAGAGAATTCTCATTGCTGTCGTCCTTGACAGTTTGTAGAAATCCGCACCCTAACCCTTCTCCAAGTAGGCCTGGGTCCTAGCTCGGAATAACAGGCAACGGCGGAGCTGAGGCCAGTAAGGCACAAGTGAGGTCTCACACACTCTTGCAGCCTGATCGTCCAGGAGCAGTAAGGCCTCTTTTTCCCTGTAGGAGGCTCGCTTGCCTTGCCTCCCGTGAACTGCATTTCCCAGCCTGGGCGCAAAGCTGTTCCTGGAGATTTTTTCTCAGGGGCTGTTTCCCTGGAGCTGGGTCGGACCTCGGGGGCCCAACTCACAGGGGAAGACAAAACCACATGGACAGGTCTATGCTCTGTAGGAGAGCTCTAGTGAACCTCATCTCTCAGGAACATTCTTGGCTTCTACAGAGACACCTCTGTGCATGAAGCTACACACCCAACATAGTGGCAAAGGGAGTCTGATTCTCTCCGTGGGTGCTGATGCTTTGTGGCAAAGCACCTGCTAAGAATCCATCCGCATAGGCTTCCCTCACCTTGACAGAGGTCTCATTGCTGTAGTCCTTGGCAGTTTGGAAAGAAGCAGACCCTTACCCTTCACCAAGTAGGCCCTTGTCCTTCTTTGAATGTAAAGGCAGTAGCTGAGCTGAGGCCAGTAAGGCGCCAGTCAAGTCTGACATATTCCCGATGCCTGCTCCTTCATGGAAAATAACGTTAGAATCTGGGAATGTCTTTGCAAGGCTGGCAAAGGGCAGTCAGGAACCTCGACCCTGCCTCTGGAATTTCTATCTTCTCAGCACATCTGGCGGTCTCGGTCAGGAGAAACTAACCCATTCCTTGCAAATATAGGCTTCCAAACACAGGCCGGTTGGCTGTCTCTTCTTGCCGAAGGAAGCTTGCTTATCCCACCTCCTGTGAACTCCATTTCCCAGCCTGGGTGATAAGAGGTTCTTGGAGATCTTTTCTCAGAGTCTGTTTCCAAGGAGCAGGGGCTGATCCCAGAGACCCACACGCACAGGGGAAGGGAAAACCGCATGGATAAGTCTTTGCTCTCTAGGAGTGCTCTAGTGAACCTCAGTCTATGGGGAATGTTCTTGGCTCCAACGGGGACATCTCTGTGTGGGAAGCTGCATTGCCAACATAGAGACACAGAGACCTGATTCTCTCTGTGCAGCTTTGACGCTGTCGTTCAAACAACGAATTGAGAATCCACACAATGCTCTCCCTTACCACTGAGAGAGTTATCATTGCTGTAGCCCTTCGCAGTTTCTGGAAATCGGCACACAAACACTTCTCCAAGTAGGCCTGGGTTCAAGTTCAGATGAACATGCAATAGCGGAGCTGAGGCCAGTAAGGCACCAGTCAGGTGTCACACACTCTGGCAGCCTGCTTCTCCAGGGACAGTAAGGCCTCTATTTCCCTTCAGGAGGCTCGCTTGCCTTACTTCCTGTGAACAGCGTTTCCCAGCCTGGGCGGAAAGCAGTTCCTGGAGATCTTTTCTCAGGGGCTGTTTCCCCGGAGTTGGGGCGGACCTCGGGGACCCAACTCACAGGGGAAGGCAAAACCAAATGGACAGGTCTATGCTCTGTAGGAGATCTCTAGTGAACTGCCGGGGTCCAGCCCCAGCTGATCCAGGGTATTCGAAGCAGAGACGGCGTAGGCGAGGGTCAGGGAACAACTGCTTAATTAAACGTTAATTAAGGATATAAAGAGTAGTAAAATGAGGATAGCTCAGTAGGAAAATTCAGTGGAGAAAAGAGGCTGAGTAGCTTGGTTTACGCGGGGGACCAATAAAACTTCAAGACAAGAAGCTTGCACCACTTACGTAGGCCGCAGGCGTCCTTCCGTTCTCCCGAAGGAGAGGAGACACTGAGGCCTCCCCGGTCGGATCTTAGAAGCCCAGGCAAAATTAGTAAGCTTGGTGGGTTCCGCGCTCCAGATGGAGACTCAACCAGAGTGAGAGAGAGAGAGAGACATGGGGAGACCAGTATTTCGAGAAACTGATCCCAATTCTTTATTTTCCATGGTCTACTTTTATACACTGAGATGTTATGCAAAAGTCACGTGGGGTCAGCAGTCCTGACTTTTATCAAAGTCAGGTGCTTCATACAAAAGTATACAGAGGTCTTAGGGGTGTTACATCATCTTCTGGCCGGGGGGCCTGCTGACAATTTACGACCCTCTCCTTGTGACAGCGGTCAGTCAACCAGGACACTTATTTCTCCAGGGGTGATTATTCTTAAAACAGACGCCACCCAAATAAAGTTACATTCCTATAGGGTGAGGGTGTAGTGGGTTTTAGTTAAGGAAAGAATTTACTTAGCCTAAGGTCTAACGTGATTTATATCAAAGGTTAATACTTATTTCTTCTATATATTCATTAATGTGTATAAGGGCAGGGGATGTGGAGACTTAGCAGTAAACATCAGCTCAACAAATGAAAAACCCTTCACCAATATGATTTCTAATCAGCCCATTATACTTATACTAATAATTTTCTAACTTTTCTAAGGAACCTGTTTTTAGAAGGTTTAAAGCATCTCGTGCCTCTCATGGTTGGGAGGCTGTGAGCAATCACATGTGGCCGGACAAGCCTGTCAGGCAGGCTAGAGAACCTTCAGAGGAGTTTGTAGGTTAAAACACTCTTGTCACACCCAGGGGTTTTTATCAACTGGAGCTCTAGGTTAACTCCTTCTCCGAAAGAGGTGGTGGGGGACAGCCCCCCGTAAAGTCAGAGGTGTAGGTGAGAGCACAAAGTAGTAAGGTAGGCAGGCTCTGGTGATGGGGGTAGATGCTCGAGGATTTCCAGGGGGACTCCTGAGGCTCGATCCCGCCTTTGCGTATGTCGAGCCTCCTTCCTCATGACCTTTGCCATGGGCGGAGTGCCTCACTCTGGCCCCCAACAGTGAACCTCCTCTCTCAGGAACATTCTTGGCTCCTATCGAGACACCTCTGTGCGTGTAGCTACACACGCAACGTAGGGGCAAAGGGAGCCATATTCTTTCCGTGGGGTGCTGATGCTTTGTGGCAAAGCACCTGCTTGAGAATCCATCAGCTTACGCTTCCCTCGCCTTGACAGAGGTCTCATTGCTGTAGCCCTTGGCAGTTTGGAAAGAAGAGGACCCTTACCTTTCATAAAGTGGGCCCTTGTCCTAGTTTGAAAGGAAAGGCAAGAGCTGAGCTGAGGCCAATAAGGCGCCAGTCAAGTCTGACATATTCCCGAAGCCTGCTCCTTCATGGAAAATAACGCTGTAATCTAGGAATGTCTCTGCAAGGCTGGCAAAGGGCAGTCAGGAGCCTGCACCCTGCCTCTGGAATTACCGACTTCTGAACAGATCTGGAGGTCTCCCTTAGGGGAAGCTAACCCATTCTTCCAAATAGAGGCTTCCAAACGCAGGCCGCTTGGCTGCCTCTTGCTCTCTGAAGGAGGCCTGCTTTTCCCGCCTCCTATGAACCCCACATCCCAGCCTCTGGGAAAAGCGGATCTTGAAGATCTTTTCTCAGGGGTTGTTTCCACGGAGCTGGGGCCGAGCCTGGAGCCCCAAACGCACAGGGGAAGAAAAACCACATGGACAAGTCTTTGCTCTCTAGGAGAGCTCTAGTGAACCTCACTCTGTCAGGAACGTTCTTGTTTCCTATGGAGACACCCCTGTCTGTGAAGCTGTGTACCGAACATGGAGACACAGAGTCTGATTCTCTCTGTGCAGCTTTGAAGCTGTCGTTCAAACAACAGCTTGAAAATCCATACAATGCTCTACCTTACCCGTGACACAGTTCTCATTGCTATACCCCTTGGCAGTATTTAGAAATCCATACCCAAACCCTTCTCCTAGTAGGCCTGGGTCCTAGTTCGGAGGAACACGCAATGGCGGAGCTGAGGCCAGTAAGGCACCAGTCAGGTCTCACACACTCTGGCAGCCTGATCGTCCAGGGAGACTAAGGCCTGTTGTGCCTTGCAGGAGGCTCGCTTGTGTTACCTCCTGTGAACTGCGTTTGCCAGCCTGGGGGAATAGCGGTCCCTGGAGATCTTTTCTCAGGGGCTCCTTCCCCTGAGCTGGGGCGCACCTCAGGGACCCAACACACAGGGCAAGGCAAAACCATATGGACAGGTCTATGCTCTGTAGCAGACTTCTAGTGAACCTCATCTCTCAGGAACATTCTTGGCTCCTATAGAGACACTTCTGTGTGTGAAGCTGCGTACCTAACATAGGGGCACAGAGAGCCTGATTCTCTCAGTTCATTTTGACGCAGTCGTTCAGAAAACAGCTTGAGAATCCATAAAATGCTCTCCCTTACCGCTGAGAGAATTCTCACTGCTGTAGCCCTTGGCACTTTGTAGAAATCCGCAGCCAAACGCTTCTCCAAATAGGCCTGGGTCCTAGTTCGGAGGAAGAGGCAATGGTGGAACTGAGGCCAGTAAGGCAACAGTCAGGTTTCACACACTCTGGCAGCCTGCTCCTCCAGGGACAGTAAGGCCTCTTTTTCTCTGCAGGAGATTCGCTTGCCTTACTTCCTGTGAACAGCGTTTCCCAGCCTCAGCGAAGCGGTTCCTGGAGATCTTTTCTCAGGGACAGTTTCCACGGAGGTGTGGCGGACCTCGGGGACCCAACTCACAGGGGAAGGAAAAACCACATGGACAGGTCTATGCTCTGTAGGAGAGGTTTAGTGAACCTAATCTCTCAGGAACATTCTTGGCTCCTATAGAGACAACTCTGTGTGTGAAGCTACACTCCCAACATTGGGGAACAGGGATCTTGGTTCTCTCCGTGGGGTGCTGATGCTTTGTAGTAAAGCACCTGCTTGAGAATCCATCCTCTTAGGCTTCCCTCGCCTTGACAGAGGTCTCATTGCTGTAGCCCTTGGCAGTTTCAAAGAAGAAGACCCTTACCCTTCATAAAATAGGCCCTTGTCCTAGTTTGAATGGAAAGGCAATAGCTGAGCTGAGGTCAATAAGGAGCCAGTCCCCTCTGACACATTCCCGAAGCCTGCTCCTTCATGGAATATAACTCTAGAATGTTGGAATGTCTTTGCAAGGCTGGCAAAGGGCAGTCAGGAACCAGCACCCTGCCTCTGGAATTACCGACTTCTGAGCAGATCTGGAGGTCTCCTTTAGGAGAAGCTAACCCATTCCTTCCAAATAGAGGCTTCAAAACACAGGCAGGTTGGCTGCCTTTCGTGCCCGAAGGAGGCTTGCTTTTCTCTCCTCCTATGAACCCCAGTTCCCAGCCTCTGTGAAAAGCGTATCTTGAAGATATTTTCTCAGGGGTTGTTTCCACGGAGCTGGGGCCGAGCCCGGGGCCCAAAGGCACAGGGGAAGGCAAGACCACATGGACAGGTCTATGCTCTGTAGCAGACCTCTAGTGAACCTCATCTCTCAGGAGCATTCTTGGCTCCTACAGAGACACCTCTGTGTGTGAAGCTGCGTACCTAACATAGGGGCAGAGAGAGCCTGATTCTCTCTGTTCATTTTGACGCTGTCATTCAGAAAACAGCTTGAGAATCCATAAAATGCTCTCCCTTACCACCGAGAGAATTCTCACTGCTGTAGCCCTTGGCACTTTGTAGAAATCTGCACTCAAACGCTTTTCCAAGTAGGCCTGGGTGCTAGCTCGGATGAACAGGCAATGGTGGAGCTGAGGCCAGTAAGGCAACAGTCAGGTTTCACACATTCTGGCAGCCTGGTCCTCCAGGGACTGTAAGGCCTCTTTTACTCTGCAGGAGATTCGCTTGCCTTACTTCATGTGAACAGCATTTCCCAGCCTCGGTGAAGCGGTTCCTGGAGATCTTTTCTCAGGGACAGTTTCCCCGGAGGTGTGGCGGACCTCGGGGACCCAACTCAAAGGGGAAGGCAAAACCACATGGACAGGTCTATGCTCTGTAGGAGAGGCTTAGTGAACCTAATCTCTCAGGAACATTCTTGGCTCCTATAGAGACAACTCTGTGTGTGAAGCCACACTCCCAACATTGGTGCACAGGGAGCTTGATTCTCTCCGTGGGGTGCTGATGCTTTGTGGCAAAGCACCTGCTTGAGAATCCATCCTCTTAGGCTTCCCTCGCCTTGACAGAGGTCTCATTGCTGTAGCCCTTGGCAGTTTGCAAAGAAGAAGACCCTTACCCTTCATAAAGTAGGGCCTTGTCCTAGTTTGAATGGAAAGGCAATAGCTGAGCTGAGGTCAATAAGGAGCCAGTCCTGTCTGACACATTCCCGAAGCCTGCTCCTTCATGGAAAATAACTCTAGAATCTAGGAATATCTTTGCAAGGCTAGCAAAGGGCAGTCAGGAACCAGTACCCTGCCTCTGGAATTACCGACTTCTGAGCAGATCTGGAGGTCTCCTTTAGGAGAAGCTAACCCATTCCTTCCAAATAGAGGCTTCAAAACACAGGCAGGTGGACTGCCTTTTCGTTCCCTATGGAGGCGTGCTTTTCTCTCCTCCTACGAACCCCGGTTCCCAGACACTGGGAAAAGTGGATCTTGAAGATATTTTCTCAGGGGTTGTTTCCACGGAGCTGGGGCCGAGCCTGGAGACCCAAAGGCACAGGGGAAGGCAAGACCACATGGACAAGCCTTTGCTCTTTAGTATAGCTCTAATGAACCTCACTCTGTCAGGATCTTTCTTGATTCCTATGGAGACACACCTGTGTGTGAAGCTGCGGGCACAGAGAGCCTGATTACCCCTGTGCAGCGCTGAGTCTGGGCGGCTAAACAACAGCTTGGGAATGCAGCCTGGGGCGCTTCCCTTCCCTCGGACAGAGCTCTCCTTGCGGTAGGCCTTGGTAGTTTGCATACAATGGGGCCCTAAGCCCTCTGCAAGTTGGCCTGGCTCCTAGGTCCAAAGGGCAGGCCAGAGCGGAGCTGAGGCTGTCAGGCTCCAGACACATCTCCCATACTCCTACATCCTGCTCCTACCCGGGCGTGAACGCTAGAAGCTGGGAAGGTACCTGGACCGTGCAGGGGCGGGGCGAACGCGGGCGGCGTGGGGCGGGGGTCGGCTTCTGGCGGGGGTGGGGGCGGGCTTCCCAGTTGTGCTCTGGGAGGTGGACACTGAGGCTGAAAACGCGCCGGGAGCGCACCCGGGACTGGGTAAACCCGGGCTGCGCGGGTCGAGATTCCGATGGCTTTGGGTGGGGGTCGGTCCCAGTTGTGCTCCCGGGGGTCGCCACTGCGGCTGGGAACGCGCAGGGAGCGCGGCAGGGGCGGGGCTAACCCTGGGGGCGCGGGGCGGGGGTCGGCTCATGGGGGGGATGGGGAGGGGTTCCCAGTTGCGCTCTCGGGGGTTGCAACTGCGGCTGGGAACGCCCATTTCGTCCGCTCCTGGGTCCCCAAGGATCGCCATCCCGTGGGTGCAGTGGAGGGCTGCGGACCACAGGTAAGGGAACTGGGACTGGGTGGAGCAGGGAACCAAGTATTCCGCCCTCTGTTGGCACATTCTCGGAGCTCCCCAACCTGGCGGTCGCAGAAAGGCCTTGCCTTTGGGGTCAAGGCCTTTACCGCTCCACCCCTCTGCTGAAAAATCTCAGAGTCTGCGCGGTTCTTCCAAGCAGCCTAGTGTCCGCTGGAAGTCCAAGGGACAGAACACTGAACTCTGGCCGGCTGGCCCAGCCCTGCTTCTGGCACTTTGTAAGCCAGCGGGCCCCTGAGCACCTGCTGGGATGGAAAAGGGAAGGGTCCACGGATTGCACCCTAGAAACTTAGTAGGGTGCATGGATTTCAAACCCTGGTGGCCGCCCAGGCAGCAAAGAAGGGGGGAGGGCACCTTGCTGCCCTTTCATAGCAGAATCTGTGGTTGTCCAGCTGCGTGGGCCTTTTCATGAGGACCCTGTGCAATAAAAGTTTGGTGTTTTGGAACTGAATAATTAGAACGTGTAAAAGCTTTAAATTACGTGGTGGTGTAATTAAAAAACAAAACAAAACAAAACCAAGCTCCAAGTTTTTTGCAAATGGAGGTTTAAATATTGAAGGACTGTATTCCTTGCACTGTGGCATTCTATCAAGAAGTGTGCAGGATTTTTTTTTTTTAAGAAAAGTGTTCGAAGTGAGGGAAACAGGAAACCCAGAGGTGCCCCTGTATTTTGGGGAAGGCCTTAGGAGGTCACTTGGAAATGCTGCTGGCTGTGCGGGAGGGCGGCAGATGGGCTGTGCAGGCTTGTCCTTTGCATGGATGTTCCTGTGTGTGGAAACCCAGCTCGGAGCCATCTCCTGATGTGTAAGAATTTCGCAGACAAACCTTGAGCTAAGCAATGCATTTTTTCCTAAGAAAATGTTTGTCTTAAGCGATGTAAATATCCTATGTATTTCCGCTAGACTCTGGCTTCAGGTCGGTTCCCCCAAAAGGCTCAGAAGCGATTTGAACAAAACAGCATATTTTCCTCCTAGCTTGTTCTCCTTATCTATGTTAAGGAAATGATATATTTGCCTGCAATACTGCCTTTCTTCAAGATTCATGTCAATCAAGTTTTGGCCCGGGATGACTCACCTGCTGCCAATATTATCTCAATGCATGTCGTGGGGGAAGGGCCTGGTGCCATTCCCTGAAACAGTTCCTTTCTTTCCTTAGCTGACTGCTAGTGCCTGTAGAATATCTGGCTAAAGACCAGCAGGGGGTACTCTTACTACCCCCCCACCCCGCCTCAAGTCTAAGTCAGCAGCTTTCTCTATCTCTTTAATACTTTAATAACACTTGATGACACAAAAGCTCTGAGCAATCAAATCATATCAAATCTTCATTTCAGATTGAAGATGCATTCTATGGTATTGCCATCTTAAGTCTTTCCATCGTTATGGAATATCTGTCCATGTATTCAGGATAGTTTTCAGCCAGGGTGTATAATTTCCAGTGTGCCAGTCTTGTCATCCTCGTTACATCCATGGCAAAGTGTTTTATTCATGTTGATATTATTGAAAGGGAATTTTTTAAAATTCCTTTTCAGATTATTATCTGCTAATGTATACAGATAAAACTGTGTAATCATTCATTTTTATCAGTTTGGACAGCTTGATAGTTGTCTTTAATTTCTTTACTTTCTGACACTTTAAGATTATCCTGGGACACATATGTAATGCCTCACCCCTAAATTCAGACATGTGTTCAAAGAACTTCCGTCCTTTTATTTATTTATTTATTTATTCTTTAACATTGAAATCGTTTTGACTATGCTGGGTGTTTGTTGCTAAATGGAAGTAGCTAGGACCTCTGGACTGCAGTCTCTCATCTCTTGCTGACCTCTTGTTGACCTCTGCAGATTCCTGGTAGGTGGGAGCTTGTTAGTTCCTTGTTCCTTATCAGAACCTCCTGTGGTAAGTGTTTTTCTCTTCTCTGTTGCCTGGTAAGGCTGGGTGGTCATGGGCATCCCAAAGTTGGCTAGAAATCAATTATTTAGGCAGGCTTGTGCATAGATATGGGAGAAGGCAATGGCACCCCACTCCTGGAAAATCCCAAGGACGGAGGAGCCTGGTAGGCTGCAGTCCATGGGGTGGCTAAGAGTCGGACACCACTGAGCGACTTCATTTTCACTTTTCACTTTCATGCATAGGAGGAGGAAATGGCAACCCACTCCAGTGTTCTTGCCTAGAGAACCCCAGGGACTGCGGGGCCTGGTGGGCTGCCATCTATGGCGTGGCACAGGGTCAGCCTCAACTGAACCACTTAGCAGCTGCAGCAGCAGCAGCAGCAGTGCATAGATATCAAAGGGGATGAGAACAGTCAGGTAGGATCACATATGTCACCGTGAAACAATACTTCTCCTCTTAGCCAAAGCTAACAAAAGATTTCTGTTCTAGGTCAACCTAGAAGAGATCACTTAAGAGGTAAAGAAACTTAAACTCCATTAGCAAAGGCAGTTCAATATCTCAAGAAAACTTGTGCTAGGCACAAAACTCTTTTCTGGGGGCCTACTTTCCCTACAACCTCCTTATCCCATTCTGTACCCATTCCTTTGCTTCTCCCGTCCTGAAAATGCCACCTGTAAGACAGAACTACTTCGTTTTCCTTCTTAAAGTGTGATTGCATTCCATACATTCTTGTAATAACAAGTCATACATTTCCCTTCAGCAACCAAGAACTGACTCTTATATTGGCATTTGATAGATTGGTGAGCATACCTATCAGTGATAATAGCGCCCACCCCGCTTCCTGCAAGAACAGAACAAAACAAAACAAAACAAAAAAATTGCTTTCTTACATTTAATATGTTCGGATGGTGCCAGTCACTATTCATGCAGAGTCAAAAATCTCTTTTGTTTCTGTGTAAAAGGGAGGTCCTTTCAAGTCGTGAATGTTTAAGAAGTTTCATTTATTTGGAAGTGACCTAGCTATTCAATACACTGTCGTCACTTAGTTTAGCACCAGGATAGAAACTCAGGTAACCAAAACACCTGGAGGAACGATTGTAAGTTCAGTTCAGTTCAGTTGCTCAGTCGAGTCTGACTCTTTGGGACCCCGTGGCCTGCAGGACGCCAGGCTTCCGTGTCCATCACCAACTCCAGGGGCTTGCTCAAACTCATGTCCATCGAGTCAGTGATGCCATCCAACCATCTTATCCTCTGTCATCCCCTTCTCCTCTGCCTTCAATCAAGACTATGAGAGGCAGATATTTTAGAGTATAATTATTGTTAAGAGTTTATCTAAAAGCTCATATCACATTTACATTTTTTACATTGGTTGTTGCTGTTTCCAGGTACTTTCTTGCTGACAAGCTTGTGACAGAATAACAATAGAGCAATTTTTACCTCAAAAGAAACCTAGGCACTATGAACATGTTGTGCTTAATGTTGTTGACTCTTAGACATGTCTATAGTGGAGGAGCAAAACCAAAAATACTAGATATTTAATATTGACTAGTTCCCAGTTCACGGGACTCTGACATTCATTTAGGTCAATGTTTTCTTGTATTTCCAGCAGTTTGATTTGGAAGGGCTGCCTTGTCTTGTGACCACTGAAATCAGAACTCAGAACTTGAGCAATATTATCAAAAAACACAAGGCTCACACTGACACATACCTTAATCCAGACAGACAGACAAGACATCTTCCAGTTTTCCGCCTGAGATTTAAAATATTTCTTTGAGCCGTTTTCCTGGGGAGTGGTGGGGGGAGTGGGGGTGGCAGCGAGGCAGGCTTGGGTAACAAGCTAATTGTTGGTCATTGCATATGCAAAGAACCAGCTTTCCAGGTTCCAAGGAAAAAAGTTTCCTTGGTACCCAATTTTGTTTGGATCTATAGACTCTCATGGCCCTCCTAGGTCAGGACATCTTTCCTTTCTGTAGTCCTCGTTTTATCCCTAAATCATAGACAGCTTGGATTGTCTCTGTGGGGTGGATGTATTGTCCTCGTGTTTGACCTGGCGGAAGTAGCGAGGTCCGAGAGCCTCTCCTGGAACCGGGCGTGGGGACGGGGCTCACCAGGAGTCCCTGGTGGAAGTGGGCAACGCCCCGGGAGCGCGCCAGGGGCGGGGCGATCCCAGGCAGCGCAGGTCGGGGTTCTGGTCGGGAGGGGGTGGGGGGCGGTAACAGTTGTGCTCTCGGGGGTCCCCACTGCAGCTGGAAACGCGCTGGGAGTGCGGCAGGGGCGGGGTGAACCCGGGTGGCGCGGGGCGGGGTTCGGCTCCTGGCGGGGGTGGGGGAGGGCTTCCCAATTGTGCTCTCGGTGGTGGCCACTGCGGCTGGAAACGAGCCGGGAGCGCACCCGGGGCGGGGTAAACCTGGGCTGCGCGGGTCGAGATTTAGATGGCTGTGGGTGGGGGTTCGGTCCCAGTTGTGCTCTCGGGGGTCGCCACTGCGGGTTGGAACGCCCATTTCCTACGCTCCTGTGTCCCCAAGGATCCACATCTAGTGGGTGCAGCGGAGGGCTGCGGGCCACAGGTCAGGGAACTGGGACTGCTTGGAGCAGGGAACCAAGTATTCCGCCCTCTGTTGGCACATTCTCGGAGCTCCCCAAACTGGCGGTTGCAGAAAGGCCTCGCCCTTGGTGTCAAGGCCTTTACCGCTCCACCCCTTTGCTGAAAAATCTCAGTCTGCACGGTTTTCCCAAGCAGCCTAGTGTCCGCTGGAAGTCCAAGGGACAGAACACTGAACTCTGGCCGGCTGGCCCAGCCCTGCTTCTGGCACTTTGTAAGCCAGCGGGCCCTTGAGCACCTGCTGGGATGGGAAAGGGAAGGGTCCACGGATTGCACCCTAGAAACTTAGTAGGGTGCATGGATTTCAAACCCTGGTGGCCGCCCAGGCAGCAAAGAAGGGGGGAGGGCACCTTGCTGCCCTTTCATGGCAGAATCTGTGGTTGTCCTGATGCGTGGGCCTTTTCATGGGGACCTTGTGCAATAAAAGTTTGGTGTTTTGGTACTGAATAATTAGAAATTGTAAAAAGTTTAAATTATGTGGTGGTGTAATTAAAAAACAAAACAAAACAAAACCAAGCCCCAAGTGTTTGGCACAGGGAGGTTTAAGTATTGAAGGCCTGTTTTCCTTGCACTGTGGCATTCTATCAAGAAGTGTGCAGGATTTTTTTTTTTTTAAGAAAAGTGTTCGAAGTGAGGGAAACAGGAAACCCAGAGGTGCCCCTGTATTTTGGGGAAGGCCTTAGGAGGTTACTTGGAAATGCTGCTGGCTGTGGGGGAGGGGGGCAGATGGGCTGTGCAGGCTTGTCCTTTGCATTCATGTTCTTGTGTGTAGAAACCCAGCTCGGAGCCATCTCCTGATGTGTAAGAATTTCGCAGACAAACCTTGAGCTAAGCAATGCATTTGTTCCTGAGGAAATGTTTGTCTGAAGCGATGTAAATATCCTATGTATATCTGCTGGACTCTGGCTTCAGGTCGGTTCCCCCAGTAGGCTCAGAAGCGACTTGAACAAAACAGTATGTTTTCCTCGTACCTTGTTCTCCTAATCTATGTTAAGGAAATGATATATTTGCCTGGAATACTGCCTTTCTTCAAGATTCATGTCAATCAGTTTTTGGCCCAGGATGACTCACCTGCTGCCAATGTGACCTCAAGGCATGTCGTGGGGGAGGGGCCTGGTGCCATTCCCTGAGACAGTGCCTTTCTTTCCTTAGCTGACTGCTAGTGCCTGTAGAATATCTGGCTAGAGACCAGCAGGGCGTACACCCCGCCTCAAGTCTAAGTCAGCAGCTTTCTCTATCTCATTTATACTTTAATAACAATTGATGACACAAAAGCTCTGAGCGATCAAATCATATCAAATCTTCATTTCAGATTGAAGATGCATTCCATGGTATTGCCATCTTAAGTCTTTCCATTGTTATGGAATACCTGTCCATGTATTCAGGATAGTTTTCAGCCAGGGTGTATAAGTTCCAGTGTGCCAGTCTTGTCATCCTCGTTACATCCATGGCAAAGTGTTGTATTCATGTTGACATTATTGAAAGGGAATTTTTTTTAATTCCTTTTCAGATTATTATCTGGTAATATATACAGAAAAAACTGTGTAATCTTTCGTTTTTATCAGTTTGGACAGCTTGATAGTTGTCTTTAATTTCTTTCCTTTCTCATACTTTAAGATTTTCCGGGCACCGTACATGTACTGCCTCACCCCTAATCTCAGTCATGTGTTCAAAGAACTTCTGTCCTTTATTTGTTTACTTATTTTTTGCAACATTGAATTCGTTTTGACTATGCTGGGTGTCTGCTGCAAGATGGAAGTTGCTAGGACCTCTGGACTGCAGTCTTCCATCTCTTACTGACCTCTTGTTGACCTCTGCAGAATCCTGGTTGGCGGGAGCTTGTTAGTTCCTCGTCCCTTACCAGGACCTCCTGTGGTAAGTGTTTTTCTCTTCTCTGTTGCCTTGTAAGGGTGGATGGTCATTGGCATCCCAAAGCTAGCTAGAAGTCAATTATTTAGGCAGGCTTGTGCATAGATATGGGAGAAGGCAATGGCACCCCACTCCAGTACTCTTGCGTGGAAAATCCCATGGATGGAGGAGCCTGGTAGGCTGCAGTCCATGGGGTCGCTAAGACTCGGACACCACTGAGCGACTTCACGTTCACTTTTCACTTTCATGCATGGGAGGAGGAAATGGCAACCCACTCCAGTGTTCTTGCCTAGAGAACCCCAGGGACTGCGGGGCCTGGTGGGCTGCCGTCTATGGGGTCGCACAGAGTCGGACACGACTGAAACGACTTAGCAGCAGCAGTGGCGGCAGCAGCAGCAGAAGCAGTGCATCGATATCAAAAGGGCTGCAAACAGTCAGGAAGGATCACATATGTCACCGTGAAACACTACTTCTCCACTTAGCCAAAGCTAACAAAAGATTTCTGTTCTAGGTCAACCTAGAAGAGATCACTTAAGAGGTAAAGAAACTTAAACTCCATTAGCAAAGGCAGTTCGACATCTCAAGAAAACTTGTGCTAGGCACAGAACTCTTTTCTGGGGGTCCACTTTCCCTACAACCTCCTTATCCCATTCTGTACCCATTCCTTTGCTTCTCCCATCCTGAAACGGCCACCTGTAAGACAGAACTACTTTGTTTTCCTTCCTCAAGTGCCATTGCATTCCACATACTTTCTTGTAATAACAAGTCATACATTTCCCTTCAGCAACCAAGAACTGACTTTTATATTGGCATTCGCTATAGCCCGCCCCCCTCCCCCCACCCCCAAGAACAGAACAAAACAAAACAAAACAATTGCTTTCGTACATTTAACATGTCAGGATGGTGCCAGACACTATTCATGGAGAGTCAAAAATCTCTTTTGTTTCTGTGTAAAAGGGAGGTCCTTTCAAGTCGTGAATGTTTCAGAACTTTCATTTATTTGGAAATGACCTAGCTATTCAACACACTGTCGTCACAAGGATAGAAACTCGGGTAACCAAAACACCTGGAGAAACGTTTGTTAGTTCAGTTCAGTTCAGTTGCTCAGTCGTGTCTGACTCTTTGGGACCCCGTGGCCTGAAGGACGCCAGGCTTCCGTGTCCGTCACCAGCTCCAGGGGCTTGCTCAAACTCATGTCCATCGAGTCAGTGATGCCATCCAACCATCTTATCCTCTGTCATCCCCTTCTCCTCTGCCTTCAATCAAGACTATGAGAGGCAGATATTTTAGAGTATAATTATTGTAAAGAGTTTGTCTAAAAGCTCATATCACATTGACATTTTTTACTTTTGTTGTTGTCGTTTCCAGGTAGTTTCTTGCTGACAAGCTTGTGACAGATATAACAATAGAGCAATTTTTACCTCAAAAGAAACCTAGGCACTATGAACATGTTGTGCTTAATGTTGTTGACTCTTAGACATGTCTATAATGGAGGAGCAAAACCAAAAATACTAGATATTTAATATTGACCAGTTCCCAGTTCACGGGACTCTGACATTCATTTAGGTCAATGTTTTCTTGTATTTCCAGCAGTTTGATTTGGAAGGGCTGCCTTGTCTTGAGACCATTGAAATCAGAACTCAGAACTTGAGCAATATTATCAAAAAACACAGGGCTCACACTGACACATACCTTAATCCAAACAGACAGACAAGACATCTTCCAGGTTTCCGCCTGAGATTTAAAATATTTCTTTGAGCCAGTCTTCTGGGGAGTGGGGGGATGGGGGTGGCAGTAAGGCAGGCTTGGGTAACAAGCTAATTGTTGGTCATTGCATATGCAAAGAACCAGCTTTCCGGGTTCCAAGGAAAAAAGTTTCCTTGGTAACCAACTTTGTGTGGTTCTATAGAATATCATGGCCCTCCTAGGTCAGGTCATCTTGCCTTTCTGTAGTCCTCGTTTTATCCCTAAATCATAGACAGCTTGGATTGTCTCTGTGGGGTGTATGTATTGTCCTCATGTTTGACCTGGCGGCAGCAGCGAGGTCTGAGAGCCTCTCCTGGAACCCGGCGTGGGGACGGGTCCCACCGAGAGCCACTGGTGAAGGTGGGCAGCGCCCCTGGAGCGCGGCAGGGGCGGGGCGAACCCGGGCGGCGCAGGGCGGGTGTCGGCTCCTGGCGGGGGTAGGGGAGGGCTTCCCAGTTGTGCTCTCGGAGATGGCCACTGCAGCTGGAAACGCGCCGGGAGCGCAGCCAGGGTGGGGTAAACCTGGGCTGCACAGGTCGAGATTCCGCTCGCTGTGGGTGGGGGGTCGGTCCCTGTTGTGCTCCCGGGGGTCGCCAATATGGCTGGGAACCCGCCGGGAGCCCGGCAGGGCCGGGGCAAAACCAGGCGGTGCGGGTCGGGGTGGGGTTCCGTTCGCAGTGGGGGTCGGCTCCTGGCGGGGGTGGGGGAGGGCTTTCCAGATGTGCTGTTGGGGGTCGCCATTGCGGCTGGGAATGCCCATTTCGTGAACTCCTGGATCCCCAAGGATCGGCATCCATTGGCCACAGCAGAGGGGTGCGGAACACAGGTAAGGGAACGGGGACTGCCTGTAGCAGGGAACCATGTATTCCGCCCTGTGTTGGCACAGTCTCAGAGCTCCCCAACCTGGCAGTCGCAGAAAGGCCTCATCTTTGGGGTCAAGACCTTTACCGCTCCACCCCTCTGCTGAAAAACCTCAGAGTCTGCGCGGTTTTCCCAAGCAGCCTAGTGTCCGCTGGAAGTCCAAGGGACAGAACCCTGAATTCTGGCCGGCTGGCCCAGCCCTGCTTCTGGCACTTTGTAGGCCAGTGGGCCCTGGAGCACCTGCTAGGATGGGAAAGGGAAGGGTACGCGAATTGCACCCTGGTGGCCACCGAGGCAGCAAAGAAGGGGGGAGGGCACCTTACTGCCCTTTAATGGCAGACAGAATCTGTGGCTGTCCTGCTGCGTGGGCCTTTTCATGGGGACCTTGTGCAATAAAAGTTTACCGGTGACCTTAGGGAACTTCCCAGTGTGCTTCTGACAGATGAGGGATGCTGTGGAGTTGGCGGGGCCTCTCAGGACTCCGCTGGGTTTGGCGCAATGGAAGAGGGCCTCATCTCCAGGGAAGGCAGGAACCTCAGGCTTCCTCTCCGTTTCGGACTCCGACCACAGGGTCCCTGCAGAGTTGGGACAGGAGAGTCAGGAATCGTCTTGTCTGAGGAAGGGAACTCCGCTTGCCTCTCGAGGTGCTCAGGGGAGCTCAGGCCCCTTGTTGAGCTGTGTGTGGAACCTGCGGGTGTTTCCGGAAATGCACGATGGTGACAGTGCCCCTTCGTGTTGTGCCTTCACCCACTAGGTTGCCTTCGAAGAGGTGTCCGGGCCTCGGGTTCTTTTCAAGAGCAGACAGGGAAATCGGGGTCTTTCGGCATGTGGGACCACCCACGGGGCTAGTCTCAAATTTCCTAGTGAGGCCGGCTTCATCCTGAGGTCTGCTGGGAAGGCCGGGGACCCTTCCAGACAACGCAGGGGGATCGACTCTCCTGTCGCCATCAGGAGGGGAGAAGGGGCTCAGATGAAGTGCGGACGGAACCCTCGGTGTTACCCTCGAGGGAAACCGGCGTGTGGGGGACTTTTGGGGGTTGCATGAAAGGAGTCAGGTACCGTTTCGCACTTCAGGACAGAACCTGGGACTTCCCTTGAGACGCCGTAGCGGGCAAGGGCCTCATCTTGCGAAGACGTTGGAACCATGTGGATTTTCTCGAGTTGCGGCGGGATTCTAGAGTTACGACGGGGATTTCAGGCTTCCTCTTGTGTTGGCCCCGGGAAGCCTAATCTTCCATTCGAGTTGCGAGGGAAAGCTGAGGGTTGCACTCGAGTCACTGCAGGGCCAAAGAGACCTCATCTAGGCCTGTGTCCGGGACTTAACGTTCCTCTCAAGGGAAGACAGGGATCTCAGGGTGGCGTTCCAGACTCCCCCCGGGAGTCAGGCCTCGCCTCGAGGGCAAGCCAAGGATGCCGCTCTCCTCTCAAGTCGCGACGCAGATCTCTTGGAACCCACTGAGTGGCCTCAAGGGATTCAGGCCTTCTCTTCAGTTTGGAGAGAGGACTCGGGGTTGTGCTCTGGGTCAGGCAGGAAAAGAAGGCCCTCACCTCGCAAGGATGGGGGCTTCTCAGGGGTTTCCTCGAGCTGCGGCGCCCGTGGGTGTTTTCTCACGAGGCAAGACGAGGATCTCAGGGAGCCTCTCGTGCGGTGCCAGGGAAGTCAGGTCTCCATGCGCGTGGCGAGGGGGAGCGCGTCATGGCTCTCCAGTCATGGGAGAGGACTAGGGCCTCCAGACGCGTTGAAGAAGGACACTCGAGGTCTTTCTGGGGTTGCGGCGGGAAAGCCTCATTTCCCTCGACTTCTGCCGGGGACCTGAGGGAACTTCCCGTGGTGCCTCTGATAGGTGAGGGATGCTGTGGAGTTGGCGGGGCCTCTCGGGACTCCGCTGGGCTTGGCGCAATGGAAGAGGGCCTCATCTCGAGGGGAGACAGGAAATTTAGGCTTCCTCTCCTTTTCGGACTCCAACCACAGGGTCCCTGCAGAGTTGGGACAGGAGAGTCAGGCCTCGTCTTGTCTGAGGAAGGGAATTCCGCTTGCCTCTCGAATTGCTCAGGGTGTCTCACGCACCTCGTCGAGCTGTGTGTGGAAACCGCGGGTTTTTCCGGACGACGCACGGGGGTGTCAGTGCCCCTTCGAATGGTAACTTCACCCACAGGGTTGCCTTCGAAGAGGTGTCCGGGCATCGGGTTCTTATCCAGAGCGGACTGGGAAATCGGGGTCGTTTGGCATGTGGCACAACCCATGGGGCTCGTCTCGAATTTCCTCGGGAGGCCGGCCTCATCCTGAGGTGTGCTGGGAAAGCCAGGAACCCCTTCCATAATACGCAGGGGAATCGACTCTCCTGTCGTGATGAGGAGGGGAGAAGGGGCTCAGATGAAGGGGTGCCAGGACCCTCGGTGTTCCCCTCGAGGGAACCCGGCGTGTCTGGGAAATTTTGGAGGTCGCATGAAGGGTATCAGGTACCGTTTCGCAACTCAGGACGGAACGTGAGACTTCCCTTGAAACGCCGTAGCGGGCAAGGGCCCCATCTTGCGAAGACGTTGGGACCACGTGGTTTTTCTCGAGTTGCGGCGGGATTCTCGAGTTACGACGGGGATTTCAGGCTTCCTCTTGGGTTGGCCCTGGGAAGCCCATCTTCCATTCTAGTTGCGAGGGAAAGCTGGGGGTTGCGCTCGAGTCACTGCAGGGCCCAAGAGACCTCATCTAGGCGTGTGTCCAGGACCTAGTAGTACTCTCAAGGGAAGACAGGGATCCCGGGGTTGCACTCCAGAGTCCCCCGTGGAGTCAGGCCTCGCCTCGAGGGGAAGCAAAGGACTCCGCTCTTCTCTTGAGCCACGACGCGGATCTCTTAGAGCCCTCTGAGTGGCCTCAAGGGAGTCAAGCCTAATCTTCAGTTTGGAGAGAGGACTCGGGATTGCTCTCCAGGAAAGGCAGGAAAAGAAGGCCCTCACATCGCGAGGACGGGGGCTTCTCAGGTGTTTCCTCGAGCTGAGGCGTCCGTGGGGCTTTTCTCACGAGGCACGACGAGGTTCTCAGGGAGCCACTCGTGCGGCGCCAGGGAAGTCAGGTCTCCATGAGCGTGGCGAGGGGGAGCGCGTCATTGTTCTCGAGTCCTGGGAGGGGACTAGGGCATCAAGGCATGTAGAAGAAGGACTCTCGAGGTCTTTCTCAGCTTGCGGCGGGAAACCCTCGTTTCCCTCAACTTCTCCCGGTGACCTGAGGGAACTTCCCAGGGTTCCTCTTAGAGGTGAGGGATGCTGTGGAGTTGGTGGGCCATCTCAGGACTCCTCTGGGTTTGGCGCAATCAAAGAGGGCCTCATCTCGAGGGGAGACAGGACCTCAGGCTTCCTCTGCGTTTCGTACTCCGACAGCAGTGTCCCTGCAGCATTGGGGCAGGAGAGTCAGGCCTCGTCTTGTCTGAGGAAGGGAACTCCGCTTGCCTCTCGAGTTGCTCAGGGAGTCTCAGTCCCCTCGTGGAGCTGTGTGCGAAACCGCGGGTGTTTCCGGACGATGCACGGGAGTGTCAGTGCCCCTCCGTGTTGTTCCTTCACTCACAGGGTGGTCTTCGAAGAGGTGTCCGGGCATCGGGTTCTCCTCAACTGCGGACCGGGAAATCAGGGTCGTTCAACATGGGGCACAAGCCACAGGGCTTGTCTCGAATTTCCTCGCGAGGCCGGCCTCATCCTGAGGGGCGCCGTGCAGGCCGGGAACCCCTTCCAGACCACGCAGGGGAATCAACTCTCCTGTCGGGAACAGGAGAGGAGTAGGAGCTCAGAGGAAGTGGTGCCGGGACTCTCGGTGTTCCCCTCAAGGGAACCCGGCATGTCGGGGAACTTTTGGATGTCGCATGAAGGGTGTCAGGTACCGTGTCTCACTTCACGACGGAACATGGGACTTCCCTTGAGACGCCGTACCGGGCAAGGGCCTCATCTTGCGAAGACGTGAAACCACGTGGTTTTTCTCGAGTTGCGGCAGGATTCTCGAGTTTCGACGAGGATTTCAGGCTTCCTCTTGGGTTGGCCTTGGGAAGCCCCATCTCCCATTCAAGTAGCGAGGGAAATCTGGGGGTAGCGCTCGAGTCACTGCAGGGCCAAAGAGACCTCATCAAGGCGTGTGTCCGGGAACTAATATTCCTCTCCAGGGAAGGCAGGGATCTCGGGGTTGCATTTCAGGCTCCCTTGGGGAGTCAGGCCTCGTCTCGAGGGGAAGCCAAGGACTCCGCTCTCCTCTCGAGTCGCGACGCGGATCTCTTGGAGCCCACTGAGTGGCCTCAAGGGAGTCCAGCCTCCTCTTCAGTTTGGAGAGAGGACCCGGGATTGCTCTCCAGGCCAAGCAGGAATAGAAGGCCCTCAGCTCGCCAGGACGGGGGCGTCTCTGGGGTTTCCTCGAGCTGTGGCGCCCATGGGGGTTTTCTCCCGAGGCACGACGAGGATCTCAGGGAGCCTCTCGTGCGGCGCCAGGGAAGTCAGGTCTCCATGCGCGTGGCGAGGGGGAGCGCGTCCTGGCTCTCGAGTCACGGGAGGGGACTAGGGCCTCGAGACGCATTGAAGAAGGACTCTCGAGGTCTTTCTCGGGTGGCGGCGGGAAACCCTCGTTTCCCTTGCCTTCTGCCGGGGACCTTAGGGAACTTCCCAGGGTGCCTCTGAGAGGCGAGGGATCCTGTGGAGTTGGCGGGGCCTCTCGGGACTCCGCTGGGTCTGGCGCAACGGAAGAGGGCCTCACCTCGAGGGGAGGCAGGAACCTCAGGCTTCCTCTCCGTTTCGGCTCCGACCACAGGGTCCCTGCAGAGTTGGGACAGGAGAGTCTTGCCTCGTCTTGTCTGAGGAAGGGAACCCCGCTTGCCTCTCGAGTTGTCAGGGGTTTTCAGGCCCCTGGTCGAGCTGTGTGTGGAACCCGCGGGTCTTTCCGGATGATGCACAGGGGTGGCAGTGCCCCTTCGTGTTGTGCCTTCACCCAAAGGGTTGCCTTCGAAGAGGGGTCCGGGCCTCGGGTCCTTCTCAAAAGCGGACCGGGGAATCGGGGGCATTTGGCATGTGGCACCACCCACGTGGCTCGTCTCAAATTTCCATGTGAGACCGGCCTCATCCTGAGGTGCACCGGGAAGGCGGGGAACCCCTTCTGAACCACGCAGGGGAATCGACTCTCCTGTCGTGATCAGGAGGGGAGAACGGGCTCAGATGAAGCTGTGCCGGGACTCTCGGTGTTCCCTCGAGGGTACCAGGCGTGTCAGGGAGCTTTTGGGGGTCGCACGAAGAGTTTCAGGTACTGTTTCGCACTTCAGGGCGGAACATGGGACTTCCCTTGAGACGCTGTAGTGGGCAAGGGCCTCATCTTGCGAAGACGTTGGAACCACGTGTTTTTTCTCGAGTTGCGGCGGGATTCTCGAGTGACGATGGGGATTACAGGCTTCCTCCTCTGTTGGCCCTGGGAAGCCCAGTCTTCTATTCGATTGGCGAGGGAAAGCTGGGGGTTGCGCTCGAATCACTGCAGGGCCAAAGAGACCTCATCTAGGCCTGTGTCCAGGACCTAATGTTACTCTCCAGGGAAGGCAGGGATCTCGGGGTTGCATTCCAGGATCCCCCTGGGTGTCAGGCCTCGTCTCGAGGGGAAGCAAAGGACTCCGCTGTCCTCCCGAGTCGCGACGCGGATCTCTTGGAGCCCCCTAGTGGCGTCAATGGAGTCAAGCCTCCTCTTCATTTTGGAGAGAGGGCTCGGGATTTTTCTCCAGGCCATGCAGGAAAAGAAGGCCCTTTACCTCGCGAGGACAGGGGCGTCTCAGGGGTTTCCTCGAGCTGCGGCGCCCGTGGGGGTTTTCTCGTGAGGCACGGCGAGGATCATGGAGCCTCTCATGCGGCGCCAGGGAAGTCAGGTCTCCCTGCGCGTAGCGAGGAGGAGCGCGTTGTGGCTCTCGAGTAATGGGAGGGGACTAGGGCCTCAAGACGCGTTGAAGAGGGACTCTCGAGGTCTTTCTCGGGTTGTGGCGGGAAAAAGTCGTTTCCCTCGCCTTCTGCCAGGGACCTTAGGGAACTACCCAGGGTGTCTCTGAGAGTTGAGGGATACTGTGGAGTTGGCGGTGCCTCTCGGGACTCCGCTGGGTTTGTCGCAATGGAAGAGGGGCTCATCTCGAGGGGAGGCAGGAACCTCAGACTTCCTCTCTGTTTCGGACTCCGACATCAGGGTCCCTGCAGAGTTGGGACAGGAGAGTCAGGCTACGTCTTTTCTGAGGAATGGAACTCCGCTTGCCTCTCGAGTTGTTCATGGGGTTTCAGGCCCCTTGTCAAACTGTGTGTGGAATCTGCAGGTTTTTCCAGACGATGCACGGGGGTGTCAGTGACCCTTCGTTTTGTGTCTTCATCCACAGGGCTGCCTTCGAAGAGTTGTCCGGGCATCGGGTTCTTATGAAGAGCGGACCGGGATATCGGGGTCGTTCAGCATTTGGCACCACCCACGTGGGTTGTCTCGAATTTCCTCATGAAACCGGCCTCATCCTGAAGTGTGCCGCGAAGGTCATGAAACTCTTCCAGACAAAGCAGAGGAATCGACCCTCCTGTGGCGATCAGGAGGGGAGAAGTGGCTCAGATGAAGTGCTGCTGGGAACCTCGGTGTTTCCCTCAAGTGAGACAGGTATGTCGGGTAACTTTTGGGGTCGCATAAAGCGTTCCAAGTACCGTTTCGCTCTTCAAAATGGAACGTTGGACTTCTATTGGGGTGCTCCAGCGGGCATGGGCCTCATCTTGGAATGACTGCGGAACCACTTGGTTTTTCTCGAGTTGCGGTGGGATATTTGAGTTACCACAGGGAATTCATGCTTCCTCTTGTGTTGGCCCACAAAAGTCTTATCTTCCATTCGAGATTCGAGGAAGAGCTGGAGGTGCGCTCTAGTCACTGAAGGCAAAAGAGACCCCACCAAGGCTTGTGTGCAGGACCTAATGTTCATGTCAAGGGGCGACAGAAATCTCGGGGTTGCATTCCAGACTCACCTTGGAGGCAGGCCTCGTCTCGAGGGGAAGCAAAGGACTTTGCTCTCCTCTCGAGTCGGACGGGTATGTCTTGGAGCCCACTGAGTGGCTTAAAGGGAGTCAAACCTCCTCTGGTGTTTGGAGGGAGGACACGGGATTGCTCTCCAGGGAATGCATGAAATGAAGGCCTTCATCTCCCATTGACTGGGGCGTCTCGTAGCTTTTCTCGAGCTGTGGCGCTAGTGTAGGGTTTCTCACGAAGTAAGACTGGGAGATCAGTGAGCCTCTCACGTGGTGCCAGGGCAGTCAGGTCTCTATGCACGTGGTGAGAGGGAGCCTGTCATTGTTCTCGAGTCATGGTAGGGGAATTGGGCCTGAAGAGGTGTTAAAGAAGGACTCTCGAGGTCTTTCCTGGGTTGCAGCAGGAAACCCTGGGTTCCATCGACTTGTGCCAGTGACCTCAGGAAGCTTCTCAGCGTGCCTCTGAGAAGTCAGGGTCACTGTGGAGTTGGGAGGGGCCTCTCGGAACTCCACTGGGTTTGGTGCAATGGAAGAGGGCCTCATGACAAGTTGAGGCAGGAACCTCAGGGTTCCTCTCCTGGCTTCAAATGCGCCGGATCTGACTCGGATCGCAGAGTCCCTGCAGAGTTGGGACAGGAGAGTCAGGCCTCGTCTTGTGTGGAGGAATGGAACTCTGCTTGACTCTCGCGTTGTTCATGGGGTGACAGGCCACTTGTCGATTTGTATGTGGAACTTGCGGGTTTTTCTGGACGATGCACCGGGGTGTCACTGCCCCTTCGTGTTGTGCCTTGATTCACAGGATTGCCTTCGAGTTGGGTTCTGCCATCGGGTTCTTATCAAGAGCGGACCAGGGAATTGGGGTCTTTTGGCATGCCGCATGACCCACGAGGCTATGTCTCAAATTTCCTCGTGAGACTGGCCTCATCTTGATGTGCGCCAGGAAGGTCGGGAATGCCTTCCAGACAAAGCAGGGGAATCGAACCTCCTGTCGCGATCAAGAGGGGAGAAGAGTCTCAGATGAAGTGGTGCCGGGAACCTCGGTGTTCTCCTCAAGTGAGACTGGTATGTCGGGGAACTTTTGGGGTCGCATCAAGGGTTCCAAGTAACTTTTCGCTGTTCATAAGGAACGTGGGACTTCTCTTGAGACGCTGTAGCGGGCAAGGGCCTCATCTTTCGATGACGGGGGAACCACGTGGTTTTTCTTGAGTTGCGGCGGGATTCTCGAGTTACGACGGGAAATTCAGGCTTCCTGTTCAACTGGCCCAGGGAAGTCCAGTTTTCATTCGAATTGCGAGTTAGAACTGGGGATTGCTCTCGAGACACTGCAGGGCCAAATAGACCTCATCTAGGCTTGTGTCCAGGACCTAATGTTCCTCTGCTGGGGCGACAGCGATCTCGGCATTGCATTCTCGACTCACCCGGGGAATCAGGCCTCATCTCGAGGGGAAGCCAAGGACACCGCTCTCCTGTCAAGTCGCGACGGGTATATCTTGGAGCTCACTGTGTGGCCTAAAATGAGTCAAGCCTCCTGTGGAGTTTGGAGAGAGGACTCAGGATTGCTCTCCAGGCCATACAGCAAAAGAAGGCCCTCATCTCGTGAGGACTGGGGTGTCTCGTGGGTATTCTCGAGCTGCGGCTCCAGTGTGGTGTTGCTCACGAGGTATAATGGGGAGCTCAGGGAGCCTCTCCTGTGGCGCCAGGGAAGTCAGGTTTCTATGCGCGTGGCTAGGGGGAGCGCGTCATTGCTCTCGAGTCATGGTAGGGGAATCGCACCTTAAAACGCGTTGAAGAAGGACTCTTGAGGTCTTTTACCGGTTGGGGCAGGAAACCCTTGGTTCCCTCGACTTGTGCCGGTGATCTCAGGAAGGTCTAAGGGTGCCTCTGAGAAGTCAGGGATACTGTGCAGTTGGGAGGGGCCTCTCGGGACTCCACTGGGTTCGGTGCAATGGAAGAGGGCCTCATCTCGAGTGGAGGCAGGAAACTCATGTTTCCTCTCCTGACTTCCCCTGGGCCAGATCTGACTCGGATCGCAGTTTCGCTGCAGAGTTCGAACAGGAGAGTCAGGCCTCGTCTTGTGTGGAGGAATGGAACTCTGCTTGCCTCTCCAGTTGTTCACGGGGTGACAGGTCACTTCTCGAGCTGTGTGTGGTACCTGCGGGTTTCTCCGGACGATACCCAGGGGTGTCAGTGCCCCTAAGTGTTGTGCCTTCATCAAAAGGGTTATCTTCAAAGAGGTGTCCGGGCATTGGGATCTTATCAAGAGCGAACCGGGAAATCGGGGTCTTTCGGCATGTGTCACCATCCACGAGGCTATGTCTCGAATATCCTCGTGAGACAGGCCTCATCCTGAGATGCACCGGGAAAGGCGGGAACCCCTTCAAGACAAAACAGGGGAATCGACCCTCCTGTCGCGATCAGGAGGGGAGAAGGGGCCCAGATGTAGTGGTGCCGGGAACCTCGGTGTTCTCCTCGAGTCAGACCAGTGTGTCGAGGAACTTTTGAGGTCGCATCAAGGGTGCCAATACCGTTTCGCACTTCAAGACGGAACGTGGGACTTCTCTTGAGACGCTGTAGGGGGCAAGGGCCTCATCTTGCGATGACGGGGGAACCACGTAGCGTTTCTCGAGTTGTGGCGGGATTCTCGAGTTTCGACGGGGAATACAGTCTTCCTCATGTGTTGGCCCAGGGAAGTCCTATCTTCCATTCGAGTTTCAAGGGAGAGCTGGGGATTGCCCTCGAGTCACTGCAGGGCAAAATAGACCTCATCTAGGCTTGTGTCCAGGACTTAATGTTCATCCCTAGGGGCGACAGGGATCTCGGGCTTGCATACCAGACTCACCCGGGGAATCAGGCCTCGTCTCGAGGGGAAGCAAAGAACTCCGCTGTCCTTTTGAGTCGCGATGGGTATCTCTTGGAGCCCACTGTGTGCCCTAAAGGGAGTCAAGCCTCCTGTGCTGTTTGGATAGAGGACTCGGGATTCCTCGCCAGGCCATGCAGGAAAAGAAGGCCCTCATCTCGCGATGACGGCGGCGTCTTGTGGGTTTTCTAGACTGCCGCGCTAGTGCCGGGTTTCTGACGAGGTACGAGAGGGAGCTCAGGGAGCCTCTCGTGTGGCGCCAGGGAAGTCAGGTCCCCATGAGATGGCTAGGGGGGTTCGTCATTGCTCTCGAGTCATGGTAGGGTAATCGGGCCTCAAGACGGGTTGAAGAAGGACTCTCGAGGTCTTTCTCGGGTCTCTGCATAAAACCCAGGGTTCCCTTGACTTGTGCCTGCGACCTCAGGGAGCTTCTCAGAGTGCCTCTGAGAAGTCAGGGATACTGTGCAGTTTGGAGGGGCCTCTCGAGACTCCTCTGCATTTGGTGGAATGTAAGAGGGACTCATCTCGAGTTGAAGCAGGAACCTCAGTGTTCCTCTCCATTTCTGACTCAGATCGCAAGGTCCCTGCATGTTGGTACAGGAGAGTCAGGCCTCGTCTTTTCTGGAGGATGGGACTCCTCTTGCCTCTCGAGTTGTTCTCGAGGTGACAGGCCACTTGTCGAGCTGTGTGTGTAACCTGCCCGTTTTTCCGGATGATGCACAGGTGTGTTAGTGCCCCTTCGTGTTGTTCCTTCATACTCAAGGCTGCCTTCCAAGAGGTGTCCGAGCATCGGATTCTTATCAAGAGCGGACCGGGAAATTGGAGTCTTTCAGCAAGTGGCACCACCCACAAAGCTACGTATCGAATTTCCCCATGAGACCGGCCTCATCCTGAGTTGTGCAGGGAAGGTCGGGCCCCCTTGCAGACAAAGCAGGGGAATCGACCCACGGGTCACGATCAGGAGGGGAGAAGGGGCTTAAATGAAGTGGTGCCGGGAACCTCGGTGTTCCCCTTGAGTGAGACCGGCGTGTTGGGGGACTTTTGGGGTCGCATCAAGGGTGCCAAGTACCGTTTCGCATTTCAAGACGGAACCTGGGACATCTTTTGAAACGCTGTAGCGGGCAAGGGCCTCATCTTGCGATGACGGGAGAACCACGTGGTTTTGCTCGAGTTGCGGCGGGATTCTCGAGTTCTGACCGGGAATTTAGGCTTCCTCTTGTTGGCCTTGAAATCCAATCTTCCATTCGGGTTGTGAGGGGGAGCTGGGGATTGCGCTAGAGTCACTGCAGGGCAAAAGAGACCTAATCTAGGCTTGTGTCCAGGATCTAATGTTGCTCTCCAGGGGCGACAGGGATCTCGGGTTTGCATTCCAGACTCATCCGGGGAGTCAGTTCTCACCTCGAGGGTAAGCAAAGAATTCCGCTCTCGTCTCGAGTCACGATGGGTATCTCTTGGAGCCCAATGTGTGTACTAAAGGGAGTCAAGCCTCCTGTGGAGTTTGGAGAGAGGACTCGGGATTGGACTCCAGGCCATGCAGGAAAAGAAGGCCCTCATCTCGAGATGACGGTGGCGTCTCGTGGGTTTTCTCGAGCTGCGGCGCCAGTGTGGGGTGTCTCATGAAGTACCACAGGGATTCCAGGGAGCCTCTTGTGTGGCGTCAGGAAAATCCAGTATTCCATTCGAGTTGCAAGTTAGAACTGGGGATTGCTCTCCAGGCACTGCAGGGCAAAATAGACCTCATCTACGCTTGTGTCCAGGACCTAGTGTTCCACTACTGGGCCGACAGGGATCTCAGGGTTGCATTCTCGACTCACCCGGAGAGTCAGTTCTCGTCTTGAGGGGAAAAAAAAGACTCCGCTCTCCTGTGGAGTCGCGACGGGTATCTCTTGGAGCCCACTGCGTGGCGTAAAGGGAGTGAAGCCTCTTATGGAGTTTGGAAAGATGACTCGGGATTGTTTTCCTGGCCATGCAGGAAAAAAGGCCCTCATCTCGCGATGACGGGGGTGTCTCGTGGGTTTTCTCCAGCTGCGGCGCCAGTATCAGATTTCTCACGAGGTACGACGGGGCGCTCAGAGAGCCTCTCGTGTGGTGCTAGGGACGTCAGGTCTCCATGCGTGTGGTGAAGGGGAGTGCGTGATTGCTCTCGAATCATAGTAGGCGAATCGGGCCTCAAGACGCATTGAAGAAGGACTCTCGAGGTCTTTCTCAGGTTGCGGCAGGGAACCCTGGGTTCCCTCGACTTGTGTCGGTGACCTCAGGCTACTTCTCAGGGTGCCTCTGAGAAGTCAGGGACACTGTGGATTTGGGAGGGGCCTTTCGTTACTCAACTGGGTTTGGTGCAATCGAAGAGGGCCTCATCTCGAATGGAGGCAGGAACCTCAGGGGTCCTCTCCATTTCTGACTCGGGTCGCAGAGTACCCGCCGAGTACGGACAAGAGAGTCACGCCTCGTCTTCCGTGGAGGAATGGATCTCCGCTTGCCTTTCGAGTTGTTCACGGAGTGACAGGCCACTTGTTGAGCTGTGTGTGGAACCTGCGGGTTTTTCCGGACGATGCACAGGGGTGTCAGTGCCCCTTCGTGTTGTGCCTTCATCCACAGGGTTGCCTTCACAGATGTGTCCGGGCATCGGGTTCTTTTCAAGAGCGTACCAGAAAATTGGGGTATTTCAGCATGTGGTACCACCCACGAGGCTACGTCTCGAATTTCCTCGGGAGACCGGCCTCATCCTGACGTGCGCCGGGAAGGTAGGGAACCCTTGCAGACAAAGCAGGGGAATCGACACACCGGTCGCGATCAGAAGGGGAGAAGGGGCTCAGATGAAGTGGTGCCGGGAACCTCGGTGGTCCCCTTGAGTGAGACCGGTATGTCACGGCACTTTTGAGGTCGCATCAAGGGTGCCAAGTACAGTTTCGCACTTCAAGACGGAACGTGGGAATTCTCTGGAGATGCTGTAGAGGGCAAGAGCCTCATATTGCGATGACGAGGGAAACACGTGGTTTTCTCGAGTTGCGGCGGGATTCTCGAGTTACGACGGGGAATTCAGGCTTCCTCTTGTGTTGGCCCAGGAAGTCCAATCTTCCATTCAACTTGTCAGAGAGAGCTGTGGGTTGCTCTCGAGTCAATTCAGGGCAAAGAGTCCTCATCTAGGCTTGGGTCCAGGACGTAGTGTTCCTCTCCAGGGGCAACAGGGATATCGGGGTCGCATTCCACTCTCACCCGGTGGGTCACGCCTCGTCTCGCGTGGAAGCAAAGGACTCCACTATCCTCTCGAGTCGCGACCTGTAACTCTTGGAGCCCAATGAGTGGCCTAAAGGGAGTCAAGCGTCCTGTGTAGCTTGGACAGAAGGTTCACGCTTGATCTGCATACCATTCAGTTAAAGATGGCCCTCCTCTCGTGATGACGGGAGCGTCTCATGGGTTTTCTCGAGCTGCGGCGCCAGTGTGGGGTTTCTCACGAGATATGATGGGGAGCTCAGGGAGCCTCTCGTGCGGCGCCAGAGAAGTCAGGCCTCCATGCGTGTGGCCAGGCAGATCGCGTCATTGCTCTGGAGTCATGGGAGGGACTAGGGCCTCAAGACGCATTTAAGAAGGACTCTCGAGGTCTTTCTTGGGTTGGGGCGGGAAACACTCGTTTCCCTCGACCTCTACTGGGGACCTTAGGGAACTTCCCAGGTGCCTCTGAGAGGTGAGGGATACTGAGGAGTTAGAGGGGCCTCTCGGGACTCCACTAGGTTTGACGAAATGAAAGAGGGCCTCATCTCGATTGGAGGCAGGAACCTCAGGCTTCCTCTCCGTTTCTGACTCCGACCGCAGGGTCCCTGCAGGGTTGGGACAGGAGAGTCAGGCCTCGTCTTGTCTGAGTAATGGAACTCTGCTTGCCTCTCGAGTCGTTCAGTGGGTCTCAGGCCCCTTGTCGAGCTGTGTGTGGAACCTGCAGGTGTTTCCAGAAGATGCACGGGTTTGTCATTGCCCCTTCATTTGGTGCCTTCCCCCACAGGGTTGCCTTCAAAGAGGTGTCCGGGCATCAGGTTCATTTCAAGAGCGGACCGGGAAATCGGGGTCGTTCGACATGTGGCACCACCCACGTGGCTCATCTCGAATTTCCTCGTGAGACCAGCATCATCCTGAGGTGCGCCGGGAAGGCCGGGAACACCTTCCACACAAAGAAGGGGAATCGACTCTCCTGTCGAGATCAGGAGGGGAGATGGGGCTCAGATGAAGTGGGGCCGGGACTCTAGCTGTTCCACACGAGGGAACCCGGCGTTTCAGGGAACTTAAGGGGTGGCATCAAGGGAGCCAAGTACCGTTTCCCACTTCATGACTGAACATGGGACTTCCCTGGAGACGCTGTAGCGGGCAAGGGCCTCATCCTGTGAAGACGTTGGAACCACGTCGTTTTTCTCGAGCTGCGTCTGGATTCTCGAAAACGACGGGGATTTCAGGCTTCCTCTTGGGTTGGCCCTGGGAAGCCCAATCTTCCCCTGGAGTTGCGAGGGAAAGCTGGGGGTTCTGCTCGAGTCACTACAGGGCCAAAGAGACCTCATCGAGGCGTGTGTCCAGGACCTAATATTCCTCTCAAGGGAAGACAGAGATCTCGGGTTTCCATTCCAGACTCCCCGGGGAGTCAGGCCTCGCCTCGAGGGGAAGCAGAGGACTCCACTTTCCTCTCAAGTCGCGACACGGATCTCTTGGAGCCCACTGAGTGGACTCAAGGGTGTCGAGCCTCCTCTTCAGTTTGGAGAGAGGACTCGGGATTGCTCTCCAGGACAGGCAGGAAAAGAAGGCCCTCAGCTCGCGAGGACGGGGGCGTCTCCGGGGTTTCCTCGAGCTGCGGCGCCCGTGGGGGTTTTCTCCCGAGGCACGACGAGGATCTCAGGGAGCCTCTCGTGCGGCGCCAGGGAAGTCAGGTCTCCATGCGCGTGGCGAGGGGGAGCGCGTCCTGGCTCTCGAGTCACGGGAGGGGACTAGGGCCTCGAGACGCGTTGAAGAAGGACTCTCGAGGTCTTTGTCGGGGGGCGGCGGGAAACCCTCGTGTCCCTCGCCTTCTGCCGGGGACCTTAGGGAACTTCCCAGGGTGCCTCTGAGAGGCGAGGGATCCTGTGGAGGGGGCGGGGCCCCTCGGGACTCCGCTGGGTCTGGCGCAACGGAAGAGGGCCTCACCTCGAGGGGAGGCAGGAACCTCAGGCTTCCTCTCCGTTTCGGACACCGACCTCAGGGTCCCTGCAGAGTTGGGACAGGAGAGTCAGGCCTCGTCTTGTCTGAGGAAGGGAACCCCGCTGGCCTCTCGAGTTGCTCAGGGGGTCTCAGGCCCCTCGTCGAGCTGTGTGTGGAACCCGCGGGTCTTTGCGGACGATGCACGGGGGTGGCAGTGCCCCTTCGTGTTTTGCCTTCACCACCAGGGTTGCCTTCAAAGAGGGGTCCGGGCCTCGGGTCCTTCTCAAGAGCGGACCGGGGAATCGGGGGCGTTCGGCATGTGGCCCCACCCACGTGGCTCGTCTCGAATTTCCTCGTGAGACCGGCCTCATCCTGAGGTGCGCCGGGAAGGCCGGGAACCCCTTCCAGACCACGCAGGGGAATCGCCTCTCCTGTCGCGATCAGGAGGGGAGAAGGGGCTCAGAGGAAGCGGTGCCGGGACCCTCGGTGTTCCCCTCGGGGGAACCTGGCACATCAGGGGACTCTTGGGGGTCGCAGGAAGGCTGTCAGGGACCGTTTCGCCCTTCAGGGCGGAACAGGGGACTTCCCTTGAGACGCCGTGGCGGGCAAGGGCCTCCTCTTGCCAAGAGGTGGGAACCACGTGGTTTTTCTCGAGTTGCGGCGGGATTCTCGAGGTACTACGGGGATCTCAGCCTTCCCCTTGGGTTGGCCCTGGGAAGCCCAATCTTCCCCTCGGGTTGCGAGGGAAAGCTGGGGTATGCGCTCGAGTCACTGCAGGGCCGAAGAGACCTCACCTAGGCGTTTGTCCGCGACCTAATGTTCCTCTCCAGGGAAGGCAGGGATCTCGGGTTTGCATTCCAGGCTCCCCCGGGGAGTCAGGCCTCGTCTCGAGGGGAAGCCAAGGACTCCGCTCTCCTCTCGAGTCGCGACGCGGGTCTCTTGGATCCCCCTGAGCGGCCTCAAGGGAGTCCAGCCTCCTCTTCCGTTTGGAGAGAGGACCCGGGATTGCTTTCCAGGCCATGCAGGAAAAGAAGGCCCTCAGCTCGCGAGGACGGGGGCATCTCAGGGGTTTCCTCGAGCTGCGGCGCCCGTGGGGGTTTTCTCCCGAGGCACGACGAGGATCTCAGGAAGCCTCTCGTGCGGCGCCAGGGAAGTCAGGTCTCCATGCACGTGGCGAGGGGGAGCGCGTCATGGCTCTCGAGTCACGGGAGGGGACTAGGGCCTCGAGACGCGTTGAAGAAGGACTCTTGAGGTCTTTCTCGGGGGGAGGCGGGAAACCCTCGTCTCTCTCGCCTTCTGCCGGGGACCTTAGGCAACTTCCAGGGTGCCTCTGAGAGGGGAGGGATCCTGTGGAGGTGGCGGGGCCCCTCGAGACTACGCTGGGTCTGGCGCAACGGAAGAGGGCCTCACCTCGAGGGGAGGCAGGAACCTCAGGCTTCCTCTTTTTCGGACTCCGACCGCAGGGTCCCTGCAAAGTTGGGACAGGAGAGTCAGGCCTCGTCTTGTCTGAGGAAGGGAACCCCGCTGGCCTCTCGAGTTGCTCAGGGGGTCTCAGGCCCCTCGTCGAGCTGTGTGTGGAACCCGCGGGTCTTTGCGGACGATGCACGGGGGTGGCAGTGCCCCTTCGTGTTTTGCCTTCACCCACAGGGTTGCCTTCGAAGAGGGGTACGTCATCGGGTTCTTCTCAAGAGCGGTTCGGGGAATCGGGGTCGTTCGGCGTGTGGCACCACCCACGTGGCTCATTTCAAATGTCCTTGAGAGACCGGCCTCCTCCTGAGGTGCGCCGGGAAGGCCGGGAACCCCTTCCAGACCACGCAGGGGAATTGACTCTCCTGTCGCGATCAGGAGGGGAGAAGGGGCTCAGATGAAGCGGTGCCGGGACCCTCGGTTTTCCCCTCGAAGGAACCAGGCGTGTCGGGGAACTTTTGGGGTCGCATGAAGGCTGTCAGTTCCCTTTTCGCACTTCAGGGCGGAAGAGGGGACTTCCCTTGAGACGCCGTCACGGGCAAGGGCCTCATCTTGCGAAGAGGTGGGAACCACGTGGTTTTTCTCGAGTTGCGGCGGGATTCTCGTGTTACGACGGGCGATTACATGCTTCCTCTTGTGTCGGCCCTGGGTAGCCCAATCTTCTATTCTAGTGGCGAGGGAAAGCTGGGGGTTGCGCTCGAGTCACTGCAGGGCCAAAGAGACCTCATCTAGGCGTGTGTCCAGGACCTAATGCTCCTCTCCAGGGAAGACAAGGATCTCGGGGTTGCATCCCATGCTCCCCCGGGGAGTCAGGCCTCACCTCGAGGGTAAGCAAAGGACTCCGCTCTCCTCCCGAGTTGCGACGCGGATATCTTGGTGCCCCATGAGTGGCCTCAAGGGATTCCAGCCTCCTCTTCACTTTTGAGAGAGGACTCGTGATTACTGTCCAGGCCAGGCAGGAAAAGAAGGCCCTCACCTCGCGAGGATGGGGGCATCTCAGGGGTTTCCTCGAGCTGCGGAACCCGTGGGGGTTTTCTCCCGAGGCACGACGAGGATCTCAGGGAGCCTCTCGTGCGGCGCCGGGGAAGTCAAGTCTCCATGCACGTGGTGAGAAGGAGCGCGTCATTGTTCTCGAGTCATGGGAGGGGACTAGGGCCTCAAGACGCGTTGAAGAAGGACTCTCGATGTCTTTCTCGGGTTGCAGCGGGAAACCCTCCTTTCCCCCGACTTCTGCCGGAGACCTGAGGGAACTTCCCAGGGTGCCTCTGAGAGGTGAGGGACGCTGTGGATTTGGCGGGGCCTCTCGGGACTCCACTGGGTTTGTCGCAATGGTAGAGGGCCTCATCTCGAGTGGAGGCAGGAACCTCAGGCTTCCTCTCCTATACTGACTCTGATCGTAGTGTCCCTGCAGAGTTGGGACAGGAGAGTCAGGCTATGTCTTTTCTGAGGAATGGAACTCCGCTTGCCTCTCGAGTTGTTCATGGGGTTTCAGGCCCCTTGTCAAACTGTGTGTGGAATCTGCAGGTTTTTCCAGACGATGCATGGGGGTGTCAGTGACCCTTCGTTTTGTGTCTTCATCCACAGGGTTCCCTCGGAAGAGGTGTCCGGGCATCGTGTTCTTATGAAGAGCGGACTGGGAAATCGGGGTCGTTCAGCATTTGGCACCACCCACGTGGCTAATCTCGAATTTCCTCATGAAACCGGCCTCATCCTGAGGTGTGCCGCGAAGGTCATGAAACCCTTCCAGACAAAGCAGAGGAATCGACCCTCCTGTGGCGATCAGGAGGGGAGAAGTGGCTCAGATGACGTGCTGCTGGGAACCTCGGTGTTTCCCTCAAGTGAGACAGGTATGTCGGGTAACTTTTGGGGTCGCATAACGCGTTCCAAGTACCATTTCGCTCTTCAAATTGGAACGTGGGACTTCTCTTGGGGTGCTCCAGCGGGCAAGGGCCTCATCTTGGAATGACTGGGGAACCACTTGGTTTTTCTCTAGTTGCGGTGGGATATTTGAGTTACCACAGGGAATTCATGCTTCCTCTTGTGTTGGCCCACAAAAGTCTTATCTTCCATTCGAAATTCGAGGAAGAGCTGGAGGTGCGCTCTAGTCACTGAAGGCAAAAGAGACCCCACCAAGGCTTGTGTGCAGGACCTAATG
This sequence comes from Bubalus kerabau, assembly GCF_029407905.1. NCBI lineage: Eukaryota > Metazoa > Chordata > Mammalia > Artiodactyla > Bovidae > Bubalus > Bubalus kerabau. The sequence goes on along the minus strand of NW_026577893.1, from coordinate 2,671,413 downwards.
TTCATGTCAAGGGGCGAAAGGAATCTCGGGGTTGCATTCCAGACTCACCCTGGAGTCAGGCCTCGTCTCGAGGGGAAGCAAAGGACTCTGCTCTCCTCTCGAGTCGGACGGGTATGTCTTGGAGCCCACTGAGTGGCTTAAAGGGAGTCAAACCTCCTCTGGTGTTTGGAGGGAGGACACGGGATTGCTCTCCAGGGAATGCAGGAAATGAAGGCCCTCATCTCCCGATGACTGGGGCGTCTCGTAGGTTTTCTCGAGCTGTGGCGCTAGTGTGGGGTTTCTCACGAAGTAAGACTGGGAGCTCAGTGAGCCTCTCATGTGGTGCCAGGGCAGTCAGGTCTCTATGCACGTGGTGAGAGGGAGCCCGTCATTGTTCTCGAGTCATGGTAGGGGAATTGGGCCTGAAAACATGTTAAAGGACTCTCGAGGTCTTTCTTCGGTTGCAGCAGGAAACCCTGGGTTCCATCGACTTGTGCCAGTGACCTCAGGAAGCTTCTCAGCGTGCCTCTGAGAAGTCAGGGTCACTGTGGAGTTGGGAGGGGCCTCTCGGAACTCCACTGGGTTTGGTGCAATGGAAGAGGGCCTCATGACAGGTTGAGGCAGGAACCACAGGGTTCCTCTCCTGGCTTCGAATGCGCCGGATCTGACTCGGATCGCAGAGTCCCTGCAGAGTTGGGACAGGAGAGTCAGGCCTCGTCTTGTGTGGAGGAATGGAACTCCGCTTGACTCTCGCGTTGTTCATGGGGTGACAGGCCACTTGTCGATTTGTATGTGGAACTTGCGGGTTTTTCTGGACGATGCACTGGGGTGTCACTGCCCCTTCGTGTTGTGCCTTGTTCCACAGGATTGCCTTCGAGTTGGGTTCTGCCATCGGGTTCTTATCAAGAGCGGACCAGGGAATCGGGGTCTTTTGGCATGCCGCACCACCCACGAGGCTATGTTCGAATTTCCTCGTGAGACTGGCCTCATCTTGATGTGCGCCAGGAAGGTCGGGAACGCCTTCCAGACAAAGCAGGGGAATCGAACCTCCTGTCGCGATCAAGAGGGGAGAAGAGTCTCAGATGAAGTGGTGCCGGGAACCTCGGTGTTCTCCTTAAGTGAGACTGGTATGTCGGGGAACCTTTGGGGTCGCATCAAGGGTTCCAAGTAACTTTTCGCTCTTCAATACGGAACATGGGACTTCTCTTGAGACGCTGTAGCGGGCAAGGGCCTCATCTTTCGATGACGGGGGAACCACGTGGTTTTTCTTGAGTTGGGGCGGGATTCTCGAGTTACAACCGGGAATTCAGGCTTCCTCTTCAACTGGCCCAGGGAAGTCCAGTTTTCATTCGAATTGTGAGTTAGAACTGGGGATTGCTCTCGAGACACTGCAGGGCCAAATAGACCTCATCTAGGCTTGTGTGCAGGACCTAATGTTCTCTGCTGGGGCGAAAGCGATCTCAGCATTGCATTCTCGACTCACCCGGGGAGTCAGGCCTCGTCTCGAGGGGAAGCCAAGGACACCGCTCTCCTGTCAAGTCGCGACGGATATATCTTGGAGCTCACTGTGTGGCCTAAAACGAGTCAAGCCTCCTGTGGAGTTTGGAGAGAGGACTCAGGATTGCTCTCCAGGCCATACAGCAACAGAAGGCCCTCATCTCGTGAGGACTGGGGCGTCTCGTGGGTATTCTCGAGCTGCGGCTCCAGTGTGGTGTTGCTCACGAGGTATAATGGGGAGCTCAGGGAGCCTCTCCTGTGGCGCCAGGGAAGTCAAGTTTCTATGCGCGTGGCTAGGGGGAGCGCGTCATTGCTCTCGAGTCATGGTAGGGGAATCGCACCTCAAGACGCGTTGAAGAAGGACTCTCGAGGTCTTTTACGGGTTGGGGCAGGAAACCCTTGGTTCCCTCGACGTGTGCCGGTGATCTCAGGAAGGTCTAAGGGTGCCTCTGAGAAGTCAGGGATACTGTGCAGTTGGGAGGGGCCTCTCGGGACTCCACTGGGTTCGGTGCAATGGAAGAGGGCCTCATCTCGAGTGGAGGCAGGAAACTCATGTTTCCTCTCCTGACTTCCCCTGGGCCAGATCTGACTCGGATCACAGTTTCGCTGCAGAGTTCGAACAGGAGAGTCAGGCCTCGTCTTGTGTGGAGGAATGGAACTCTGCTTGCCTCTCCAGTTGTTCACGGGGTGACAGGTCACTTCTCGAGCTGTGTGTGGTACCTGCGGGTTTCTCCGGACGATACCCAGGGGTGTCAGTGCCCCTAAGTGTTGTGCCTTCATCAAAAGGGTTATCTTCAAAGAGGTGTCCGGGCATCAGGATCTTATCAAGAGCGGACCGGGAAATCGGGGTCTTTCGGCATGTGTCACCATCCACGAGGCTATGTCTCGAATATCCTCGTGAGACCGGCCTCATCCTGAGATGCACCGGGAAAGGTGGGAACCCCTTCAAGACAAAACAGGGGAATCGACCCTCCTGTCGCGATCAGGAGGGGAGAAGGGGCCCAGATGTAGTGGTGCCGGGAACCTCGGTGTTCTCCTCAAGTCAGACTGGTGTGTCGAGGAACTTTTGAGGGCGCATCAAGGGTGCCAATACCGTTTCGCACTTCAAGACGGAACGTGGTACTTCTCTTGAGACGCTGTAGGGGGCAAGGGCCTCATCTTGGGATGACGGGGGAACCACGTGGCGTTTCTCGAGTTGTGGCGGGATTCTCGAGTTTCGACGGGGAATACAGTCTTCCTCATGTGTTGGGCCAGGGAAGTCCTATCTTCCATTCGAGTTTAAAGGGAGAGCTGGGGATTGCTCTCGAGTCACTGCAGGGCAAAATAGACCTCATCTAGGCTTGTGTCCAGGACTTAATGCTCGTCCCTAGGGGCGACAGGGATCTTGGGGTTGCATACCAGACTCACCCGGGGAATCAGGCCTCGTCTCGAGGGGAAGCAAAGAACTCCGCTGTCCTTTTGAGTCGCGATGGGTATCTCTTGGAACCCACTGTGTGCCCTAAAGGGAGTCAAGCCTCCTGTGGTGTTTGGATAGAGGACTCGGGATTCCTCTCCAGGCCATGCAGGAAAAGAAGGCCCTCATCTCGCGATGATGGCGGTGTCTCGTGGGTTTTCTAGACTGCTGCGCTAGTGCGGGGTTTCTGACGAGGTACGAGAGGGAGCTCAGGGAGCCTCTCGTGTGGCGCCAGGGAAGTCAGGTCCCCATGAGATGGCTAGGGGGAGCTCGTCATTGCTCTCAAGTCATGGTAGGGTAATCGGGCCTCAAGACGGGTTGAAGAAGGACTCTCGAGGTCTTTCTCGGGTCACTGCATAAAACCCAGGGTTCCCTTGACTTGTGCCTGCGACCTCAGGGAGCTTCTCAGAGTGCCTCTGAGAAGTCAGGGATACTGTGCAGTTTGGAGGGGCCTCTCGAGACTCCTCTGCATTTGGTGGAATGTAAGAGGGACTCATCTCGAGTTGAAGCAGGAACCTCAGTGTTCCTCTCCATTTCTGACTCAGATCGCAAGGTCCCTGCATGTTGGTACAGGAGAGTCAGGCCTCGTCTTTTCTGGAGGATGGGACTCCTCTTGCCTCTCGAGTTGTTCTCGAGGTGACAGGCCACTTGTCGAGCTGTGTGTGTAACCTGCCCCTTTTTCCGGATGATGCACAGGTGTGTTAGTGCCCCTTCGTGTTGTACCTTCATACTCAAGGCTGCCTTCCAAGAGGTGTCCGAGCATCGGATTCTTATCAAGAGCGGACCGGGAAATTGGAGTCTTTCAGCAAGTGGCACCGCCCACAAAGCTACGTATCGAATTTTCCCATGAGACCGGCCTCATCCTGAGTTGTGCAGGGAAGGTCGGGCCCCCTTGCAGACAAAGCAGGGGAATCGACCCACCGGTCACGATCAGGAGGGGAGAAGGGGCTTAAATGAAGTGGTGCCGGGAACCTCGGTGTTCCCCTTGAGTGAGACCGGCGTGTTGGGGGACTTTTGGGGTCGCATCAAGGGTGCCAAGTACCGTTTCGCATTTCAAGACGGAACCTGGGACATCTTTTGAAACGCTGTAGCGGGCAAGGGCCTCATCTTGCGATGACGGGAGAACCACGTGGTTTTGCTCGAGTTGCGGCGGGATTCTCGAGTTATGACCGGGAATTTAGGCTTCCTCTTGTTGGCCTTGAAATCCAATCTTCCATTCGGGTTGCGAGGGGGAGCTGGGGATTGCGCTAGAGTCACTGCAGGGCAAAAGAGACCTAATCTAGGCTTGTGTCCAGGATCTAACGTTGCTCTCCAGGGGCGACAGGGATCTCGGGTTTGCATTCCAGACTCATCCGGGGAGTCAGTTCTCACCTCGAGGGTAAGCAAAGAATTCCGCTCTCGTCTCGAGTCGCGATGGGTATCTCTTGGAGCCCACTGTGTGTACTAAAGGGAGTCAAGCCTCCTGTGGAGTTTGGAGAGAGGACTCGGGATTGGACTCCAGGCCATGCAGGAAAAGAAGGCCCTCATCTCGAGATGACGGTGGCGTCTCGTGGGTTTTCTCGAGCTGCGGCGCCAGGGTGGGGTGTCTCATGAAGTACCATGGGGATCTCAGGGAGCCTCTTGTATGGCGCCAGGAAAATCCAGTATTCCATTCGAGTTGCAAGTTAGAACTGGGGATTGCTCTCTAGTCACTGCAGGGCAAAATAGACCTCATCTACGCTTGTGTCCAGGACCTAGTGTTCCACTACTGGGCCAACAGGGATCTCAGGGTTGCATTCTCGACTCACCCGGAGAGTCAGGCCTCGTATTGAGGGGAAAAAAAGGACTCTGCTCTCCTGTCGAGTCGCGACGGGTATCTCTTGGAGCCCACTGCGTGGCGTAAAGGGAGTGAAGCCTCCTATGGAGTTTGGAGATGACTCAGGATTGTTTTCCTGGCCATACAGGAAAAAAGGCCCTCATCTCATGATGACGGGGGCGTCTCGTGGGTTTTCTCCAGCTGCGGCGCCAGTATCAGATTTCTCACGAGGTACAACGGGGAGCTCAGAGAGCCTCTCGTGTGGTGCTAGGGACGTCAGGTCTCCGTGCGTGTGGTGAAGGGGAGTGCGTGATTGCTCTCGAGTCATAGTAGGCGAATCGGGCCTCAAGACGCATTGAAGAAGGACTCTCGAGGTCTTTTACCGGTTGGGGCAGGAAACCCTTGGTTCCCTCGACGTGTGCCGGTGATCTCAGGAAGGTCTAAGGGTGCCTCTGAGAAGTCAGGGATACTGTGCAGTTGGGAGGGGCCTCTCGGGACTCCACTGGGTTCGGTGCAATGGAAGAGGGCCTCATCTCGAGTGGAGGCAGGAAACTCATGTTTCCTCTCCTGACTTCCCCTGGGCCAGATCTGACTCGGATCGCAGTTTCGCTGCAGAGTTCGAACAGGAGAGTCAGGCCTCGTCTTGTGTGGAGGAATGGAACTCTGCTTGCCTCTCCAGTTGTTCACGGGGTGACAGGTCACTTCTCGAGCTGTGTGTGGTACCTGCGGGTTTCTCCGGACGATACCCAGGGGTGTCAGTGCCCCTAAGTGTTGTGCCTTCATCAAAAGGGTTATCTTCAAAGAGGTGTCCGGGCATCAGGATCTTATCAAGAGCGGACCGGGAAATCGGGGTCTTTCGGCATGTGTCACCATCCACGAGGCTATGTCTCGAATATCCTCGTGAGACCGGCCTCATCCTGAGATGCACCGGGAAAGGTGGGAACCCCTTCAAGACAAAACAGGGGAATCGACCCTCCTGTCGCGATCAGGAGGGGAGAAGGGGCCCAGATGTAGTGGTGCCGGGAACCTCGGTGTTCTCCTCAAGTCAGACTGGTGTGTCGAGGAACTTTTGAGGGCGCATCAAGGGTGCCAATACCGTTTCGCACTTCAAGACGGAACGTGGTACTTCTCTTGAGACGCTGTAGGGGGCAAGGGCCTCATCTTGGGATGACGGGGGAACCACGTGGCGTTTCTCGAGTTGTGGCGGGATTCTCGAGTTTCGACGGGGAATACAGTCTTCCTCATGTGTTGGGCCAGGGAAGTCCTATCTTCCATTCGAGTTTAAAGGGAGAGCTGGGGATTGCTCTCGAGTCACTGCAGGGCAAAATAGACCTCATCTAGGCTTGTGTCCAGGACTTAATGCTCGTCCCTAGGGGTGACAGGGATCTTGGGGTTGCATACCAGACTCACCCGGGGAATCAGGCCTCGTCTCGAGGGGAAGCAAAGAACTCCGCTGTCCTTTTGAGTCGCGATGGGTATCTCTTGGAACCCACTGTGTGCCCTAAAGGGAGTCAAGCCTCCTGTGGTGTTTGGATAGAGGACTCGGGATTCCTCTCCAGGCCATGCAGGAAAAGAAGGCCCTCATCTCGCGATGATGGCGGTGTCTCGTGGGTTTTCTAGACTGCTGCGCTAGTGCGGGGTTTCTGACGAGGTACGAGAGGGAGCTCAGGGAGCCTCTCGTGTGGCGCCAGGGAAGTCAGGTCCCCATGAGATGGCTAGGGGGAGCTCGTCATTGCTCTCGAGTCATGGTAGGGTAATCGGGCCTCAAGACGGGTTGAAGAAGGACTCTCGAGGTCTTTCTCGGGTCACTGCATAAAACCCAGGGTTCCCTTGACTTGTGCCTGCGACCTCAGGGAGCTTCTCAGAGTGCCTCTGAGAAGTCAGGGATACTGTGCAGTTTGGAGGGGCCTCTCGAGACTCCTCTGCATTTGGTGGAATGTAAGAGGGACTCATCTCGAGTTGAAGCAGGAACCTCAGTGTTCCTCTCCATTTCTGACTCAGATCGCAAGGTCCCTGCATGTTGGTACAGGAGAGTCAGGCCTCGTCTTTTCTGGAGGATGGGACTCCTCTTGCCTCTCGAGTTGTTCTCGAGGTGACAGGCCACTTGTCGAGCTGTGTGTGTAACCTGCCCCTTTTTCCGGATGATGCACAGGTGTGTTAGTGCCACTTCGTGTTGTACCTTCATACTCAAGGCTGCCTTCCAAGAGGTGTCCGAGCATCGGATTCTTATCAAGAGCGGACCGGGAAATTGGAGTCTTTCAGCAAGTGGCACCGCCCACAAAGCTACGTATCGAATTTCCCCATGAGACCGGCCTCATCCTGAGTTGTGCAGGGAAGGTCGGGCCCCCTTGCAGACAAAGCAGGGGAATCGACCCACCGGTCACGATCAGGAGGGGAGAAGGGGCTTAAATGAAGTGGTGCCGGGAACCTCGGTGTTCCCCTTGAGTGAGACCGGCGTGTTGGGGGACTTTTGGGGTCGCATCAAGGGTGCCAAGTACCGTTTCGCATTTCAAGACGGAACCTGGGACATCTTTTGAAACGCTGTAGCGGGCAAGGGCCTCATCTTGCGATGACGGGAGAACCACGTGGTTTTGCTCGAGTTGCGGCGGGATTCTCGAGTTATGACCGGGAATTTAGGCTTCCTTTTGTTGGCCTTGAAATCCAGTCTTCCATTCGGGTTGCGAGGGGGAGCTGGGGATTGCGCTAGAGTCACTGCAGGGCAAAAGAGACCTAATCTAGGCTTGTGTCCAGGATCTAACGTTGCTTTCCAGGGGCGACAGGGATCTCGTGTTTGCATTCCAGACTCATCCGGGGAGTCAGTTCTCACCTCGAGGGTAAGCAAAGAATTCCGCTCTCGTCTCGAGTCGCGATGGGTATCTCTTGGAGCCCACTGTGTGTATTAAAGGGAGTCAAGCCTCCTGTGGAGTTTGGAGAGAGGACTCGGGATTGGACTCCAGGCCATGCAGGAAAAGAAGGCCCTCATCTCGAGATGACGGTGGCGTCTCGTGGGTTTTCTCGAGCTGCGGCGCCAGGGTGGGGTGTCTCATGAAGTACCATGGGGATCTCAGGGAGCCTCTTGTATGGCGCCAGGAAAATCCAGTATTCCATTCGAGTTGCAAGTTAGAACTGGGGATTGCTCTCTAGTCACTGCAGGGCAAAATAGACCTCATCTACGCTTGTGTCCAGGACCTAGTGTTCCACTACTGGGCCAACAGGGATCTCAGGGTTGCATTCTCGACTCACCCGGAGAGTCAGGCCTCGTATTGAGGGGAAAAAAAGGACTCCGCTCTCCTGTCGAGTCGCGACGGGTATCTCTTGGAGCCCACTGCGTGGCGTAAAGGGAGTGAAGCCTCCTATGGAGTTTGGAGATGACTCAGGATTGTTTTCCTGGCCATACAGGAAAAAAGGCCCTCATCTCATGATGACGGGGGCGTCTCGTGGGTTTTCTCCAGCTGCGGCGCCAGTATCAGATTTCTCACGAGTTACAACGGGGAGCTCAGAGAGCCTCTCGTGTGGTGCTAGGGACGTCAGGTCTCCGTGCGTGTGGTGAAGGGGAGTGCGTGATTGCTCTCGAGTCATAGTAGGCGAATCGGGCCTCAAGACGCATTGAAGAAGGACACTTGAGGTCTTTCTCGGGTTGCAGCAGGGAACCCTGGGTTCCCTCGACTTGTGTCGGTGACCTCAGGCAACTTCTAAGGGTGCCTCTGAGAAGTCAGGGACACTGTGGATTTGGGAGGGGCCTTTCGTTACTCAACTGGTTTTGGTGCAATCGAAGAGGGCCTCATCTCGAATGGAGGCAGGAACCTCAGGGGTCCTCTCCATATCTGACTCGGTTCGCAGGGTACCTGCAGAGTATGGACAAGAGAGTCACGCCTCGTCTTCTGTGGAGGAATGGATTTCCCCTTGCCTTTCGAGTTGTTCACGGTGTGACAGGCCACTTGTTGAGCTGAGTGTGGAACCTTCGGGTTTTTCCGGACGATGCACGGGGGTGTCAGTGCCCCTTCGTGTTGTGCCTTCATCCACAGGGTTGCCTTCAAAGAGGTTTCCGGGCATCGGGTTCTTTTCAAGAGCGTACCGGAAAATTGGGGTCTTTCAGCATGTGGTACCACCCACGAGGCTACGTCTCGAATTTCCTCGGGAGACCGGCCTCATCCTGAGGTGCGCCGGGAAGCTCGGCAACCCCTTGCAGACAAAGCAGGGGAATCGACCCACCGGTCGCGATCAGAAGGGGAGAAGGGGCTCAGATGAAGTGGTGCCGGGAACCTCGGTGGTCCCCTCGAGTGAGACCGGTAGGTCACGGCACTTTTGAGGTCGCATCAAGGGTGCCAAGTACAGTTTCGCACTTCAAGACGGAACGTGGGAATTCTCTGGAGATGCTGTAGCGGGCAAGGGCCTCATATTGCGATGACGAGGGAAACACGTGGTTTTTCTCGAGTTGAGGCGGGATTCTCGAGTTACAACGGGGAATTCAGGCTTCCTCTTGTGTTGGCCCAGGAAGTCCAGTCTTCCATTCAACTTGTCAGAGAGAGCTGGGGGTTGCTCTCGAGTCACTTCAGGGCAAAGAGTCCTCATCTAGGCTTGGGTCCAGGACGTAATGTTCCTCTCCAGGGGCGACAGGGATATCGGGGTCGCATTCCAGTCTCACCCGGTGGGTCACGCCTCCTCTCGAGTGGAAGCAAAGGACTCCACTATCCTCTCGAGTCGGGACGCGTAACTCTTGGAGCCCAATAAGTGGCCTAAAGGGAGTCAAGCGTCCTGTGTAGCTTGGACAGAAGGTTCACGCTTGATCTGCATACCATGCAGTTAAAGATGGCCCTCCTCTCGTGATTACGGGAGCGTCTCATGGGTTTTCTCGAGCTGCGGCGCCAGTGTGGGGTTTCTCACGAGATATGATGGGGAGTTCAGGGAGCCTCTCGTGCGGCGCCAGAGAAGCCTGACTCCATGCGTGTGGCCAGGCAGATCGCGTCATTGCTCTCGAGTCATGGGAGGGACTAGGGCCTCAAGAGGCATTTAAGAAGGACTCTCAAGGTCTTTCTTGGGTTGGGGCGGGAAACACTCGTTTCCATCGACCTCTACAGGGGACCTTAGGGAACTTCCCAGGTGCCTCTGAGAGGTGAGGGATACTGAGGAGTTAGAGGGGCCTCTCGGGACTCCGCTGGGTCTGGCGCAACGGAAGAGGGCCTCACCTCGAGGGGAGGCAGGAACCTCAGGCTTCCTCTTTTTCGGACTCCGACCGCAGAGTCCCTGCAGAGTTGGGACAGGAGAGTCAGGCCTCGTCTTGTCTGAGGAAGGGAACCCCGCTGGCCTCTCGAGTTGCTCAGGGGGTCTCAGGCCCCTCGTCGAGCTGTGTGTGGAACCCGCGGGTCTTTGCGGACGATGCACGGGGGTGGCAGCGCCCCTTCGTGTTGTGCCTTCACCCACAGGGTTGCCTTCGAAGAGGGGTCCGGGCCTCGGGTCCTTCTCAAGGGCGGACCGGGGAATCGGGGGCGTTCGGCATGTGGCCCCACCCACGTGGCTCGTCTCGAATTTCCTCGTGAGACCGGCCTCATCCTGAGGTGCGCCGGGAAGGCCGGGAACCCCTTCCAGACCACGCAGGGGAATCGCCTCTCCTGTCGCGATCAGGAGGGGAGAAGGGGCTCAGAGGAAGCGGTGCCGGGACCCTCGGTGTTCCCCTCGGGGGAACCCGGCGTGTCGGAGGACTTTTGGGGGTCGCAGCAAGGCTCTCAGGGACCGTTTCGCCCTTCAGGGCGGAACAGGGGACTTCCCTTGGGACGCCGTCGCGGGCAAGGGCCTCACCTTGCCAAGAGGTGGGAACCACGTGGGTTTTCTCGAGTTGCGGCGGGATTCTCGAGTTACGACGGGGATCTCAGCCTTCCCCTTGGGTTGGCCCTGGGAAGCCCAATCTTCCCCTCGGCTTGCGAGGGAAAGCTGGGGGTTGCGCTCGAGTCATTGCAGAGCCGAAGAGACCTCACCTATGCGTGTGTCCGGGACCTATATTCCTCTCCAGGGAAGGCAGGGATCTCGGGGTTGCATTCCAGGCTCCCCCGGGCAGTCAGGCCTCGTCTCGAGGGGAAGCCAAGGACTCCGCTCTCCTCTCGAGTCGCGACGCGGGTCTCTTGGAGCCCCCTGAGCGGCCTCAAGGGAGTCCAGCCTCCTCTTCCGTTTGGAGAGAGGACCCGGGATTGCTCTCCAGGCCATGCAGGAAAAGAAGGCCCTCAGCTCGCGAGGACGGGGGCGTCTTAGGGGTTTCCTCGAGCTGCGGCGCCCGTGGGGGTTTTCTCCCGAGGCACGACGAGGATCTCAGGGAGCCTCTCGTGCGGCGCCAGGGAAGTCAGGTCTCCATGCGCGTGGCGAGGGGGAGCGCGCCCTGGCTCTCGAGTCACGGGAGGGGACTAGGGCCTCGAGACGCGTTGAAGAAGGACTCTCGAGGTCTTTCTCGGGGGGCGGCGGGAAACCCTCGTTTCCCTCGCCTTCTGCCGGGGACCTTAGGGAACTTGCCAGGGTGCCTCTGAGAGGCGAGGGATCCTGTGGAGGTGGCGGGGCCCCTCGGGACTCCGCTGGGTCTGGCGCAACGGAAGAGGGCCTCACCTCGAGGGGAGGCAGGAACCTCAGGCTTCCTCTCCGTTTCGGACTCCGACCGCAGGGTCCCTGCAGAGTTGGGACAGGAGAGTCAGGCCTCGTCTTGTCTGAGGAAGGGAACCCCGCTGGCCTCTCGAGTTGCTCAGGGGGTCTCAGACCTCTCGTCGAGCTGTTTGTGGAACCCGCGGGTCTTTGCGGACGATGCACGGGGGTGGCAGCGCCCCTTCGTGTTGTGCCTTCACCCACAGGGTTGCCTTCGAAGAGGGGTCCGGGCCCCGGGTCCTTCTCAAGGGCGGACCGGGGAATCGGGGGCGTTCGGCATGTGGCACCACCCACGTGGCTCGTCTCGAATTTCCTCGTGAGACCGGCCTCCTCCTGAGGTGCGCCGGGAAGGCCGGGAACCCCTTCCAGACCACGCAGGGGAATTGCCTCTCCTGTCGCGATCAGGAGGGGAGAAGGGGCTCAGAGGAAGCGGTGCCGGGAACCTCGGTGTTCCCCTCGAGGGAACCCGGCGTGTCGGGGGACTTTTGGGGGTCGCAGGAAGGCTGTCAGGGACCGTTTCGCCCTTCAGGGCGGAACAGGGGACTTCCCTTGAGACGCCGTGGGGGGCAAGGGCCTCATCTTGCCAAGAGGTGGGAACCACGTGGTTTTTCTCGAGTTGCGGCGGGATTCTCGAGTTACGACGGGGATCTCAGCCTTCCCCTTGGGTTGGCCCTGGGAAGCCCAATCTTCCCCTCGGGTTGCGAGGGAAAGCTGGGGGTTGCGCTCGAGTCACTGCAGGGCCGAAGAGACCTCACCTAGGCGTGTGTCCGGGACCTAATATTCCTCTCCAGGGAAGGCAGGGATCTCGGGGTTGCATTCCAGGCTCCCCCGGGGAGTCAGGCCTCGTCTCGAGGAGAAGCCAAGGACTCCGCTCTCCTCTCGAGTCGCGACGCGGGTCTCTTGGAGCCCCCTGAGCGGCCTCAAGGGAGTCCAGCCTCCTCTTCCGTTTGGAGAGAGGACCCGGGATTGCTCTCCAGGCCATGCAGGAAAAGAAGGCCCTCAGCTCGCGAGGACGGGGGCGTCTCAGGGGTTTCCTCGAGCTGCGGCGCCCGTGGGGGTTTTCTCCCGAGGCACGACGAGGATCTCAGGAAGCCTCTCGTGCGGCGCCAGGGAAGTCAGGTCTCCATGCGCGTGGCGAGGGGGAGCGCGTCCTGGCTCTCGAGTCACGGGAGGGGACTAGGGCCTCGAGACGCGTTGAAGAAGGACTCTCGAGGTCTTTCTCGGGGGGCGGCGGGAAACCCTCGTGTCCCTCGCCTTCTGCCGGGGACCTTAGGGAACTTCCCAGGGTGCCTCTGAGAGGCGAGGGATCCTGTGGAGGTGGCGGGGCCCCTCGAGACTACGCTGGGTCTGGCGCAACGGAAGAGGGCCTCACCTCGAGGGGAGGCAGGAACCTCAGGCTCCCTCTCCGTTTCGGACTCCGACCGCAGGGTCCCTGCAGAGTTGGGACAGGAGAGTCAGGCCTCGTCTTGTCTGAGGAAGGGAACCCCGCTGGCCTCTCGAGTTGCTCAGGGGGTCTCAGGCCCCTCGTCGAGCTGTGTGTGGAACCCGCGGGTCTTTGCGGACGATGCACGGGGGTGGCAGTGCCCCTTCGTGTTTTGCCTTCCCCCCCAGGGTTGCCTTCGAAGAGGGGTCCGGGCCTCGGGTCCTTCTCAAGGGCGGACCGGGGAATCGGAGGCGTTCGGCATGTGGCCCCACCCACGTGGCTCGTCTCGAATTTCCTCGTGAGACCGGCCTCCTCCTGAGGTGCGCCGGGAAGGCCGGGAACCCCTTCCAGACCACGCAGGGGAATCGCCTCTCCTGTCGCGATCAGGAGGGGAGAAGGGGCTCAGAGGAAGCGGTGCCGGGACCCTCGGTGTTCCCCTCGAGGGAACCCGGCGTGTCGGGGGACTTTTGGGGGTCGCAGGAAGGCTGTCAGGGACCGTTTCGCCCTTCAGGGCGGAACAGGGGACTTCCCTTGAGACGCCGTGGCGGGCAAGGGCCTCATCTTGCCAAGAGGTGGGAACCACGTGGTTTTTCTCGAGTTGCGGCGGGATTCTCGAGTTACGACGGGGATCTCAGCCTTCCCCTTGGGTTGGCCCTGGGAAGCCCAATCTTCCCCTCGGGTTGCGAGGGAAAGCTGGGGGTTGCGCTCGAGTCACTGCAGGGCCGAAGAGACCTCACCTAGGCGTGTGTCCGGGACCTAATATTCCTCTCCAGGGAAGGTAGGGATCTCGGGGTTGCATTCCAGGCTCCCCCGGGGAGTCAGGCCTCGTCTCGAGGGGAAGCCAAGGACTCCGCTCTCCTCTCGAGTCGCGACGCGGGTCTCTTGGAGCCCCCTGAGCGGCCTCAAGGGAGTCCAGCCTCCTCTTCCGTTTGGAGAGAGGACCCGGGATTGCTCTCCAGGCCATGCAGGAAAAGAAGGCCCTCAGCTCGCGAGGACGGGGGCGTCTCAGGGGTTTCCTCGAGCTGCGGCGCCCGTGGGGGTTTTCTCCCGAGGCACGACGAGGATCTCAGGGAGCCTCTCGTGCGGCGCCAGGGAAGTCAGGTCTCCATGCGCGTGGCGAGGGGGAGCGCGTCCTGGCTCTCGAGTCACGGGAGGGGACTAGGGCCTCGAGACGCGTTGAAGAAGGACTCTCGAGGTCTTTCTCGGGGGGCGGCGGGAAACCCTCGTTTCCCTCGCCTTCTGCCGGGGACCTTAGGGAACTTCCCAGGGTGCCTCTGAGAGGCGAGGGATCCTGTTGAGGGCGCGGGGCCCCTCGGGACTCCGCTGGGTCTGGCGCAAAGGAAGAGGGCCTCACCTCGAGGGGAGGCAGGAACCTCAGGCTTCCTCTCCGTTTCGGACTCCGCCCGCAGGGTCCCTGCAGAGTTGGGACAGGAGAGTCAGGCCTCGTCTTGTCTGAGGAAGGGAACCCCGCTGGCCTCTCGAGTTGCTCAGGGGGTCTCAGGCCCCTCGTTGAGCTGTGTGTGGAACCCGCGGGTCTTTGCGGACGATGCACGGGGGTGGCAGCGCCCCTTCGTGTTGTGCCTTCAGCCACAGGGTTGCCTTCGAAGAGGGGTCCGGGCCTCGGGTCCTTCTCAAGGGCGAACCAGGGAATCGGGGCCGTTTGGCATGTGGCACCACACACGTGGCTCGCCTCGAATTTCCTCGTGAGACCGGCCTCATCCTGAGGTGCGCCGGGAAGGCCGGGAACCCCTTCCAGACCACGCAGGGGAATCGCTTCTCCTGTCGCGATCAGGAGGGGAGAAGGGGCTCAGAGGAAGCGGTGCCGGGACCCTCGGTGTTCCCCTCGAGGGAACCCGGCGTGTCGGGGGACTTTTGGGGGTCGCAGGAAGGCTGTCAGGGACCGTTTCGCCCTTCAGGGCGGAACAGGGGACTTCCCTTGAGACGCCGTCGCGGGCAAGGGCCTCATCTTGCCAAGAGGTTGGAACCACGTGGGTTTTCTCGAGTTGCGGCGGCATTCTCGAGTTACGACGGGGATCTCAGCCTTCCCCTTGGCTTGGCCCTGGGAAGCCCAATCTTCCCCTCGGGTTGCGAGGGAAAGCTGGGGGTTGCGTTCGAGTCACTGCAGGGCCGAAGAGACCTCACCTAGGCGTGTGTCCGGGACCTAATATTCCACTCCAGGGAAGGCAGGGGTCTCGGGGTTGCATTCCAGGCTCCCCCAGGGAGTCAGGCCTCGTCTCGAGGGGAAGCCAAGGACTGCGCTCTCCTCTCGAGTCGCGACGCGGGTCTCTTGGAGCCCCCTGAGCGGCCTCAAGGGAGTCCAGCCTCCTCTTCCGTTTGGAGAGAGGACCCGGGATTGCTCTCCAGGCCATGCAGGAAAAGAAGGCCCTCAGCTCGCGAGGACGGGGGCGTCTCAGGGGTTTCCTCGAGCTGCGGCGACCGTGGGGGTTTTCTCCCGAGGCACGACGAGGATCTCAGGGAGCCTCTCGTGCGGCGCCAGGGAAGTCAGGTCTCCATGCGCGTGGCGAGGGGGAGCGCGTCCTGGCTCTCGAGTCACGGGAGGGGACTAGGGCCTCGTGACGAGTTGAAGAAGGACTCTCGAGGTCTTTCTCGGGGGGCGGCGGGAAACCCTCGTTTCCCTCGCCTTCTGGCGGGGACCTTAGGGAACTTGCCAGGGTGCCTCTGAGAGGCGAGGGATCCTGTGGAGGTGGCGGGGCCCCTCGGGACTCCGCTGGGTCTGGCGCAACAGAAGAGGGCCTCACCTCGAGGGGAGGCTTGAACCTCAGGCTTCCTCTCCGTTTCGGACTCCGACCGCAGGGTCCCTGCAGAGTTGGGACAGGAGAGTCAGGCCTCGTCTTGTCTGAGGAAGGGAACCCCGCTGGCCTCTCGAGTTGCTCAGGGGGTCTCAGGCCCCTCGTCGAGCTGTGTGTGGAACCCGCGGGTCTTTGCGGACGATGCACGGGGGTGGCAGTGCCCCTTCGTGTTTTGCCTTCCCCCCCAGGGTTGCCTTCGAAGAGGGGTCCGGGCCTCGGGTCCTTCTCAAGGGCGGACCGGGGAATCGGGGGCGTTCGGCATGTGGCCCCACCCACGTGGCTCGTCTCGAATTTCCTCGTGAGACCGGCCTCCTCCTGAGGTGCGCCGGGAAGGCCGGGAACCCCTTCCAGACCACGCAGGGGAATCGCCTCTCCTGTCGCGATCAGGAGGGGAGAAGGGGCTCAGAGGAAGCGGTGCCGGGACCCTCGGTGTTCCCCTCGAGGGAACCCGGCGTGTCGGGGGACTTTTGGGGGTCGCAGGAAGGCTGTCAGGGACCGTTTCGCCCTTCAGCGCGGAACAGGGGACTTCCCTTGAGACGCCGTGGCGGGCAAGGGCCTCATCTTGCCAAGAGGTGGGAACCACGTGGTTTTTCTCGAGTTGCGGCGGGATTCTCGAGTTACGACGGGGATCTCAGCCTTCCCCTTGGGTTGGCCCTGGGAAGCCCAATCTTCCCCTCGGGTTGCGAGGGAAAGCTGGGGGTTGCGCTCGAGTCACTGCAGGGCCGAAGAGACCTCACCTAGGCGTGTGTCCGGGACCTAATATTCCTCTCCAGGGAAGGTAGGGATCTCGGGGTTGCATTCCAGGCTCCCCCGGGGAGTCAGGCCTCGTCTCGAGGGGAAGCCAAGGAGTCCGCTCTCCTCTCGAGTCGCGACGCGGGTCTCTTGGAGCCCCCTGAGCGGCCTCAAGGGAGTCCAGCCTCCTCTTCCGTTTGGAGAGAGGACCCGGGATTGCTCTCCAGGCCATGCAGGAAAAGAAGGCCCTCAGCTCGCGAGGACGGGGGCGTCTCAGGGGTTTCCTCGAGCTGCGGCGCCCGTGGGGGTTTTCTCCCGAGGCACGACGAGGATCTCAGGGAGCCTCTCGTGCGGCGCCAGGGAAGTCAGGTCTCCATGCGCGTGGCGAGGGGGAGCGCGTCCTGGCTCTCGAGTCACGGGAGGGGACTAGGGCCTCGAGACGCGTTGAAGAAGGACTCTCGAGGTCTTTCTTGGGGGGCGGCGGGAAACCCTCGTTTCCCTCGCCTTCTGCCGGGGACCTTAGGGAACTTGCCAGGGTGCCTCTGAGAGGCGAGGGATCCTGTTGAGGGGGCGGGGCCCCTCGGGACTCCGCTGGGTCTGGCGCAAAGGAAGAGGGCCTCACCTCGAGGGGAGGCAGGAACCTCAGGCTTCCTCTCCGTTTCGGACTCCGACCGCAGGGTCCCTGCAGAGTTGGGACAGGAGAGTCAGGCCTCGTCTTGTCTGAGGAAGGGAACCCCGCTGGCCTCTCGAGTTGCTCAGGGGGTCTCAGGCCCCTCGTTGAGCTGTGTGTGGAACCCGCGGGTCTTTGCGGACGATGCACGGGGGTGGCAGCGCCCCTTCGTGTTGTGCCTTCAGCCACAGGGTTGCCTTCGAAGAGGGGTCCGGGCCTCGGGTCCTTCTCAAGGGCGAACCAGGGAATCGGGGCCGTTCGGCATGTGGCACCACACACGTGGCTCGCCTCGAATTTCCTCGTGAGACCGGCCTCATCCTGAGGTGCGCCGGGAAGGCCGGGAACCCCTTCCAGACCACGCAGGGGAATCGCTTCTCCTGTTGCGATCAGGAGGGGAGAAGGGGCTCAGAGGAAGCGGTGCCGGGACCCTCGGTGTTCCCCTCGAGGGAACCCGGCGTGTCGGGGGACTTTTGGGGGTCGCAGGAAGGCTGTCAGGGACCGTTTCGCCCTTCAGGGCGGAACAGGGGACTTCCCTTGAGACGCCGTCGCGGGCAAGGGCCTCATCTTGCCAAGAGGTTGGAACCACGTGGGTTTTCTCGAGTTGCGGCGGCATTCTCGAGTTACGACGGGGATCTCAGCCTTCCCCTTGGCTTGGCCCTGGGAAGCCCAATCTTCCCCTCGGGTTGCGAGGGAAAGCTGGGGGTTGCGTTCGAGTCACTGCAGGGCCGAAGAGACCTCACCTAGGCGTGTGTCCGGGACCTAATATTCCACTCCAGGGAAGGCAGGGGTCTCGGGGTTGCATTCCAGGCTCCCCCAGGGAGTCAGGCCTCGTCTCGAGGGGAAGCCAAGGACTGCGCTCTCCTCTCGAGTCGCGACGCGGGTCTCTTGGAGCCCCCTGAGCGGCCTCAAGGGAGTCCAGCCTCCTCTTCCGTTTGGAGAGAGGACCCGGGATTGCTCTCCAGGCCATGCAGGAAAAGAAGGCCCTCAGCTCGCGAGGACGGGGGCGTCTCAGGGGTTTCCTCGAGCTGCGGCGACCGTGGGGGTTTTCTCCCGAGGCACGACGAGGATCTCAGGGAGCCTCTCGTGCGGCGCCAGGGAAGTCAGGTCTCCATGCGCGTGGCGAGGGGGAGCGCGTCCTGGCTCTCGAGTCACGGGAGGGGACTAGGGCCTCGTGACGAGTTGAAGAAGGACTCTCGAGGTCTTTCTCGGGGGGCGGCGGGAAACCCTCGTTTCCCTCGCCTTCTGGCGGGGACCTTAGGGAACTTCCCAGGGTGCCTCTGAGAGGCGAGGGATCCTGTGGAGGTGGCGGGGCCCCTCGGGACTCCGCTGGGTCTGGCGCAACAGAAGAGGGCCTCACCTCGAGGGGAGGCTTGAACCTCAGGCTTCCTCTCCGTTTCGGACTCCGACCGCAGGGTCCCTGCAGAGTTGGGACAGGAGAGTCAGGCCTCGTCTTGTCTGAGGAAGGGAACCCCGCTGGCCTCTCGAGTTGCTCAGGGGGTCTCAGGCCCCTCGTCGAGCTGTGTGTGGAACCCGCGGGTCTTTGCGGACGATGCACGGGGGTGGCAGTGCCCCTTCGTGTTTTGCCTTCCCCCCCAGGGTTGCCTTCGAAGAGGGGTCCGGGCCTCGGGTCCTTCTCAAGGGCGGACCGGGGAATCGGGGGCGTTCGGCATGTGGCCCCACCCACGTGGCTCGTCTCGAATTTCCTCGTGAGACCGGCCTCCTCCTGAGGTGCGCCGGGAAGGCCGGGAACCCCTTCCAGACCACGCAGGGGAATCGCCTCTCCTGTCGCGATCAGGAGGGGAGAAGGGGCTCAGAGGAAGCGGTGCCGGGACCCTCGGTGTTCCCCTCGAGGGAACCCGGCGTGTCGGGGGACTTTTGGGGGTCGCAGGAAGGCTGTCAGGGACCGTTTCGCCCTTCAGCGCGGAACAGGGGACTTCCCTTGAGACGCCGTGGCGGGCAAGGGCCTCATCTTGCCAAGAGGTGGGAACCACGTGGTTTTTCTCGAGTTGCGGCGGGATTCTCGAGTTACGACGGGGATCTCAGCCTTCCCCTTGGGTTGGCCCTGGGAAGCCCAATCTTCCCCTCGGGTTGCGAGGGAAAGCTGGGGGTTGCGCTCGAGTCACTGCAGGGCCGAAGAGACCTCACCTAGGCGTGTGTCCGGGACCTAATATTCCTCTCCAGGGAAGGTAGGGATCTCGGGGTTGCATTCCAGGCTCCCCCGGGGAGTCAGGCCTCGTCTCGAGGGGAAGCCAAGGAGTCCGCTCTCCTCTCGAGTCGCGACGCGGGTCTCTTGGAGCCCCCTGAGCGGCCTCAAGGGAGTCCAGCCTCCTCTTCCGTTTGGAGAGAGGACCCGGGATTGCTCTCCAGGCCATGCAGGAAAAGAAGGCCCTCAGCTCGCGAGGACGGGGGCGTCTCAGGGGTTTCCTCGAGCTGCGGCGCCCGTGGGGGTTTTCTCCCGAGGCACGACGAGGATCTCAGGGAGCCTCTCGTGCGGCGCCAGGGAAGTCAGGTCTCCATGCGCGTGGCGAGGGGGAGCGCGTCCTGGCTCTCGAGTCACGGGAGGGGACTAGGGCCTCGAGACGCGTTGAAGAAGGACTCTCGAGGTCTTTCTCGGGGGGCGGCGGGAAACCCTCGTTTCCCTCGCCTTCTGCCGGGGACCTTAGGGAACTTGCCAGGGTGCCTCTGAGAGGCGAGGGATCCTGTTGAGGGGGCGGGGCCCCTCGGGACTCCGCTGGGTCTGGCGCAAAGGAAGAGGGCCTCACCTCGAGGGGAGGCAGGAACCTCAGGCTTCCTCTCCGTTTCGGACTCCGACCGCAGGGTCCCTGCAGAGTTGGGACAGGAGAGTCAGGCCTCGTCTTGTCTGAGGAAGGGAACCCCGCTGGCCTCTCGAGTTGCTCAGGGGGTCTCAGGCCCCTCGTTGAGCTGTGTGTGGAACCCGCGGGTCTTTGCGGACGATGCACGGGGGTGGCAGCGCCCCTTCGTGTTGTGCCTTCAGCCACAGGGTTGCCTTCGAAGAGGGGTCCGGGCCTCGGGTCCTTCTCAAGGGCGAACCAGGGAATCGGGGCCGTTCGGCATGTGGCACCACACACGTGGCTCGCCTCGAATTTCCTCGTGAGACCGGCCTCATCCTGAGGTGCGCCGGGAAGGCCGGGAACCCCTTCCAGACCACGCAGGGGAATCGCTTCTCCTGTTGCGATCAGGAGGGGAGAAGGGGCTCAGAGGAAGCGGTGCCGGGACCCTCGGTGTTCCCCTCGAGGGAACCCGGCGTGTCGGGGGACTTTTGGGGGTCGCAGGAAGGCTGTCAGGGACCGTTTCGCCCTTCAGGGCGGAACAGGGGACTTCCCTTGAGACGCCGTCGCGGGCAAGGGCCTCATCTTGCCAAGAGGTTGGAACCACGTGGGTTTTCTCGAGTTGCGGCGGCATTCTCGAGTTACGACGGGGATCTCAGCCTTCCCCTTGGGTTGGCCCTGGGAAGCCCAATCTTCCCCTCGGGTTGCGAGGGAAAGCTGGGGGTTGCGTTCGAGTCACTGCAGGGCCGAAGAGACCTCACCTAGGCGTGTGTCCGGGACCTAATATTCCACTCCAGGGAAGGCAGGGGTCTCGGGGTTGCATTCCAGGCTCCCCCAGGGAGTCAGGCCTCGTCTCGAGGGGAAGCCAAGGACTGCGCTCTCCTCTCGAGTCGCGACGCGGGTCTCTTGGAGCCCCCTGAGCGGCCTCAAGGGAGTCCAGCCTCCTCTTCCGTTTGGAGAGAGGACCCGGGATTGCTCTCCAGGCCATGCAGGAAAAGAAGGCCCTCAGCTCGCGAGGACGGGGGCGTCTCAGGGGTTTCCTCGAGCTGCGGCGACCGTGGGGGTTTTCTCCCGAGGCACGACGAGGATCTCAGGGAGCCTCTCGTGCGGCGCCAGGGAAGTCAGGTCTCCATGCGCGTGGCGAGGGGGAGCGCGTCCTGGCTCTCGAGTCACGGGAGGGGACTAGGGCCTCGTGACGAGTTGAAGAAGGACTCTCGAGGTCTTTGTCGGGGGGCGGCGGGAAACCCTCGTTTCCCTCGCCTTCTGGCGGGGACCTTAGGGAACTTGCCAGGGTGCCTCTGAGAGGCGAGGGATCCTGTGGAGGTGGCGGGGCCCCTCGGGACTCCGCTGGGTCTGGCGCAACAGAAGAGGGCCTCACCTCGAGGGGAGGCTTGAACCTCAGGCTTCCTCTCCGTTTCGGACTCCGACCGCAGGGTCCCTGCAGAGTTGGGACAGGAGAGTCAGGCCTCGTCTTGTCTGAGGAAGGGAACCCCGCTGGCCTCTCGAGTTGCTCAGGGGGTCTCAGGCCCCTCGTCGAGCTGTGTGTGGAACCCGCGGGTCTTTGCGGACGATGCACGGGGGTGGCAGTGCCCCTTCGTGTTTTGCCTTCCCCCCCAGGGTTGCCTTCGAAGAGGGGTCCGGGCCTCGGGTCCTTCTCAAGGGCGGACCGGGGAATCGGGGGCGTTCGGCATGTGGCCCCACCCACGTGGCTCGTCTCGAATTTCCTCGTGAGACCGGCCTCATCCTGAGGTGCGCCGGGAAGGCCGGGAACCCCTTCCAGACCACGCAGGGGAATCGCCTCTCCTGTCGCGATCAGGAGGGGAGAAGGGGCTCAGAGGAAGCGGTGCCGGGAGCCTCGGTGTTCCCCTCGGGGGACCCCGGCGTGTCGGGGGACTTTTGGAGGTCGCAGGAAGGCTGTCAGGGACCGTTTCGCCCTTCAGGGCGGAAAAGGGGACTTCCCTTGAGACGCCGTCGCGGGCAAGGGCCTCATCTTGCCAAGAGGTGGGAACCACGTGGGTTTTCTCGAGTTGCGGCGGGATTCTCGAGTTCCGACGGGGATCTCAGCCTTCCCCTTGGGTTGGCCCTGGGAAGCCCAATCTGCCCCTCGGGTTGCGAGGGAAAGCTGGGGGTTGCGCTCGAGTCACTGCAGGGCCGACGAGACCTCACCTAGGCGTGTGTCCGGGACCTAAGATTCCTCTCCAGGGAAGGCAGGGATCTCGGGGTTGCATTCCAGGCTCCCCCGGGGAGTCAGGCCTCGTCTCGAAGGCAAGCCAAGGACTCCGCTCTCCTCTCGAGTCGCGACGCGGGTCTCTTGGAGCCCCCTGAGCGGCCTCAAGGGAGTCCAGCCTCCTCTTCCGTTTGGAGAGAGGACCCGGGATTGCTCTCCAGGCCATGCAGAAAAAGAAGGCCCTCAGCTCGCGAGGACGGGGGCGTCTCAGGGGTTTCCTCGAGCTGCGGCGCCCGTGGGGGTTTTCTCCCGAGGCACGACGAGGATCTCAGGGAGCCTCTCGTGTGGCGACAGGGAAGTCAGGTCTCCATGCGCTTGGCGAGGGGGAGCGTGTCATGGCTCTCGAGTCATGGTAGGGGAATCGCGACTCAACACATTTTGAAGCACTCTCGAGGTCTTTCTCGAGTCACGGCAGAAAACCCAGGGGTCCCTCGACTTGTGCCTGTGACCTCAGGGATCTTCTTTTTGTGCCTCTGAGAACTCAGGGATACTGTGGAGTTGGTAGGGGCCTCTCGGGACTCCACTGGTTGTGGTGCAATGGAAGAGGGCTTCGTCTCGAGTGGACGCAGGAACCTCAGGCTTGCTCTCCGTTTCTGACTCGGATCCCATGGTCCCTGCAGAATAGGGACAAGAGAGTCACACCTAGTCTTCTGTTCAGGAATGGACCTTCGTTTGCCTTTCGAGTTGTTTACAGGGTGACAGGCCACTTGTCGAAATGTCTGTGGGACCTGCGGGTTTTTCTGGACGATGCACGCGGGTGTCAGTGCCCCTTCGTGTTGTGCCTTCATCCACAGGTTTTCCTTCAAAGAGGTGTGCTGGCATCGGGTTCTTTTCAAGAGTGGACCGTGAAATTGGGGTCTTTCGACATGTGGTACCACCCACGAGGCTATGTCTCGAAGTTCCTCATGAGACCGGCCTCATCCTGAGGTGCGCCCGGAAGGTCGGGAACCCCTTGCAGACAGAGAAGGGGAGTCGACCCTCCTGTCGCAATCAGGAGAGGAGAAGGGGCTCAGATGAAGTGGTGCCGGGAACCTCGGTGTTCCCCTTGAGTGAGTCTGGTATGTCGCGGAACTTTTGGGGTCGCATCAAGGGTGCCAAGTACCGTTTCGCACTTCAGGATTGAACGTGGGACTTGTCTTGAGATGCTGTAGCGGACAAAGGGCCTCATCTTGCGATGACGAGGGAAGCACGTGGTTTTTCTCGAGTTGCGGTGGGATTCTCGAGTTACGACGGAGAATTCAGGCTTCCTCTTGTGTTGGCCCAGGAAGTCTAATCTTCCATTCGAGTTGCCAGGGAGAGCTGGGGATTGGGCTCCATTCACTGAAGGGCAAACTAGACCTCATCTAGGCTTGAATCCAGGACTTAATGTTCCTCTCCATAGGCGACAGGGATTTGGCGTTGCATTCCATACTCACCCGGGGAGTCAGGCCTCATCTCGAGGGGAAGCAAAGGACTCCACTCTCTTCTCGAGTCGCGACAGGTATCTCTTGGAGCCCACTGAGTGGTCTTTGCTCTGTAGGAGAGCTCTAGTGTTCATAAGCCTGTACATAAGTGAACACAGACATTCTGTGTGCATGTTGCTGCATACCTAAAATAGGGCCACAAGGAGCCTCATGCTCTCCATGCGGCGCGGAAGCTGTGCAGCCACGCAGCAGCTGAAGAATCCAACCAATTGCTCTTTTCTTACCTCTGACAGAGCTCGCATTGCCGTAGCCCTTGGCAGTTTGAAAACACTGGACCCTAACCCCTCTCAAAGTAGGCCTGGGTTCTAGTTCGAATAGAAAGTCAATAGCGGAGCTGAGGACAGGAACGCGGCAGTCATTTATCACACGCTCCTGCAGCCTGCTACTACAGGGACACTAACGCTAGAAGCTAGGAATGTCTTTGCAAGGTGCGCAAAGGACAAGGGAGAACCTCGACCCTGACTCTAGTATTTCAGTCCCCTGAGCAGATCTGAGGTTCTCCCGCTGTAGAAGCTAACCCATTCCTTTCAAATACAGGCTTCCTAACACAGGGCCAGTTGGCTGCTTGCTCTTCCACGAAGCAGGCTTCCTTAACTTGCAAACTGCGAATTCCGCTTAACAGCCTGGAGGAAAATCGCTTCTTGGAAGATTTTTTTCAGAGGCTGTATGCCCGGAGCTGGGGCCAAGCTAGGGGACCCATACTGACAAGGGAAGGCAAAACCACATCCAATGTCTTTGCTCTGGAGGACAGCTTTGGTGAGCCTAAGTCTTTCAGGAATATTTCTGGCTCCAACAGAGTCAAATTCTGTGTGTGAAGCTGC
Source organism: Bubalus kerabau (assembly GCF_029407905.1). Taxonomy (NCBI): domain Eukaryota; kingdom Metazoa; phylum Chordata; class Mammalia; order Artiodactyla; family Bovidae; genus Bubalus; species Bubalus kerabau. Next base: position 2,647,133 of record NW_026577893.1, on the reverse strand, counting down.
ACAGCCAAAATAGGGGAACAGAGAGCCTGATTCTCTCTGTGTAGCTTTGAAGCTGTCATTCAAACAACAGCTTGAGAATCCATACAATGCTCTCCCTTACTGCTAAGAGAATTCTCATTGCTGTCGTCCTTGACAGTTTGTAGAAATCCGCACCCTAACCCTTCTCCAAGTAGGCCTGGGTCCTAGCTCGGAATAACAGGCAACGGCGGAGCTGAGGCCAGTAAGGCACAAGTGAGGTCTCACACACTCTTGCAGCCTGATCGTCCAGGAGCAGTAAGGCCTCTTTTTCCCTGTAGGAGGCTCGCTTGCCTTGCCCCCTGTGAACTGCATTTCCCAGCCTGGGCGCAAAGCTGTTCCTGGAGATTTTTTCTCAGGGGCTGTTTCCCTGGAGCTGGGTCGGACCTCGGGGACCCAACTCACAGGGGAAGACAAAACCACATGGACAGGTCTATGCTCTGTAGGAGAGCTCTAGTGAACCTCATCTCTCAGGAACATTCTTGGCTTCTACAGAGACACCTCTGTGCATGAAGCTACACACCCAACATAGTGGCAAAGGGAGTCTGATTCTCTCCGTGGGTGCTGATGCTTTGTGGCAAAGCACCTGCTAAGAATCCATCCGCATAGGCTTCCCTCACCTTGACAGAGGTCTCATTGCTGTAGTCCTTGGCAGTTTGGAAAGAAGCAGACCCTTACCCTTCACCAAGTAGGCCCTTGTCCTTGTTTGAATGGAAAGGCAGTAGCTGAGCTGAGGCCAGTAAGGCGCCAGTCAAGTCTGACATATTCCCGATGCCTGCTCCTTCATGGAAAATAACGTTAGAATCTGGGAATGTCTTTGCAAGGCTGGCAAAGGGCAGTCAGGAACCTCGACCCTGCCTCTGGAATTTCTATCTTCTCAGCACATCCGGAGGTCTCGGTCAGGAGAAACTAACCCATTCCTTGCAAATATAGGCTTCCAAACACAGGCCGGTTGGCTGTCTCTTCTTGCCGAAGGAAGCTTGCTTATCCCACCTCCTGTGAACTCCACTTCCCAGCCTGGGTGATAAGAGGTTCTTGGAGATCTTTTCTCAGAGGCTGTTTCCAAGGAGCAGGGGCCGATCCCAGAGACTCACACGCACAGGGGAAGGGAAAACCGCATGGATAAGTTTTTGCTCTCTAGGAGTGCTCTAGTGAACCTCAGTCTGTGGGGAATGTTCTTGGCTCCAACGGGGACATCTCTGTGTGGGAAGCTGCATTGCCAACATAGAGACACAGAGACCTGATTCTCTCTGTGCAGTTTTGACGCTGTCGTTCAAACAACAAATTGAGAATCCACACAATGCTCTCCCTTACCACTGAGAGAGTTATCATTGCTGTAGCCCTTCGCAGTTTCTGGAAATCGGCACACAAACACTTCTCCAAGTAGGCCTGGGTTCAAGTTCAGATGAACATGCAATAGCGGAGCTGAGGCCAGTAAGGCACCAGTCAGGTGTCACACACTCTGGCAGCCTGCTCCTCCAGGGACAGTAAGGCCTCTATTTCCCTTCAGGAGGCTCGCTTGCCTTACTTCCTGTGAACAGCGTTTCCCAGCCTGGGCGGAAAGCAGTTCCTGGAGATCTTTTCTCAGGGGCTGTTTCCCCGGAGTTGGGGCGGACCTCGGGGACCCAACTCACAGGGGAAGGCAAAACCAAATGGACAGGTCTATGCTCTGTAGGAGATCTCTAGTGAACTGCCGGGGTCCAGCCCCAGCTGATCCAGGGTATTCGAAGCAGAGACGGCGTAGGCGAGGGTCAGGGAACAACTGCTTAATTAAACGTTAATTAAAGATATAAAGAGTAATAAAATGAGGATAGCTCAGTAGGAAAATTCAGTGGAGAAAAGAGGCTGAGTAGCTTGGTTTATGCGGGGGACCAATAAAACTTCAAGACAAGAAGCTTGCACCACTTACGTAGGCCGCAGGCGTCCTTCCGTTCTCCCGAAGGAGAGGAGACACTGAGGCCTCCCCGGTCGGATCTTAGAAGCCCAGGCAAAATTAGTAAGCTTGGTGGGTTCCGCGCTCCAGATGGAGACTCAACCAGAGTGAGAGAGAGAGAGAGACATGGGGAGACCAGTATTTCGAGAAACTGATCCCAATTCTTTATTTTCCATGGTCTACTTTTATACACTGAGATGTTATGCCAAAGTCACGTGGGGTCAGCAGTCCTGACTTTTATCAAAGTCAGGTGCTTCATACAAAAGTATACAGAGGTCTTAGGGGTGTTACATCATCTTCTGGCCGGGGGGCCTGCTGACAATTTACGACCCTCTCCTTGTGACAGCGGTCAGTCAACCAGGACACTTATTTCTCCAGGGGTGATTATTCTTAAAACAGATGCCACCCAAATAAAGTTACATTCCTATAGGGTGAGGGTGTAGTGGGTTTTAGTTAAGGAAAGAATTTACTTAGCCTAAGGTCTAACGTGATTTATATCAAAGGTTAATACTTATTTCTTCTATATATTCATTAATGTGTATAAGGGCAGGGGATGTGGAGACTTAGCAGTAAACATCAGCTCAACAAATGAAAAACCCTTCACCAATATGATTTCTAATCAGCCCATTATACTTATACTAATAATTTTCTAACTTTTCTAAGGAACCTGTTTTTAGAAGGTTTAAAGCATCTCGTGCCTCTCATGGTTGGGAGGCTGTGAGCAATCACATGTGGCCGGACAAGCCTGTCAGGCAGGCTAGAGAACCTTCAGAGGAGTTTGTAGGTTAAAACACTCTTGTCACACCCAGGGGTTTTTATCAACTGGAGCTCTAGGTTAACTCCTTCTCCGAAAGAGGTGGTGGGGGACAGCCCCCCGTAAAGTCAGAGGTGTAGGTGAGAGCACAAAGTAGTAAGGTAGGCAGGCTCTGGTGATGGGGGTAGATGCTCGAGGATTTCCAGGGGGACTCCTGAGGCTCGATCCCGCCTTTGCGTATGTCGAGCCTCCTTCCTCATGACCTTTGCCATGGGCGGAGTGCCTCACTCTGGCCCCCAACAGTGAACCTCCTCTCTCAGGAACATTCTTGGCTCCTATCGAGACACCTCTGTGCGTGTAGCTACACACGCAACGTAGGGGCAAAGGGAGCCAGATTCTTTCCGTGGGGTGCTGATGCTTTGTGGCAAAGCACCTGCTTGAGAATCCATCAGCTTACGCTTCCCTCGCCTTGACAGAGGTCTCATTGCTGTAGCCCTTGGCAGTTTGGAAAGAAGAGGACCCTTACCTTTCATAAAGTGGGCCCTTGTCCTAGTTTGAAAGGAAAGGCAAGAGCTGAGCTGAGGCCAATAAGGCGCCAGTCAAGTCTGACATATTCCCGAAGCCTGCTCCTTCATGGAAAATAACGCTGGAATCTAGGAATGTCTCTGCAAGGCTGGCAAAGGGCAGTCAGGAGCCTGCACCCTGCCTCTGGAATTACCGACTTCTGAACAGATCTGGAGGTCTCCCTTAGGGGAAGCTAACCCATTCTTCCAAATAGAGGCTTCCAAACGCAGGCCGCTTGGCTGCCTCTTGCTCTCTGAAGGAGGCCTGCTTTTCCCGCCTCCTATGAACCCCACATCCCAGCCTCTGGGAAAAGCGGATCTTGAAGATCTTTTCTCAGGGGTTGTTTCCACGGAGCTGGGGCCGAGCCTGGAGCCCCAAACACACAGGGGAAGAAAAACCACATGGACAAGTCTTTGCTCTCTAGGAGAGCTCTAGTGAACCTCACTCTGTCAGGAACGTTCTTGTTTCCTATGGAGACACCCCTGTCTGTGAAGCTGTGTACCGAACATGGAGACACAGAGTCTGATTCTCTCTGTGCAGCTTTGAAGCTGTCGTTCAAACAAGAGCTTGAAAATCCATACAATGCTCTTCCTTACCCGTGACACAGTTCTCATTGCTATACCCCTTGGCGGTATTTAGAAATCCATACCCAAACCCTTCTCCTAGTAGGCCTGGGTCCTAGTTCGGAGAAACACGCAATGGCGGAGCTGAGGCCAGTAAGGCACCAGTCAGGTCTCACACACTCTGGCAGCCTGATCGTCCAGGGAGACTAAGGCCTGTTGTGCCTTGCAGGAGGCTCGCTTGTGTTACCTCCTGTGAACTGCGTTTGCCAGCCTGGGGGAATAGCGGTCCCTGGAGATCTTTTCTCAGGGGCTCCTTCCCCTGAGCTGGGGCGGACCTCGGGGACCCAACTCACAGGGCAAGGCAAAACCATATGGACAGGTCTATGCTCTGTAGCAGACTTCTAGTGAACCTCATCTCTCAGGAACATTCTTGGCTCCTATAGAGACACTTCTGTGTGTGAAGCTGCGTACCTAACATAGGGGCACAGAGAGCCTGATTCTCTCAGTTCATTTTGACCCTGTCGTTCAGAAAACAGCTTGAGAATCCATAAAATGCTCTCCCTTACCGCTGAGAGAATTCTCACTGCTGTAGCCCTTGGCACTTTGTAGAAATCCGCACCCAAACGCTTCTCCAAATAGGCCTGGGTCCTAGTTCGGAGGAACAGGCAATGGTGGAACTGAGGCCAGTAAGGCAACAGTCAGGTTTCACACACTCTGGCAGCCTGCTCCTCCAGGGACAGTAAGGCCTCTTTTTCTCTGCAGGAGATTCGCTTGCCTTACTTCCTGTGAACAGCGATTCCCAGCCTCAGCGAAGCGGTTCCTGGAGATCTTTTCTCAGGGACAGTTTCCCCGGAGGTGTGGCGGACCTCGGGGACCCAACTCACAGGGGAAGGAAAAACCACATGGACAGGTCTATGCTCTGTAGGAGAGGTTTAGTGAACCTAATCTCTCAGGAACATTCTTGGCTCCTATAGAGACAACTCTGTGTGTGAAGCTACACTCCCAACATTGGGGAACAGGGATCTTGGTTCTCTCCGTGGGGTGCTGATGCTTTGTAGTAAAGCACCTGCTTGAGAATCCATCCTCGTAGGCTTCCCTCGCTTTGACAGAGGTCTCATTGCTGTAGCCCTTGGCAGTTTCAAAGAAGAAGACCCTTACCCTTCATAAAGTAGGCCCTTGTCCTAGTTTGAATGGAAAGGCAATAGCTGAGCTGAGGCCAATAAGGAGCCAGTCCCCTCTGACACATTCCCGAAGCCTGCTCCTTCATGGAATATAACTCTAGAATGTTGGAATGTCTTTGCAAGGCTGGCAAAGGGCAGTCAGGAACCAGCACCCTGCCTCTGGAATTACCGACTTCTGAGCAGATCTGGAGGTCTCCTTTAGGAGAAGCTAACCCATTCCTTCCAAATAGAGGCTTCAAAACACAGGCAGGTTGGCTGCCTTTCGTGCCCGAAGGAGGCTTGCTTTTCTCTCCTCCTATGAACCCCAGTTCCCAGCCTCTAGGAAAAGCGTATCTTGAAGATATTTTCTCAGGGGTTGTTTCCACGGAGCTGGGGCCGAGCCCGGGGCCCAAAGGCACAGGGGAAGGCAAGACCACATGGACAGGTCTATGCTCTGTAGCAGACCTCTAGTGAACCTCATCTCTCAGGAGCATTCTTGGCTCCTACAGAGACACCTCTGTGTGTGAAGCTGCGTACCTAACATAGGGGCAGAGAGAGCCTGATTCTCTCTGTTCATTTTGACGCTGTCATTCAGAAAACAGCTTGAGAATCCATAAAATGATCTCCCTTACCACTGAGAGAATTCTCACTGCTGTAGCCCTTGGAACTTTGTAGAAATCTGCACCCAAACGCTTTTCCAAGTAGGCCTGGGTGCTAGCTCGGATGAACAGGCAATGGTGGAGCTGAGGCCAGTAAGGCAACAGTCAGGTTTCACACATTCTGGCAGCCTGCTCCTCCAGGGACTGTAAGGCCTCTTTTACTCTGCAGGAGATTCGCTTGCCTTACTTCATGTGAACAGCATTTCCCAGCCTCGGCGAAGCGGTTCCTGGAGATCTTTTCTCAGGGACAGTTTCCCCGGAGGTGTGGCAGACCTCGAGGACCCAACTCACAGGGGAAGGCAAAACCACATGGACAGGTCTATGCTCTGTAGGAGAGGTTTAGTGAACCTAATCTCTCAGGAACATTCTTGGCTCCTATAGAGACAACTCTGTGTGTGAAGCTACACTCCCAACATTGGTGCACAGGGAGCTTGATTCTCTCCGTGGGGTGCTGATGCTTTGTGGCAAAGCACCTGCTTGAGAATCCATCCTCGTAGGCTTCCCTCACCTTGACAGAGGTCTCATTGCTGTAGCCCTTGGCAGTTTGCAAAGAAGAAGACCCTTGCCCTTCATAAAGTAGGCCTTGTTCTAGTTTGAATGGAAAGGCAATAGCTGAGTTGAGGTCAATAAGGAGCCAGTCCCGTCTGACACATTCCCGAAGCCTGCTCCTTCATGGAAAATAACTCTAGAATCTAGGAATATCTTTGCAAGGCTAGCAAAGGGCAGTCAGGAACCAGTACCCTGCCTCTGGAATTACCGACTTCTGAGCAGATCTGGAGGTCTCCTTTAAGAGAAGCTAACCCATTCCTTCCAAATAGAGGCTTCAAAACACAGGCAGGTGGGCTGCCTTTTCGTTCCCTATGGAGGCGTGCTTTTCTCTCCTCCTACGAACCCCGGTTCCCAGACACTGGGAAAAGTGGATCTTGAAGATATTTTCTCAGGGGTTGTTTCCACGGAGCTGGGGCCGAGCCTGGAGACCCAAAGGCACAGGGGAAGGCAAGACCACATGGACAAGCCTTTGCTCTTTAGTATAGCTCTAATGAACCTCACTCTGTCAGGATCTTTCTTGATTCCTACGGAGACACACCTGTGTGTGAAGCTGCGGGCACAGAGAGCCTGATTACCCCTGTGCAGCGCTGAGTCTGGGCGGATAAACAACAGCTTGGGAATGCAGCCTGGGGCGCTTCCCTTCCCTCGGACAGAGCTCTCCTTGCGGTAGGCCTTGGTAGTTTGCATACAATGGGGCCCTAAGCCCTCTGCAAGTTGGCCTGGCTCCTAGGTCCAAAGGGCAGGCCAGAGCGGAGCTGAGGCTGTCAGGCTCCAGACACATCTCCCATACTCCTACATCCTGCTCCTACCCGGGCGTGAACGCTAGAAGCTGGGAAGGTACCTGGACCGTGCAGGGGCGGGGCGAAAGCGGGTGGCGTGGGGCGGGGGTCGGCTTCTGGCGGGGGTGGGGGCGGGCTTCCCAGTTGTGCTCTCAGAGGTGGACACTGAGGCTGCAAACGCGCCGGGAGTGCACCCGGGACTGGGTAAACCCGGGCTGCGCGGGTCGAGATTCCGATGGCTTTGGGTGGGGGTCGGTCCCAGTTGTGCTCCCGGGGGTCGCCACTGCGGCTGGGAACGCGCCGGGAGCGCGGCAGGGGCGGGGCTAACCCTGAGGGCGCGGGGCGGGGGTCGGCTCATGGGGGGGATGGGGAGGGGTTCCCAGTTGCGCTCTCGGGGGTTGCAACTGCGGCTGGGAACGCCCATTTCGTCCGCTCCTGGGTCCCCAAGGATCGCCATCCCGTGGGTGCAGTGGAGGGCTGCGGACCACAGGTAAGGGAACTGGGACTGCGTGGAGCAGGGAACCAAGTATTCCGCCCTCTGTTGGCACATTCTCGGAGCTCCCCAACCTGGCGGTCGCAGAAAGGCCTTGCCTTTGGGGTCAAGGCCTTTACCGCTCCACCCCTCTGCTGAAAAATCTCCGAGTCTGCGCGGTTCTTCCAAGCAGCCTAGTGTCCGCTGGAAGTCCAAGGGACAAAACACTGAACTCTGGCCGGCTGGCCCAGCCCTGCTTCTGGCACTTTGTAAGCCAGCGGGCCCTTGAGCACCTGCTGGGATGGGAAAGGGAAGGGTCCACGGATTGCACCCTAGAAACTTAGTAGGGTGCATGGATTTCAAACCCTGGTGGCCGCCCAGGCAGCAAAGAAGGGGGGAGGGCACCTTGCTGCCCTTTCATGGCAAAATCTGTGGTTGTCCAGCTGCGTGTGCCTTTTCATGAGGACCCTGTGCAATAAAAGTTTGGTGTTTTGGAACTGAATAATTAGAACGTGTAAAAGCTTTAAATTATGTGGTGGTGTAATTAAAAAACAAAACAAAACAAAACCAAGCTCCAAGTGTTTTGCAAATGGAGGTTTAAATATTGAAGGACTGTATTCCTTGCACTGTGGCATTCTATCAAGAAGTGTGCAGGATTTTTTTTTTTTTTTAAGAAAAGTGTTCGAAGTGAGGGAAACAGGAAACCCAGAGGTGCCCCTGTATTTTGGGGAAGGCCTTAGGAGGCCACTTGGAAATGCTGCTGGATGTGCGGGAGGGCGGCAGATGGGCTGTGCAGGCTTGTCCTTTGCATGGATGTTCCTGTGTGTGGAAACCCAGCTCAGAGCCATCTCCTGATGTGTAAGAATTTCGCAGACAAACCTTGAGCTAAGCAATGCATTTTTTCCTAAGAAAATGTTTGTCTTAAGCGATGTAAATATCCTATGTATTTCCGCTAGACTCTGGCTTCAGGTCGGTTCCCCCAAAAGGCTCAGAAGCGATTTGAAGAAAACAGCATGTTTTCCTCCTAGCTTGTTCTCCTTATCTATGTTAAGGAAATGATATATTTGCCTGCAATACTGCCTTTCTTCAAGATTCATGTCAATCAAGTTTTGGCCCGGGATGACTCACCTGCTGCCAATATTATCTCAATGCATGTCGTGGGGGAAGGGCCTGGTGCCATTCCCTGAAACAGTTCCTTTCTTTCCTTAGCTGACTGCTAGTGCCTGTAGAATATCTGGCTAAAGACCAGCAGGGGGTACTCTTACTACCCCCCCACCCCGCCTCAAGTCTAAGTCAGCAGCTTTCTCTATCTCTTTAATACTTTAATAACACTTGATGACACAAAAGCTCTGAGCGATCAAATCATATCAAATCTTCATTTCAGATTGAAGATGCATTCCATGGTATTGCCATCTTAAGTCTTTCCATCGTTATGGAATATCTGTCCATGTATTCAGGATAGTTTTCAGCCAGGGTGTATAATTTCCAGTGTGCCAGTCTTGTCATCCTCATTACATCCATGGCAAAGTGTTTTATTCATGTTGATATTATTGAAAGGGAATTTTTTAAAATTCCTTTTCAGATTATTATCTGCTAATGTATACAGATAAAACTGTGTAATCATTCATTTTTATCAGTTTGGACAGCTTGATAGTTGTCTTTAATTTCTTTACTTTCTGACACTTTAAGATTATCCTGGGACACATATGTAATGCCTCACCCCTAAATTCAGACATGTGTTCAAAGAACTTCTGTCCTTTTATTTATTTATTTATTTATTCTTTAACATTGAAATCGTTTTGACTATGCTGGGTGTTTGTTGCTAAATGGAAGTAGCTAGGACCTCTGGACTGCAGTCTCTCATCTCTTGCTGACCTCTTGTTGACCTCTGCAGATTCCTGGTAGGTGGGAGCTTGTTAGTTCCTTGTTCCTTATCAGAACCTCCTGTGGTAAGTGTTTTTCTCTTCTCTGTTGCCTGGTAAGGGTGGGTGGTCATGGGCATCCCAAAGTTGGCTAGAAGTCAATTATTTAGGCAGGCTTGTGCATAGATATGGGAGAAGGCAATGGCACCCCACTCCTGGAAAATCCCAAGGACGGAGGAGCCTGGTAGGCTGCAGTCCATGGGGTGGCTAAGAGTCGGACACCACTGAGCGACTTCATTTTCACTTTTCACTTTCATGCATAGGAGGAGGAAATGGCAGGCCACTCCAGTGTTCTTGCCTAGAGAACCCCAGGGACTGCGGGGCCTGGTGGGCTGCCATCTATGGCGTGGCACAGGGTCGGCCTCAACTGAACCACTTAGCAGCTGCAGCAGCAGCAGCAGCAGTGCATAGATATCAAAGGGGATGAGAACAGTCAGGTAGGATCACATATGTCACCGTGAAACAATACTTCTCCTCTTAGCCAAAGCTAACAAAAGATTTCTGTTCTAGGTCAACCTAGAAGAGATCACTTAAGAGGTAAAGAAACTTAAACTCCATTAGCAAAGGCAGTTCAACATCTCAAGAAAACTTGTGCTAGGCACAAAACTCTTTTCTGGGGGCGTACTTTCCCTACAACCTCTTTATCCCATTCTGTACCCATTCCTTTGCTTCTCCCGTCCTGAAAATGCCACCTGTAAGACAGAACTACTTCGTTTTCCTTCTTAAAGTGTGATTGCATTCCATACATTCTTGTAATCACAAGTCATACATTTCCCTTCAGCAACCAAGAACTCACTCTTATATTGGCATTTGATAGATTGTTGAGCATACCTATCAGTGATAATAGCGCCCACCCCGCTTCCTGCAAGAACAGAACAAAACAAAACAAAACAAAAAAATTGCTTTCTTACATTTAATATGTTCGGATGGTGCCAGTCACTACTCATGCAGAGTCAAAAATCTCTTTTGTTTCTGTGTAAAAGGGAGGTCCTTTCAAGTCGTGAATGTTTAAGAAGTTTCATTTATTTGGAAGTGACCTAGCTATTCAATACACTGTCGTCACTTAGTTAGGCACCAGGATAGAAACTCAGGTAACCAAAACACCTGGAGGAACGATTGTAAGTTCAGTTCAGTTCAGTTGCTCAGTCGAGTCTGACTCTTTGGGACCCCGTGGCCTGCAGGACGCCAGGCTTCCGTGTCCATCACCAACTCCAGGGGCTTGCTCAAACTCATGTCCATCGAGTCAGTGATGCCATCCAACCATCTTATCCTCTGTCATCCCCTTCTCCTCTGCCTTCAATCAAGACTATGAGAGGCGGATATTTTAGAGTATAATTATTGTTAAGAGTTTATCTAAAAGCTCATATCACATTTACATGTTTTACATTGGTTGTTGCTGTTTCCAGGTACTTTCTTGCTGACAAGCTTGTGACACATATAACAATAGAGCAATTTTTACCTCAAAAGAAACCTAGGCACTATGAACATGTTGTGCTTAATGTTGTTGACTCTTAGACATGTCTATAGTGGAGGAGCAAAACCAAAAATACTAGATATTTAATATTGACCAGTTCCCAGTTCACGGGACTCTGACATTCATTTAGGTCAATGTTTTCTTGTATTTCCAGCAGTTTGATTTGGAAGGGCTGCCTTGTCTTGAGACCATTGAAATCAGAACTCAGAACTTGAGCAATATTATCAAAAAACACAGGGCTCACACTGACACATACCTTAATCCAAACAGACAGACAAGACATCTTCCAGGTTTCCGCCTGAGATTTAAAATATTTCTTTGAGCCAGTCTTCTGGGGAGTGGGGGGATGGGGGTGGCAGTAAGGCAGGCTTGGGTAACAAGCTAATTGTTGGTCATTGCATATGCAAAGAACCAGCTTTCCGGGTTCCAAGGAAAAAAGTTTCCTTGGTAACCAACTTTGTCTGGTTCTATAGAATATCATGGCCCTCCTAGGTCAGGTCATCTTGCCTTTCTGTAGTCCTCGTTTTATCCCTAAATCATAGACAGCTTGGATTGTCTCTGTGGGGTGTATGTGTTGTCCTCATGTTTGACCTGGCGGCAGCAGCGAGGTCCGAGAGCCTCTCCTGGAACCGGGCGTGGGGACGGGGCTCACCGAGAGCCACTGGTGAAGGTGGGCAGCGCCCCTGGAGCGCGGCAGGGGCGGGGCGAACCCGGGCGGCGCAGGGCGGGTGTCGGCTCCTGGCGGGGGTAGGGGAGGGCTTCCCAGTTGTGCTCTCGGAGATGGCCACTGCAGCTGGAAACGCGCCGGGAGCGCAGCCAGGGTGGGGTAAACCTGGGCTGCACAGGTCGAGATTCCGCTCACTGTGGGTGGGGGGTCGGTCCCTGTTGTGCTCCCGGGGGTCGCCAATATTGCTGGGAACCCACCGGGAGCCTGGCAGGGCCGGGGCGAAACCTGGCGGTGCGGGGCGGGGTGGGGTTCCGTTCGCAGTGGGGGTCGGCTCCTGGCGGGGGTGGGGGAGGGCTTTCCAGATGTGCTGTTGGGGGTCGCCATTGCGGCTGGGAATGCCCATTTCGTGAACTCCTGGATCCCCAAGGATCGGCATCCATTGGCCACAGCGGAGGGGTGCGGAACACAGGTAAGGGAACGGGGACTGTGTGGAGCAGGGAACCATGTATTCCGCCCTGTGTTGGCACAGTCTCAGAGCTCCCCAACCTGGCGGTCGCAGAAAGGCCTCGTCTTTGGGGTCAAGGCCTTTACCGCTCCACCCCTCTGCTGAAAAACCTCAGAGTCTGCGCGGTTTTCCCAAGCAGCCTAGTGTCCGCTGGAAGTCCAAGGGACAGAACCCTGAATTCTGGCCGGCTGGCCCAGCCCTGCTTCTGGCACTTTGTAGGCCAGCGGGCCCTGGAGCACCTGCTAGGATGGGAAAGGGAAGGGTACGCGAATTGCACCCTGGTGGCCGCCGAGGCAGCAAAGAAGGGGGGAGGGCACCTTACTGCCCTTTAATGGCAGACAGAATCTGTGGCTGTCCTGCTGCGTGGGCCTTTTCATGGGGACCTTGTGCAATAAAAGTTTACCGGTGACCTTAGGGAACTTCCCAGTGTGCTTCTGACAGATGAGGGATGCTGTGGAGTTGGCGGGGCCTCTCAGGACTCCGCTGGGTTTGGCGCAATGGAAGAGGGCCTCATCTCCAGGGAAGGCAGGAACCTCAGGCTTCCTCTCCGTTTCAGACTCCGACCGCAGGGTCCCTGCAGAGTTGGGACAGGAGAGTCAGGAATCGTCTTGTCTGAGGAAGGGAACTCCGCTTGCCTCTCGAGGTGCTCAGGGGGTCTCAGGCCCCTTGTTGAGCTGTGTGTGGAACCTGCGGGTGTTTCCGGAAATGCACGACGGTGACAGTGCCCCTTCGTGTTGTGCCTTCACCCACTGGTTTGCCTTCGAAGAGGTGTCCGGGCCTCGGGTTCTTTTCAAGAGCGGACAGGGAAATCGGGGTCTTTCGGCATGAGGGACCACCCACGGGGCTAGTCTCAAATTTCCTAGTGAGGCCGGCTTCATCCTGAGTTGTGCTGGGAATGCCGGGGACACTTCCAGACAATGCAGGGGGATCGACTCTCCTGTCGCCATCAGGAGGGGAGAAGGGGCTCAGATGAATTGGGGATGGAACCCTCGGTGTTACCCTCGAGGGAAACCGGCGTGTGGGGGACTTTTGGGGGTTGCATGAAAGGAGTCAGGTACCGTTTCGCACTTCAGGACAGAACCTGGGACTTCCCTTGAGACGCCGTAGCGGGCAAGGGCCTCATCTTGCGAAGACGTTGGGACCATGTGGATTTTCTCGAGTTGCGGCGGGATTCTAGAGTTACGAAGTGGATTTCAGGCTTCCTCTTGTGTTGGCCCCGGGAAGCCTAATCTTCCATTCGAGTTGCGAGGGAAAGCTGAGGGTTGCAGTCGAGTCACTGCAGGGCCAAAGAGACCTCATCTAGGCCTGTGTCCGGGACTTAACGTTCCTCTCAAGGGAAGACAGGGATCTCAGGGTGGCGTTCCAGACTCCCCCGGGGAGTCAGGCCTCGCCTCGAGGGCAAGCCAAGGATGCCGCTCTCCTCTCAAGTCGCGACGCAGATCTCTTGGAGCCCACTGAGTGGCCTCAAGGGAGTCAGGCCTTCTCTTCAGTTTGGAGAGAGGACTCGGGATTGTGCTCTGGGTCAGGCAGGAAAAGAAGGCGCTCACCTCGCGAGGATGGGGGCTTCTCAGGGGTTTCCTCGAGCTGCGGCGCCCGTGGGGGTTTTCTCACGAGGCAAGACGAGGATCTCAGGGAGCCTCTCGTGCGGTGCCAGGGAAGTCAGGTCTCTGTGCACGTGGCGAGGGGGAGCGCGTCATGGCTCTCCAGTCATGGGAGAGGACTAGGGCCTCCAGAGGCGTTGAAGAAGGACACTCGAGGTCTTTCTGTGGTTGCAGCAGGAAAGCCTCGTTTCCCTCGACTTCTGCCGGGGACCTGAGGGAACTTCCCATGGTGCCTCTGATAGGTGAGGGATGCTGTGGAGTTGGCGGGGCCTCTCGGGACTCCGCTGGGCTTGGCGCAATGGAAGAGGGCCTCATCTCGAGGGGAGACAGGAAACTTAGGCTTCCTCTCCTTTTCGGACTCCAACCACAGGGTCCCTGCAGAGTTGGGACAGGAGAGTCAGGCCTCGTCTTGTCTGAGGAAGGGAACTCCGCTTGCCTCTCGAGTTGCTCAGGGAGTTTCAGTCCCCTCGTGGAGCTCTGTGTGGAAACCGCGGGTGTTTCCGGACGATGCACGGGAGTGTCAGTGCCCCTTCGAGTTGTTCCTTCACTCACAGGGTGGCCTTCGAAGAGGTGTCCGGGCATCGGGTTCTCCTCAACTGCGGACCGGGAAATCAGGGTCGTTCAACATGGGGCACCAGCCACGGGGCTTGTCTCGAATTTCCTCGCGAGGCTGGCCTCATCCTGAGGGGTGCCGTGCAGGCCGGGAACCCCTTCCAGACCACGCAGGGGAATCAACTCTCCTGTCGCGAACAGGAGAGGAGTAGGAGCTCAGAGGAAGTGGTGCCGGGACTCTCGGTGTTCCCCTCAAGGGAACCCGGCATGTCGGGGAACTTTTGGATGTTGCATGAAGGGTGTCAGGTACCGTGTCTCACTTCACGACGGAACATGGGACTTCCCTTGAGACGCCGTACCGGGCAAGGGCCTCATCTTGCGAAGACGTTGAAACCACGTGGTTTTTCTCGAGTTGCGGCAGGATTCTCGAGTTTCGACGAGGATTTCAGGCTTCCTCTTGGGTTGGCCTTGGGAAGCCCCATCTCCCATTCAAGTAGCGAGGGAAATCTGGGGGTAGCGCTCGAGTCACTGCAGGGCCAAATAGACCTCATCAAGGCGTGTGTCCTGGAACTAATATTCCTCTCCAGGGAAGGCAGGAATCTCGGGGTTGCATTTCAGGCTCCCTCGGGGAGTCAGGCCTCGTCTCGAGGGGAAGCCAAGGACTCTGCTCTCCTCTCGAGTCGCGACGTGGATCTCTTGGAGCCCACTGAGTGGCCTCAAGGGAGTCCAGCCTCCTCTTCAGTTTGGAGCGAGGACCCGGGATTGCTCTCCAGGCCATGCAGGGATAGAAGGCCCTCAGCTCGCCAGGACGGGGGCGTCTCAGGGGTTTCCTCGAGCTGCGGCGCCCGTGGGGGTTTTCTCCCGAGGCACGACGAGGATCTCAGGGAGCCTCTCGTGCGGCGCCAGGGAAGTCAGGTCTCCATGCGCGTGGCGAGGGGGAGCGCGTCATTGCTCTAGAGTCATGGTAGGTGTATCGGGCCTCAAGAACCGTTAAAGAAGGACTTTCAAGGTGTTTCTTGGGTCACGGCATTAAACCCTGGGTTCCCTCGACTAGTGCCGGTGGCCTCAGGGATCTTCTCAGTGTGCCTCTGAGAAGTCAGGGATACCCTGGAGTTGGGAGGGCCCTCTCGGGACTCCACTGGGTTTGGTGCAATAGAAGAGGGCCTCATCTCGAGTGGAGGCAGGAACCTCAGGGTTCGTCTCCATTTCTGACTCTGATCGCAGGGTCCCTGCAGAGTTGGGACAGGAGAGTCAGGCCTCGTCTTGTAAGGAGGAATGGAACTCCGCTTGCCTCTCGAGTTATTCACGGGGTGACAGGCAACTTGTCGAACTGTGTTTGGAATCTGCGGGTTTTTCCAGACGGTGCACGAGGGTGTCAGTGCCCCTTCGTGTTGTGCCTTCTTCCACAGGGTTGCCTTTGAAGAGGTGTCCGGGCATCGGGTTCTTATCAAGAGCGGACCGGGGAATCGGGGTCTTTCAGCATGTGTTACCACCCATGAAGCTACGTCTCAAATATTCTCGTTAGACAGGCCTCATCCTGAGGTGCGCCGGGAAGGTTGGGAACCCCTTCCAGACAAAGCACGGGAGTCGACCCTCCAGTCGCAATCAGGAGGGGAGAAGTGACTCAGATGAAGTCGTACCGGGAACCTCGGTGTTCCCCTCGAGAGAGACCAGGGTGTCGGGGAACTTTTGGAATCGCATCAAGGGTGCCGAGTTTTCACACTTGAAGTGTGAAAACACTTCAAGAAGAAACGTGGGACTTCTCTTTAGACGCTGTAGCGGGCAAGGGCCTCATCTTGCGATGACAGGGTAACCATGTGGTTTTTCTCGAGTTTCGGCGGGATTCTCGAGTTATGATGGGGAATTCAGGCTTCCTCTTGTGTTGGCCCAGGGAAGTCCAATCTTCCATTGGAGTTGCGAGAGAGAGCTAGGGATTGCTCTCGAGTCACTTCAGGGCAAAAGAGACCTCATCTAAGCTTGTGTCCAGGACCTAATGTTCCTCTCCAGGGGCGACAGAAATCTCGGGGTTGCATTTTAGACGCACCCGAGGAGTCAGGCCTCATCTCGAGAGGAAGGAAAGGACTCTGCTCTGCTCTCGAGTCCCGACGGGTATTTCTTGGAGACCACTGAGTGGCCTAAAGGGAGTCAAGCCTCCTGTGGATTTTTTTTTTAATTTTATTTTATTTTTAAACTTTACATAATTGTATTAGTTTTTCCAAATATCAAAATGAATCCGCCTCAGGTATACATGTGCTCCCCATCCTGAACCCTCCTCCCTCCTCCCCCCCATAGCATCCCTCTGGGTCGTCCCAGTGCACTAGCCCCAAGCATCCAGTATCATGCATCAAACCTGGACTGGCAACTCTTTTCATACATGATATTTTACATGTTTCAATGCCATTCTCCCAAATCTTCCCACCTTCTCCCTCTCCCACAGAGTCCATAAGACTCTTCTATACATCAGTGTCTCTTTTGCTGTCTCGTACTCAGGGTTATTGTTACCGTCTTTCAAAGTTCCATATATATGCGTTAGTATACTGTATTGGTGTTTTTCTTTCTGGCTTACTTCACTCTGTATAATAGGCTCCAGTTTCATCCACCTCATTAGAACTGATTCATTCTATTCTTTTTAATGGCGGAGTAATACTCCATTGTGTATATGTACCACAGCTTTCTTATCCATTCATCTGCTGATGGACATCTAGGTTGCTTCCATGTCCTGGCTATTAGAAACAGTGCTGCGATGAACATTGGGGTACACGTGTCTCTTTCCCTTCTGGTTTCCTCAGTGTGTATGCCCAGCAGTGGGATTGCTGGATCATAAGGCAGTTCTATTTCCAGTTGTTTAAGGAATCTCCACACTGTTCTCCATAGTGGCTGTACTAGTTTGCATTCCCACCAACAGTGTAAGAGGGTTCCCTTTTCTCCACACCCTCTCCAGCATTTATTATTTGTAGACTTTTGGATTGCAGCCATTCTGACTGGCGTGAAATGGTACCTCATAGTGGTTTTGATTTGCATTTCTATGATAATGAGTGATTTTGAGCATCTTTTCATGTGTTTGTTAGCCATCTGTATGTCTTCTTTGGAGAAATGTCTATTTAGTTCTTTGGCCCATTTTTTTGATTGGGTCATTTATTTTTCTGGAGTTGAGCTGTAGGAGATGCTTGTATATTTTTGAGATTAGTTGTTTGTCAGTTGCTTCATTTCCTATTATTTTCTCTCATTCTGAAGGCTGTCTTTTCACCTTGCTAATAGTTTGCTTTGATGTGCAGAAGCTTTTAAGGTTAATTAGGCCCCATTTGTTTATTTTTGTTTTTATTTCCAATATTCTGGGAGGTGGGTCATAGAGGATCCTGCTGTGATGTATTTCAGAGAGTGTTTTGCCTATGTTCTCCTCTAGGAGTTTTATAGTTTCTGGTCTTACGTTTAGATCTTGAATCCATTTTGAGTTTATTTTTGTGTATTGTGTTAGAAAGTGTTCTAGTTTCATTCTTTTACAAGTGGTTGACCAGATTTCCCAGCACCACTTGTTAAAGAGATTGTCTTTAATCCATTGTATATTTTTGCCTCCTTTGTCAAAGATAAGGTGTCCATATGTGTGTGGATTTATCTCTGGGCTTTCTATTTTGTTCCACTAATCTATATTTCTGTCTTTGTGCCAGTACCATACTGTCTTGATAACTGTGGCTTTGTAGTGGAGCCTGAAATCAGGTAGGTTGATTCCTCCAGTTCCATTCTTCTTTCTCAAGTTTGCTTTGGCTATTCGAGGTTTTTTGTATTTCCATACAAATTGTGAAATTATTTGTTCTAGCTCTGTGAAGAATACAGTTGGTAGCTTGATAGGGATTGCATTGAATCTATGAATTGCCTTGGGTCGTATACTCATTTTCACTATATTGATTCTTCCAATCCATGAACATGGTATATTTCTCCATCTATTAGTGACCTCTTTGATTTCTTTCACCAGTGTTTTATAGTTTTCTATATATAGGTCTTTAGTTTCTTTAGGTAGGTATATTCCTAAGTATTTTATTCTTTCCATTTCAATGGTGAATGAAATTGTTTCCTTAATTTCACTTTCTGTTTTCTCATTATTAGTGTATAGGAATTCAAGGGATTTCTGTGTGTTGATTTTATATCCTGCAACTTTACTATAGTCATTGACTAGTTCTAGTGATTTTCTGCTGGAGTCTTTAGGGTTTTCTATGTAGAGGATCATGTCATCTGCAAACAGTGAGAGTTTTACTTCTTCTTTTCCAATTTGGATTCCTTTTGTTTCTTTTTCTGCTCTGATTGCTGTGGCCCAAACTTCCAAAGCTATGTTGAATAGTAATGGTGAAAGTGGGCACCCTTGTCTTGTTCCTGAATTTAGAGGAAATGCTTCCAATTTTTCACCATTGAGGATAATGTTTGCTGTGGGTTTGTCATATATAGCTTTGATTATGTTGAGGTATGTTCCTTCTATTCCTGCTTTCTGGAGAGTTTTTATCATAAATGGATGTTGAATTTTGTCAAAGGCTTTCTCTGCATCTATTGAGAAAATCATATGGTTTTTATTTTTCAATTTGTTAAGGTGGTGTATTACATTGATTGATTTGTGGATATTGAAGAATCCTTGCATCCCTGGGATAAAGCCCACTTGGTCATGGTGTATGATCTTTTTAATGTGTTGTTGGATTCTGATTGCTAGAATTTTGTTAAGGATTTTTGCATCTATGTTCATCAGTGATATTGGCCTGTAGTTTTCTTTTTTTGTGGGATCTTTGTCAGGTTTTGGTATTAGGCTGATGGTGGCCTCATAGAATGAGTTTGGAAGTTTACCTTCCTCTGCAATTTTCTGGAAGAGTTTGAGCAGGATAGGTCTTAGCTCTTCTCTAAATTTTTCGTAGAATTCAGCTGTGAAGCCGTCTGGACCTGGGCTTTTGTTGGCTGGAAGATTTTTGATTACAGTTTCAATTTCCGTGCTTGTGATGGGTCTGTTAAGATTT